>NC_073381.1:82080992-82455992 GCF_028641065.1 Leucoraja erinaceus | reverse complement strand
GAGTGTTGAGTGGCTGGGACACACATCCTCCTGTTGCACTGGAACCCAATGCAATGGCAGGATTTGAGAGGTTTTTAGATCGGCACACACATACGCAGGAAATGGAGGGATATGGATCACGTGCAGGCAAAGGAGGTTTGTTGATCTCGGCATCATGTTTGGCATAGGCGTTGAGCGCCAAAGGGCATGTTCCTATGCTGTACTCTTCTATGTTACGTTGTATGGTTCATGGAGGAAGGATGAAGAATGGTAGACAGACACAAAAAGCTGGAGTAACTCAGCGGATCAGGTAGCATCTCTGGAGAAAAGGAATAGGCGACTTTTCGGGTCGAGAATGGTGTTGGGGATGATATTGGGGTACCAGGATGGGGAGAAGCAAGTTCACTAATAGTGGGAGAGAAAATGTTTTTTTTTATATATACAACCTTTTTCTTGTTGTCTATTATGGGCTTTACAGTGTAATATGTTTACATATTTGTTTGGCTGCTGCAAGTAAGAATTTCATTGTTCTGTTATGCGATATGTGATAATAAAACACTCTCGACTCTCAACTTGATTTGCCGCTTGACCTGCTTGAGAAAAGTAGCATTAAAGACGTAACAATAGCAGAGCTAGTAACCAGAGCACACCAACGCCTCCGCTTCCTTAGAAGGCTCAGGAAGTTTGGCATGTCCCCAACAACTCTCACCAACTTGGAAGGATATACGGTAGAAAGCATTTTATTGGGGATACGCAGCTTGGTTTGGGAACAGCTCCATCCAAGACAGCAAGGAATTGTAGAGAATTGTGGACACAGCACAGACCATAACACAAGCCAACCTCCCTTCCATTGACTCCATTTATACCCTTCGTTGCCTCGGCAAGGACAGCAGCATAATCAAGGACGAGTCGCACCCTGGCCACTCCCTCTTCTCCCCTCTCCCATCAGGCAAAAGGTATAGAAATGCGAAAACGCACACCTCCAGATTCAAGGACAGTTCCTTTACAGCTGGGTTAGTTAGGAGTCTTGTTGTGCGAGGCCCCTTGGGCAAGAGTGACCATAATATGGTTGAGTTCTTCATTAGGATGGAGAGTGACATTGTTAATTCAGAAACAAGGGTCCTGAACTTAAAGAAAGGTAACTCTGAGGGTATGAGACGTGAATTGGCCAAGATAGACTGGCAATTGATTCTTAAAGGGTTGACAGTGGATATGCAATGGAAGGCATTTAAAGACTGCATGGATGACCTACAACAATTGGTCATCCCAGTTTGGCAAAAGAATAAATCAGGGAAGGTAGTGCATCCGTGGATAACAAGGGATATCAGGGATAGTATCAAAACAAAAGATGACGCATACAGATTAGCCAGAAAATGCAGCCTACCAGAGGACTGGGAGAAATTCAGTCCAGCAGAGGAGGACAAAGGGCTTAATTCGGAAAGGGAAAATAGATTATGAAAGAAAACTGGCAGGGAACATAAAAACTGACTGCAAAAGTTTTTATAGATATGTGAAGTGAAAAAGATTAGTTAAAACAAATGTAGGTCCCTTGCAGTCAGAAACAGGTGAATTGATCATGGGGAACAAAGACATGGCAGACCAATTGAAGTGGTGTTAGGTAAATTGAGTGGATTAAAGGCCGATAAATCCCTAGGGCCAGATAGGCTGCATCCCAGAGTACTTAAGGAAGTAGCCGCAGAAGTAGTGGATGCACATTTTGATTGAAATACAACAAACACTATTCAGAATTCAAATGATGGGGCTTACAGTCATATTTTTATGGGTACCAGCACACATTGGCATTAGAGGAAACGAAATGGCAGATAAGGTAGAAAAAGAGGTAACAAAAAGAAGTAAGATTAATTTAAGTATTAACATAGGTAAAACTGAAATCAAAGACATTATTAAGCAAAGACTGAAGGAAAGATGGCAAAAGCAATGGGAGGAAGAGCGGAAAGGACGGTGGTTCTACAGAGTCCAGAGGAAAGTGGGAGAAATGAGATGTGCAGGAAAAAACAGAAAAGAGGAGACAGTAATTTCAAGAATCAGATTTGGACACACTGGTCTGAACAGTACACTTTTTATAATAGGCAAGCATAATACAGGCAGATGTGAATACTGTGGGCAAGAAGAGACAATAGAGCATGTCATTATACATTGTGAGAGGTATGAGGAAGAAAGAAGACAAATGAGTGAACGATTCAGAAAAGAAAAAGTACAATTTGATTTAATAGATATTTTACAAAAGAATTCATATAAGTCCTATCAAATCCTATTGCTTTTTCTCAGGGTAACCAATTTGTTCGGAAAGATATAGGTTATTAGAATATAAGTTATAATGTTATTTGATCCACACTCCATACCAGTTGGTGGCGGTAATGCACTAAAATGTTGTTTGCCAACCGCCAAAAAAAACTACATAGAATAAGAAGAAGAATAGTGGATGCATTAGTGATAATTTTTCAAAACTCTTTAGATTCTGGAGTAGTTCCTGAGGATTGGAGGGTAGTTAATGTAACCCCACTTTTTAAAAAGGGAGGGAGAGAGAAAACGGGGAATTACAGACCAGTTAGTCAAACCGGTTTTAAACGGGCCCTTTTCACAATGGCAGGCATTGACTAGTGGGGTACCGCAAGGCTCAGTGCTGGGACCCCAGCTATTTACAGTATATATTAATGATTTGGACGAGGGAATTGAATGCAACATCTCCAAGTTTGTAGATGACACAAAGCTGGGGGGCAGTGTTAGCTGTGAGGAGGATGCTAGGAGGCTGCAAGGTGACTTGGATAGGCTGGGTGAGTGGGCAAATGCATGCCAGATGCAGTATAATGTAGATAAATGTGAGGTTATTCACTTTGGTGGCAAAAACAGGAAAGTAGACTATTATCTGAATGGTGGTCGATTAGGAAAAGGGTAGATGCAACGAGACCTGGGTGTCATGGTACACCAGTCATTGAAAGTAGGCATGCAGGTGCAGCAGGCAGTGAAGAAAGCGAATGGTATGTTAGTATTCATAGCAAAAGGATTTGAGTATAGGAGCAGGGAGGTTCTACTGCAGTTGTACAGGATCTTGGTGAGACCACACCTGGAGTATTGCGTACAATTTTGGTCTCCTAATCTGAGAAAAGACATTCTTGCCATAGAGGGAGTACAGAGAAGGTTCACCAGACTGATTCCTGGGGTGTCAGGACTTTCATATGAAGAAAGACTGGATAGACTCGGCTTGTACTCGCTAGAATTTAGAAGATTGAGGGGGGATCTTATAGAAACTTACAAAATTCTAAAGGGGTTGGACAGGCTAGATGCAGGAAATTCGGCCCAACCCAGGAGATTCGGAGGCTCCAGCCGCCGGCCCGGTGGACGGTGACACCGGGAGCCCGCGGGTACCTGCTGGGAGACCGCTTTTCGGGGCTTCCGCAACGGCGACTTCTCCCGCCCGAGTTGCGGGGTTGAGGATGACCTGGAGCGGGGCCTTACATCGCCCAGCGCTGCTTTAAATGGCCGCGGGACTTGTTAGCGCACGCCGGGGGCTCCAACACCAAGACCCGGAGCAGGGCCTTGCATCGCCCAGAGCGGCTTTAATGACTTATTTACCATCGCCCGCCGGGGGCTTTGACTCTGACATTGGGAGGAGAATGAGGAATGCAGGGGAGAGATAAGACTTTGCCTTCCATCACAGTGAGGAGGAGATTCACTGTGATGGATGTTTGTGTAAATTGTGTTGTGTCTTGGTTCTTCTTCTTGTTTGTATGACTGCAGAAACCCGATTTTGTTTGAACCTCTGGGTTCAAATGACAACAAATAAATTGTATTGTATTGTATTGTATTGTATTGTATTGTATTGGAAGATTGTTCCCGATTGTTCCCGATGTCCAGAACAAGGGGTCACAGATTAAGGATAAGGGGGAAATATTTTAGGACCGAGATGAGAAAAACATTTTTCACACACTGAGAGTGGTGAATCTGTGGAACTCTCTGCCACATAAGGTAGTTGAGGCCAGTTCATTGGCTATATTTAAGAGGGAGTTAGATGTGGCCCTTGTGGCTAATGGGATCAGGGGGGTATGGAGAGAAGGCAGGTACGGGATACTGAGTTGGATGATCAGCCATGATCATATTGAATGGCGGTGCAGGCTCTACTCCTGCACCTATTTTCTATGTTTCTATGTTATCAGGCAACTGAACCATTCTACTGACAACTAGCGAGCAGTCTTGAGCTACTATCTGCCTCACTGGAGACCCTTGGACTATCTTTAATTGGGCATTACTGGAAAAAATCTTGCACTAAATGATATTCACATAATTTATTTTATCGCGTATCTATACACTGTGAATGGCTTGATTGTAATCATGTTTTGTCTTTTCGCTGACTGGTTAGCACGCAACAAGAGCTTTTCACTGTACCTCGGTGCACGTGACAATAAACTAAACTGAATTGAACTGAAATTCTGTTAAACCACATAATGTGTCATTCCTAAAAAAGGTGACAATTAACTAAACTAAACTAAACTAAACTAATTACAGTCATTTGCTGTAAGTGGACTGCAGAATGATATGAAGCCCGTGCTAATGGGTTAAATTGTTTGGCTTATGGTACTAACAGCCACAAAATAACAGTAGGATAACTGGAGCAGTGGTCCCAGATAACTGGCACAGCACTACATGTAATAATTAATGAAGTAATGAGAAGAAATCTAAAGGGAAATGCAACAGATAGGACTTCTCAGACTGCTGTCTCCTTCCAATCACTATATCACACAAAACTCCAAAACAGTTCAATTGAATTCCAGCAGTGGCCTGATAAAAACGCCAGCAGAAAGTGATAAGAAATCCTAATGTCTATATTAATCATATTCATAGCCATTCATCGGCCGATGTGTCAGGTTGACAAATCCCTCATTTTTCCTCTTCTCTGTCTTTCTGGGGATTAAAGTTAGATTGTAGGCTATTTTGATTAGCGCAATAAATTCAGGAGAATATTTTTCCACTGTTTTTTTAAATGAAATCATCCCCTTTTCTTTCTGCTTGAGATGACATGGAATTCAGTGGAAAGTTGCAAGTTGACACAATGATAAAACTGCAAGATGTTGGGTGAGCACTGGACCACTATCAGATATGGACAACATGCTGTCTTCTGCCGTGGGCGGTGCTGAGGCTCCCACTCAAAGTGCCGCAGTCATAACTCCTTAAAAACTCCTCAAATTCTTTTCAAATGACAGGAGTCTTCCAAAATGAAAGATGAATGGGACTGAAGTAGTGTGGTGCCACTGTTTAATGAAGCACCATGCCATGGGACCGTGGACTTGGGCTGATCGAAGCCATATCGTTTTGAGTCGGAGGAGGGGCCGGGTCAATTTCAGGTTCTTAGTTTAGTTTAGACTTACAGAGTGGAAACAGGCCCTTCAGCCCACCAAGTCCGCATCGACCAGCAATCCCCCTACTCTCCTGCACACTAGGTACAATTTACAGAACCCAATTAATCTACAAACCTGCGGGTCTTTGGAATGTGGGAGGCAACCGGAGCACCTGGAGAAAACTCATGTGATTACAGGGAGAACGTACAAACTCCTGTACAGACAGCACCCGTAGTACTGAATGGGGTACTGATTTTGCATGATCATATTGAATGGCGATGCTGGCCCGATTAGGTACTCCTGCACCTATTTTCAATGTTTCTATGTAGTCAGGATCGAACCCAGGACTCTGGCACAGTAAGGCAGCAGCTCTACTTCTGCGCCACTGTGCCATCCCAATAGACCGTCAGTGGATACCAGAGGGGGGCTGAATTCCCTTTACTCTCCTTTGTTCTTGCATGCTCCCTGGCTGGTGGCTTCAAGTTAGTTACATCAGAGGTTTAGGAGTATATTGTCTACCTATCTACCTACATTGAGAAGATGTACAATATGAGGAATTAAGAAAATGAATCCATTTATCTATCAGTTGAGGTAGTTTGGCAGTGTACTAAGCTTATCCCTGTTAACAATTAATTTGAGTTGATTTAAGAAATAATTGCAGTAAAACGAGTGTATACTGTAACAAAGCATTTTACATAATCCGTCCCAATGAGCAAAAGAAATCTTGACTAAAATGTAGTTGGCAAAAGTCTTATTTTGTCTGACATCAAAAAGTGACACAAAAATGCAGAGCTCATATACTTTTAATGGACCTAGGTGAACTAAATAATAGCTAGATAACTAATTGGCGTTTGGTATATTAATGCCAGAAGGTGTGGTTGTGGCTTGGACTGTTTCAAAGACTAGACAACATTCAAAGTCGGCATACCTTGAAGAGAACATATTGGAGTCATAAAATTGAGACTTAAGAGACTGTTCTGATGCAAGGTTTGGACTCAAAACATCAACTATTCCTTTGTAGAAACATAGAAACATAGAAACATAGAAATTAGGTGCAGGAGTAGGCCATTCGGCCCTTCGAGCCTGCACCGCCATTCAATATGATCATGGCTGATCATCCAAATCAGTATCCCGTACCTGCCTTCTCTCCATACCCCCTGATCCCCTTAGCCACAAGGGCCAAATCTAACTCCCTCTTAAATATAGCCTTATTTAAATATAGAATTATTTGTAGATGCCGCTTGACCCACTGACTACCTGCAGAAGATTGTTTGTTGAATAATTCCATATTGCTGCTTTTAGCTTTGCATGAGCTATATTATATTTTCCTTGAAATTCTGCCCTGTGGTTACTTGACAAAGTGGTTGATTCATGGAGTCGCTGGTTGTCACATTAAATCAAAGCGTTATCACAGTTATAGTTTTTCTGCATGTGAACATCCTTCTGCTTAACTTAATCATTCATTCATGGACCTCACTGTGTTTATTGTCCATTCCCCATTGCTCGTGTACGTAGTTATTTAGCAGGCTGGTGGAGAAGACAATTAAGATTCAGCCATGTTGGTGAGATCTACATGAGCCTGATGGTAGATTTTCTTCTCTTAAGGAGAATCTGATCTCTTGGAGAGGACCAGTGGTGCAGTGGTAGAGTTGCTGCCTTACAGCGTCAGAGACCCAGGTTCGATCCTGACTTTGGGTGCTGTCTGTACGGAGTTTGCATGTTCTCCCAGTGACCGTGTGGGTTTTCTCCGTGTGCTCTGGTTTCCCCCCCACTTTCCACAGACGTTTATGTTTGTAGGTTACTTGGCTTCAGTAAATTGTAAATTGTCCCTAGTGTGGAGGATTGTGCCAATGTACGGGGTGATCACTGGTCAGCACAGACTCTGTGGGCCTAAGGGCCTGTTTCCAAGCTGTATCTCTAAAGTCTAAAGACCGTAATAAATGAGAGGGTCTTTTCAGACAATCCTGTCGTTTCACAGTCACCATCACTTCTACTGAATATTTTTATCTTCATAGGTACACAAAAATGCTGGAGAAATAGGCAACGTTTTGGGCCAAGGCTCTGAAGAAGGGTTTCGGCCCGAAACGTTGCCTATTTCCTTTGCTCCATAGAATCTGCTGCACCCGCTGAGTTTCTCCACCATTTTTGTGTACCTTCGATTTTCCAGCATCTGCAGTTCCTTCTTAAACATATATTTATCTTCATTCCAGGTTCTCAAATTACTTGAATACAAATGTTATGGCCACTATAGTAGGATTCGAACTCATGGTTTCCAATCAATAGTGCACGACCCTGGATACTAGCTCAGTGAATTAAGCAATGTGCTACTTTGTCCCATTATTTCACCAGATTTTACTTGAATAGTGAAATTTGATTACTGAGAGGTGAGGGAGGGAGGAAGGGATTTCTGAAAATGAGAAGGGAGACATAAAGGATGCTACAAATCAAGTGGTGGCATTGGTAAATAAATGCTAGCTGCCTTTCCATCAACTGGGAAGCGTCCCAGCAGCTAGAATGCCTCTACACTACAATGGTGGAGATGGTCCTGACGCAACATAATGCAGAATAAACAAAACTTTAAAGCAACTTACGGAATGGAACTAAAATGTGCATGTCATGAGCCCATAAGTGGTTAACATATAATATGTAGGAAAATTGAGGTTATGCAGAAAGAATGACAGGGTCAGCTTAGTGTCGTAAGCATTTCAGATTGTCCGTTTAATAAGACACTGTGCATCTGTGGCCACAATGACTTCACTGTGAAGTCCCTCGCAATCCAGAAGTTAAATGATAGAGATATTCTCATGCATGCTCACAATCTGTCTGCACACTTATCTCGACTGAGTGCTGCCTGACATTGTTATTAGAGCAGCTTTGGGAGGATGTAGATACCAACCGCAACCAGCTCCCGAGCTTATCTACAGTAAGTGTTACATGATACAGTGCCCCAGCACTGCGAGCTATTCCAGGAGACTCAAATGGCCCCACTTCTATTTATGAAATCCCCAACCACCAACACAGGAAGAAGCATGAAAATCCCCCACATTAAATTTTCAATTACATGATTTAAACTGAATATTCACACACTGAATTCAAATTATGAACCCGGGTTTTTGACAATAGAATTTGAAGATTAATATAAAGTTAGTGACATATTCACGAAATATTATAACAAATTATAACAACTAATTGGGACACAGTTTTCAGTAACACAGGGATTATGTTACAAAGTCCATAATACAGATGCCTGGACTAATGACCCAGATAGCAGCTGTGGAATTTAAAATTGTTTAAATAAATAAATCTGGAATAAAATCTGGGACTGATAACTATGAAACTACTGGCCCGTTATAAAAGCCCACCTATTTGGCTGATGTTTTTGAGAGGGAAATCAGCTGTCCTTACCCAGTCAGGGCTACAGGGCAGTACGGTGGTGCAGCGGTAGAGTTGCTGCCTTACAGCGCCAGAGACCTGGGTTTGATCCTGACTACGGGTGCTTGTCTGTACGGAGTTTGTACGTTCTCCTTGTGACTCCCATTTCTCCGGGTGCTCCAGTTTCCTCCCACACTCCAAAGACGTGCATGTTTGTAGGCTAATTGGCTTCCGTAAATTGTAAATAGTCCCGGGGATCGCTGGTTGGCACGGAGTTTGTACGTTCTCCCCATGACCAGCGTGGGTTTTCTCTGGGATCTCTGGTTTCCTCCCACACTCTAAAGACGTACAGATATGGAGGCTAATTGCCTAATTAGTATAATTGTCCTGATGTGTGTGGCACAGCGTTAGTGTACGAGGATCGTTGATCAGCGCAGACTTGGTGGGCCAAAGGGCCTGTTTCCACACTGTATCTCTAAAGTAAATGAACCATGTGACTCCAAAGTCATAACAGTTTGGTTGGGCAAGTAACTCCAAAATAAGTCTTGCATTGAATATTGGATTAATTTTGCTCTCCAAAATATTCATTCAGCTGTCATAACATTCCCCAAATGGCAACAAAAACATGCATTCATCTTTTTTTTTGAGATAGAGCATGGAAACAGGCCCTTCAGCTCACCGAGTCTGCACTGACCAGCGATCACCTGTACGCTAGTTCTATCCTACATATTATGGCCAATTTATAGATCCATTGAACCTCAAACCTGCATGTCGAACCAGCAGGTCGAGGAACAGCTTCTTTCTGGCGGCTGTCACTCTACTCAACAACGTACCTCGGTGACTGCCAATGGACACTTATTATTATTTTTTTTCATTCAAATCGTTTGCTATGTCGCTCTTCAAGGGAGATGCTAAATGCATTTCGTTGTCTCTGTACTGTACACTGACAATGACAATTAAAATTGAATCTGAATCTGAATCTGAGTCTTTGGAATGTGAGAGAAAACACACGCGGTCACGGGGAGAATGTACGAACTCCGTACAGGCAGCACCTGAGGTCAGGCTCAAATCCGGGTCTCTGGCGCTGTTAGGCAGCAACTGTACCGCTGCGCCACCCTGCTCCCGCGTTTATGTTTAGGTTTATTTATGTCACATGTATCGAGGCTTTGTTTTGCATTCTATCCCATCAAACCAGATAACGTCGTACATGAATACAATCAAGCCAAACTCAAGTATAATAGGTAGAATGAAGAGAGGGTTACAGAGTCAGAGTATTGTTCTCAGCATTGTAGCGTAATAGTTCCAGAGGAAAAGTCCAAAGTCCGCAATGTGATACATTGGTGAATCGGACAGTACGTTAGCTTGTGGAAGGACCATTCAAAAGCCTGATAACTGAGGGGGAGAAGCTGTTCCTGAGTCTGGTGGTGCACTCTTCCAAGCTTCTTCATCTTCTGCCCCATGGGAGTGTTTGATTTCTCTAATCTTCCTGTATTATCGCAACATTTGTGTTTGTGTGATTGTGTCAGTGGACAAATCTTAGTAAAAACAGGCTACGTTAAGCCACATTATGTGTCATGCCTGAAAACATTGTGATGGTTGACAGGTGCCAGTGCATCTGGACTGCTGTATGTGCTCTGTGTTCTTGACCTTCAGTGTGATCTGATGTACTAATCAAAACAGAGTGATAACATATTAGATGTGTGAATGACACACTTACTATGTTCCTGAAGGGTACAAAGAATTAGATAAGCTAATAGGACACTGTGGGGCAAATTTGCATTCGACTGGCTGTGTGGAATACACTCTGTTATCTGGCCAAACAAACCTACATCCAAGACACCTCACACGCCCTTCAACTCGTCAATAACTTTCAATTACTAGGCTCCCATTGCCGCATCTTCACCATGGACGTCCAGTCCCTGTACACCTCCATCTCCCACCAGGAAGGTCTCTAGGCCATTTGGTTCTTCCTTGAACAGAGTCCCAAACATTTTCCCTCTAGTAACACTCTCCTCCGCCTGGCAGAACTTGTCCTCACCCTGAACAACTGCTCTTGTGATCATTCTCACTTTCTCCAGGTTAAAGGTGTTGCCATGGGCACTCGCATGGGCCCCAGCTATGCCTGCCTTTTAGTTGGTTTTGTCAAATACTCCTTGTTCCAACTGTACACCAGCAGCATCCCAACTTTTTCTCTGCTCTCAGTTATCGATGGCATCAGGGCTGTCTCGTGCACCCATAACATAACTCATTGATGTTATTAACTTTACAACTATTACCCCGCCCTCAAATTCACTTGGACTATCTCGGACTCCTCTCTCCCCCTTTCTTAATCTCTCTCTGTGTCTCCATCACAGGGGACAGTCTATCAACCGACATCGACTACAAACCTACTGACTCCCACAGTTGTCTGTCTGCATCACCTCCCACCCTGCTTCATGCAAAGACACTATCCCCTTCTCCCAAATTCTCCACTTGTGCTGCATCTGGTCCTAACAGGACCTATAGCATCCAGTGCCCTTATCAAGGACGGAAGATCCTTCTGACTGTAGATCCTACATTCACCATTCACTGAGTGAACCAACGCCGGTGGTTGTGCCTTCCAAGTCACGGCTGGACACCAGAGGAAGACACTGATGAAACTGCGATGGAGGATCGCCAGACTACTGCATTTAGTTTTATCCAGCATTTCCAACAATCATTCATTGATTTCAGGGATCGCAGTGGAAATACCCAGAGCTCCATTAAACCACATGGATCAAATATTACACAGAAACACATCACATACAGATTGGTTCAAATTCGTAAGGAATTGGACAAAATGTTCACCAATGTGTCCACGATTTCTATAGCTACTTCCTTAAGTACCCTGGGATGCAGACCATCTGGCCCTGAGGATTTATCAGCCTTCAGTCCCATCAGTCCACCCTACACCATTCCCTGCCTAATGTGAATAGGAACATATAAAATTCTTAAAGTGATTGGACAGGCTAGATGCAGGAAAAATGTTCCGGATGTTGAGGAATCCATAACCAGGGGTCACAGTTTAAGAATAAGGGGTAGGCCATTTAGGGCTGAGATGAGGAAAAACTTATTCACCCAGAGAGTTGTGAATCTGTGGAATTCTCTGCCACAGAAAGCAGTGGAGGCCAATTCATTGGATGTTTTCAAGAGAGGGTTAGATTTAGCTCTTAGGGCAAAAGGAATCAAGGGATATGGGGAAAAAGCAGGAACGGAGTACTGATTTTGGATGATCAGCCATGATCATATTGAATGGCGGTGCTGGCTCGAAGGGGCGAATGGCCTACTCCTGCACCTATTTTGTATGTTTCTATGTTTATTTATTTTTTGACCAAGTGTATGCACGGTTTAAAATGTTAGTGGTCATTCAACTTCAAAATGCAGTCCCTTTTGTAATAGATGATGGTAGTTTGCCTTTACAGCATAAAATTTGTGAATTTATCGTTGAAAGTAGAAAACACAATACATAATATAGGTAATTCTGATCTTTAGTTTAGTTTATTGTCACGAAGCACCGAGGTATGGTGAAAAGCTATTGTTGCGTGCTAACCAGTCAGGGGAGAGATGCAATAATTAGTTAACAGACCATTTCACCTCTCCCCAAATTTTAATTTCACCATTGTCAATGTAAATAAAAATCAGGACAGATGTAAGACAGGTTGCCTCCGCGATATTCTTGAATCACATCAATGCACAGAGTTAATTCATCACTTGACATTTGTTCAGAAGCAACAAAATTAAATCCCACATGAGGAAAAAAAGCGATTATAAAGATAGAAGCAATTAGTTAAAAGGTGTCATTATGGAAAATGATTTACTAAAGTAGTCAAGTAGTCAGCGTATTAGATCTGTTTCATTTAAGATTTTTGTTTCATCTTACATTCCAAACGTGACCTGGTGAAACCAACGTGTGGAATTCATCAAGGAATCTGGCAGATATAGTGAAGAAAGGAAGTTTCCCAGTATTACGAAGCTGTCAAAATCATTTAGCCTGTAGAATTCTAATAAAAGAAATTGTAAAAGCTGCAGGGTCGGATGTGCAATGATTTATCTTGAAGAGAGGTGTGCAACCTCACGCTGGTTTAACTTGGACGTGGTTTTGCAAAGAGCTGAATGAGCGTTGTTCTTTCATTCATGCCTCAATCCTGTACAAATGACCATGATCACTGACAATTTGCCTGACATAATTACTTAGTGTCTACCACTGATTCCACAGAGGACCAAGAGGCATGTTCGTTTCACATTCCTGAGCTGTCTCAGCAACACTTCAGTATAAAGTGGGGTCACCAACCCACTGATTGTTATCAACACCTCCTCCTCTTGATTTGCTTCATCACTTCAACAACACACTCGGGCAACCTCCCTACAAGACCCTCTTCGAAAGAGTCTACGATCCTAACTCACAATCTCGGGACGTCCAACTAAATTTATTCCTCCTGTCAACCATGATAAAGTATACGGTTTTGTTTAATACTTTGCCTTGTCCAATATAATCCGCTTCAAGAATTCCGAGGTAATATATTTTGCTCAAGAGTTTTTGTGTAGCATTGTGAATGGAGTGTTCTGTCTCTGCAGAGGAACGCTGCTGCCTGCTTTAGCTTCACTTTGTGATGACTGTCACCATATATCATCCTGATATCCTTGTTTAATTAGAGGAGCCATTAGTACACCAAAGAAGGATAAAGGAGAGGCCCGTAAATAAAAACGGTGAAGCCAACTAATCATAGCTCAAACAAAATTATTAAACCACTTCATCTCAAATTTCAAAAAGTAGAGCAAGTCAGGCATTGATAAACCTTCCTTCCTCCCACCACCATAGCAATGACAATGGAAAGCCCTTCCTTAATGGTTATAAATATGGTTTGTGCAAGAATGTGAAGATGATAGCGTGGCTTTGTAAAATTTAAATAACCATTATGTCTAAAGGGCCTGTCCCAGTTGGGCGACCTAATCCGCGAGTTCTGGCGAGTTTGCCCTCGACTCATACTCGCAGCATGGTCGACACAAGGTCGTAAGAGGTCTTCGTAACTCTCCTTCATGCTCGAGAGTGGTCTCCGCGTACTCGAGGCCTCAGCTAGGTCGCGGCGTTTTTTTCAATATGTTAAAATTATATGCCCGCGAGTAAAGAAAGGATGCCATGGAAAAAATCGATACTTTTTTTACTCGTAGGTTTAGCTGTAGTAGGCCGTAGTAGGTCGACATGTTAGTCGTAGGTAATCACGGGTAGTCAAAGGTAGTCGTAGATAGTCTTCATCATAGTCGAAGGGAGGTCGAAGGCGATCGAAGGAGGTCGTCTTCACTCTCCACTATTCGGTGTCCAATTTTCCCGAAGTTAGTCGAAGCTAGTCGTAGCTAGTCGAAGCTGCTCTTCAACATAGTCAAAGGGGGTCTTCTACATAGTCGAAGGAGGTCTTCAATGTCATTTTTTCAAACTCTTCTAAGCTCGCCAATCAGGTCACCCAAGTGGGACAGCCGCTTAATTTACCAATCTTCTTTACACCGTAGTATCTGTATGTTGGAGTGTGTTGATTTTAATAAACCAAGATCCACTTTCCTCTTGCTCAGCAACAGATATGTGTGAAACAGTCAAGTCATACCATAATTGTAGCCTGAAGCATAGCAATGCAGTGTCTTCCCCCTGAAATAGAGTCATAGAGTCATACAGCACGGAAACAGGCCCTTCAGCACATCTTGCCCGTGCTGACCAAGCTGCCCCATCTACACTAGTCTCACCTCCCCATGTTTGGCCCATATGCCTCTAAACTGTTACAGTCCATATATTTCCCTGTGCAAGTGTAACTTAAATGCTGTTATAGTATCTGCCTCAACGACCTCTTCTGGCAGCTCATTCCATATACCCACCACCCTCTGTGCGAAAATGTTGCAAGTATAATGTTCCTATTATATCTTTCCCCTCTCACCTATGTCCTCTGGTACTTGATTCCCCTACTCTGGGTAGAATACTCTGTGCATCTGCTCTATCTATTCCCTGATGATCTTGATAAGATCACCTCGATAAGATCACCCCTCATTCTACTGCACTCCAAAGTCCTAGCCTGCCCAACCTCTCTCTATAGCTCAGGCCCTCAAGTCCTGGCAACATCCTCATAAATCTTCTCAGTACTCTTTGTAGATTAACAACATCTTTGTTATGGTGGCGTTATATTTTTATATTCCACAACCTGCAGCTTCAATCAGGAACCATTGGTGGCACAAGGTATAGAATTAGGAAAGTGTAAATACACAGCTCTATCCTTGCCGTTAGAAAAACAGGACCCACACATTGCCCAGTGTGACGGGATGGCTTTGAGCTTTCCTGATGGAGTCTTGGACTTGTCTGGCTCTGAGAAAAAAAGGGGAGTGGCTGGGCCTATGAGGTAAGAGTAGAGGCATTAGTTGGAAGTTTGAGCAGCAGAATTGAGCATCAGGATATTATTCTGCTTTGCTGCTGAGGGAAAGAAGTGAGAGTCAAATATGTGATAATATTGAAGGGGAGAGTTGGCCTCACAAGTGAATGTGAAGATATGAGTTGCTTCTATGACAATGGAGTTTAGAAGGCCTCAAGATAGATCGGGGTGGGGGTCTTACCATCCGCACCCTCAAGGTCAGCTGTAGGAGGCGCCCCCTGGGGAAACAAGGGCTGGAGAGGGCCGGGCGTGTAGACGGACAACTGGAATTTGTGATCAGCTGCAGCTGGGACTGTAAAATGGCTCTAATATAACTTGTTTGCATATGGACTCGGTGGGCTTTCTGTGCATACTGTACTAATCGGGGCGGATTGCTCTTTTGTGCTGGGATAGTCTTGCTGAATTGTATGCAACAATGTATTTCACTGTACCTGTACCATTGAAACCATTGAACCATTTAACAGCAGTTAATATTAGTGTACTATGAATATCAAAACCTGTTTAGGTAGGGCCACATTATCAAAGGACAAAGTAGGACTTCATGGGCTGCGTAAACTAGATGTTGTGTGTGCAGTTTTCAGTGCTCCCAGGCTCTGTACATGTCAATGAAATCACCCTAATGAAGGCCAGCCCTCCATTGAACCCTGTTGGGTGCCACTGCACCTTCAGTTGTCTTTGTGCATGAGAATGGTACATGCACAGAGGAACCAAAAGGGACATTGCAAAACTGGTCAATCCACACAATAGACAATAGGTGCAGGAATAGGCCATTCGGCCCTTCGAGCCAGCACCGCCATTCACTGTGATCATGGATGATCATCCAAAATCAGTACCCCGTTCCTGCCTTCTCACCATATCCCCTGACTCTGCTTTCTTTAAGAGCTCTATCTAACTCTCTCTTGAAAGCATCCAGAGAATTGGCCTCCACTGCCTTCTGAGGCAGAGAATTCCACAGATTCACAACTCTCTGGGTGAAAATGTTTTTCCTCATCTCTGTTCTAAATGGCCTACCCCTTATTCTTAAACTGTGGCCCCTGGTTCTGGAGTCCCACAATCAATGCTTTTCAATTACAAAACACTTACAAATGTAAGAACAAACAAAACAGAAACAAGAGTAGGCCATCTTGCCCGTTGATCTCATTTTTCTGCATTATCTCAATATCGTATTCTCCCTTAGACACAAAATGCTGGAGTAACTCAGTGGGTCAGGCAGCATCTTGGAAGAAAATGGGTGACATTTCGATTTGGGACCCTTCTTCAGATTCAGGGTCTGGCTTAACGCTTGGACGATTCGGGTCGAAGGGCCCGTTTACATGATGTGTGACTCCAACTCTGACCATCAATCACTCATTCACACCAATTCAATGTCATCCCACTTTCTCATCCACTCCCTACTCATTCGGGGCCATTTTTACAAAAGACCAATTAATCTTTGGGATGTGGGAGGAAACTGGTGCACCCAGAGAAAACCCACATGCAAACTCCAACACAGATGTCAAGGTCAAACTCGTCCATCTCTTGTGGTGTGAGGCTGCAGCTCTATCAGATGCACCATTGTGCCACCATAACTTTCTAATATTCAGCTGGAGGCTAGTCCATTCATTCAGAAGCAATTGTCAAACACTTCAGTAGCACAGAAATGGCAAATGGTCTTTGAGAGTTGTGAATCTGTGGAATTCGCTATCTCAGAAGGCAGTGGACGCCAATTCACTGGATGTATTCAAGAGAGAGTTGGACATAGCTCTGAGGGCTAACGGAATGAAAGGATATGGGTAGAAAGCAGGAACGGGGATACTGATTTTGAATGATCAGCCGAATGGCCTACTCCTGCACCTATTTTCCATGTTCCTATGAAAGGGAGAGATGAGGAAGAATTTCTTTAGCCAGAGGGTGGTGAATCTGTGGAATTCATTGCCACAGTCAGTGGAGGCCTAGTCATATGGTATTTTTTAAGCAGAATTTGATAAGTTCTGATTACGAGCAAAATGGGGTTGGGAGGGTAAATTAGATCAACCCTGATCGAATGGCGGAGCAGACTCGATGGACTGAATGGCCTAGTTCTGCTAATTTGTGTACAAAATCATGAGAGGAATAGACCAGGTAGACGTACTATTTCCCTTGCCCTGAGTGGGGAAATCAAGAACCAGAGGACATAGGTTTAAGGTGAGGGAGGGGGGAGGGGGGAAGATTTAATAGGAACCTGACAGGGTAACCTTTTTACACAAAGGGTGGTGGGTATATGGAACAAGCTGCTGGAGGAGGTAGTTGAGGCAGGTTTTATCGCAACATGCAAGAAACATTTAGACAGGTAGATGGATAAGACAAGTTTGGAGGGATATGGGCCAAACGCAGGCAATTGGGACTAGTGTAGATGGGACATGTTGCTTGGTATGGACGTTGGGCCGAGAGGCCTGTTTCCATGCTGTATGATTCTATGTCTTAAGATCTTATGATCTATTTCCTTTAGTTTACTTTCAATAAAGGATTTGTCAAAAAATAAGTAAAAGTAATCATTAGTAATGTTGCCTTCTCTAGGATTAAGAGGAAGTTCATCGGATCAGGCCATGCTCTGTGATAGGATGCTGAAATCTGTCGGGATGCAGGATAAATTAGCTGTTCTGGTGAGTGGTCAGGTGTGGGGGTGGGGAGACTGCCGTTATCAGAAGACCAAGGAGCAGCGCTGCAGGAATGAAGAGCAATTAATATAATGATCAGAATGGATGGAGCCTGTGCACCATACCACTGATTGCAGAGTTCACATTGTGGCACTATACTGCTGGGTCACACAGATCTGTAACGCTGCAACACTAGACGTTGATTGACCTCCAACATTGGTTATCTAGACCTCAAGTGAACATGGTTGGATGTCTGACTCCCTGTGTGTTTATATTTGTGTTTGCCTAACTTTTCGTACATTCCATTGCAAAACGTGCAACTGCTTGTGCAGGTCCGCCACCGATTTTCTGGCAACCGATGTTCCGGCACCTTCTTTAATCCAGACAAACTCACAACGTTGCATCTGAAATCCACCCCCCAACCCCCTCATGACCCCCCGAAAATGTGGCTCCTAGACCGGGCGAGGCGACCAATCTCTACCTCATCGGGACTTCCGCAGCCAATCGGCGGGTTGAATTTGCCCCAATGGCCAGGGCTCTGGAACTCTGGCTGGATCTGACAGGTCCATTCCCTGCTGAAGAAGGGTCTCGACCCGAAACATCATCCATTCCCTCTCTCCAGAGATGCTGCCTGTCCCGCTGAGTTACTCCAGCGTTTTGTGTCTACCTTCAGTTTAAAGCAGCATCTGCAAGCCCTTCCTGCACTGGTCCATTCCCATAGCTGACCTCCAAGGCAGAAATTCCAGGCCGGTGTCTCGGACTCCCGGCATCCTAGGCGGACCGTTCTGGCACCGCTGGACTCCTCTCGGATGCCCGGATCAGACGGCACATTCTGCAAATCTCGGGTCGGCAGGGGTCGGCCCAGCACTGCTGCCAGGAAAACGGTTCCTTGGCTCCACATGTGGCCTCCGATCTGATCCTCATCGGCACTTCCAATGGCAATTCGTTAATCGGCAGCTGCCTCGTGCAAGAAATACAAGTTTCGCTGTGGAACTAATTTACATTTAACATTTGTTTTATTTAAACTTCTAGCAGTCCATGGTACTTTAGACACGGAAGGGGTATAATTAGTGGGTCAGAGGTGTATTGTCCTGTCATTATTATGTGACCTCTATTGGTCCGGCAAAGCAGATAATACGGCAAGGCTCTGGAACCAAGGGTGCCAGAAAATCAGTGGTGGACCTGTATATATATAATGTGTTTGTATGTGAATGTGAATTATTTACATCGAACATAGTAGAGTACAGCACAGGAATGGGACCTTTGGTTCACACTGCTTGTGCCAAGCATGATGCCAGGTTAAACCAATCGCATCTGCCTGTACATGATCCACATCCCTCAATTCCCTGCCTCTCCAAGAGTCTCTTGAACGCCATTATCAGATCGGCCGTGATCAAATGGCAGAAAAGACTCAATCGGCTGCATTGTGCTGTAAGGCAATAGCTCTAATGTTGTGCGACTGTCCTGCCCTCCTGAACAAATTGCTAATGGATGTAAATGAGCCATCAATTTAGGCATGTAAAACACCAAACTATGTGAACAAACTGAATGTGGTCACATCTCTATATTGCTAAAAGTCTTTGTCTTATTTGTGTCTGTGTGTGTGTGTCAATCTGGTTAATTCATATCTTCTTCCAAACGCTAGGCCACAGCCTTCCCATTTTTACACATCCTACTCACATTTCCCCCGTGGTAGTGATAAACATCTACCCATCACATTTCCACCAATATTTCCGAAGTTATTCATCGTTGAAATCTTAAAAACAGCCCGATTTTTTCAAACCCATTTTGGAAAAAAAATCTGAGTGACGTCACAATGCACTCGCAAGGCAGGACGGGCAGCTCCGGGAGGGAGGATGGGAGGGAGAGAGGGAGGGGCACTCCAGCGTTCAATGTTCCAGCACCTACAATTCCTTGTTTGGTTCAGTTTTTGTATAGGGATACAGCATAAAAACAGGCTGTTCTGCCCACAAAGTCCGTGCCAAGCAGCGATCCCCGGGACTATTTACAATTTACGGAAGCCAATTAGCCTACAAACATGCACGTCTTTGGAGTGTGGGAGGAAACCGGAGCACCCGGAGAAATGGGAGTCACAAGGAGAACGTACAAACTCCATACAGACAGTACCTGTAGTCTGGATCGAACCCGGGTCTCTGGCGCTGTAAGGCAGCAACTCTACCGCTGTGCCACCATTGGAGAAAGGGGATTTGCTTTTCACGCCTCTTTGTACAGTTTCTTGCAGCGAGGTTGCTTTCTTTAGCAAATGTAGGCTGCTTACAGAAGAGAGAGAGCGAGAGCGAGAACAAGAAAGGCCAATGCATTCAGGCAGACCTGAAAGCAGCAAAAATGTACAACAAGTTATATTTCCAAGATTAAAATAACCAGCAACATAATAGGAAGAGAAAAATATTTATTGCTCCCCATTCACTACTTTCCCACTCTGCAATCCAAGCCAGAAGATATGCTTTCTAATCTTCTGATTCTAAAAGAAATCAGATTTGTGGTCAGCAATTCTGTTCCACTCATCAGCTCTCTCTAACTGAGTTAACTTTTCATCACTCACTACCCCTGCTGTGCTTTCTTTCCAAAGGTTAGGTTCCAGCTTGACCTCTGTCCCTTACTTCACTTCCTTCGAAAACGACACCTATTCCTTCTGCTCCCGAAGTAACAGGAACCTTCCCCGTTCTCCGAAAGTTCTGAGGCAACGCACCTCTAAGATCATCTCTGTTGTATTCTCTGCCGGCCTCTGCTTCATGAGAATCTACTGCCCTTGAGACTTGAACCTGAAGTTAAATCCAGAACCAATCTCTGGCAGCAACTCCACCACTGCCCTACTGAAGAGAAGAAATATCTGAGGCTCTACTTGTTTGATTATGCATTTTAAACACTTTCTAATTATACCTGTACTTTTTAAGGAAGAAAGATTTAAATTTAGGAGATAATCCAAACAGTTAGTTTCAGAGATTTATTTTCAGAGATTTCACAATTTTTTAATTTATTTTACAGCTGGTAACCAGTAAATAATGTTTTATTAAAGATCCAGAAGGTTCTTATATTGCGAATGTAGAAGGCTGAGAAGGTAATCAGAGACCCTTGATTGTCCTGACACCAACTCTACAGTCTAATGAAGGATTGTCATATGTGCATTCCCCTCACAAATGCTGCCTGACCTGCTGAGTTCCTCCAACACGATTTGTGTTTTGCACAGCTAGTAAGGAATGGTAAATATCCGAACTGAGGCATCATGGAAGTGGCAACAATGGTAAAGAGCGGCACAGTGGCGCAACGGTGGAGTTGCTGCCTTACAGCCGCAGAGTCCTGGGTCCGAACCTGACTACTGGTGCTGCCTGTACAGAGTTTGTACGCTGTCACCTTGACTGCGTGGGAGTTCCCCGGGTGCTCCAGTTACCTCCCACGTCGCAACGAAGTACAGGTTTGTATGTAAAAATTGTAAATTGTCCCGAGTTCAGTATAGTTCAGTTTAGTTTATTGACATTTGTACCAAGGTACAAGGAAAATATTTTGTTGCGTGCTAACCAGCCAGTGGAAAGAAAATACACTATCGAGCCATACACAGTGTACAGATACATAAGTGAATACAGGCAGTGTATAGGATAGTGCTCGTGTGTGGGGATTGCTGGATGGCATGGACTTGGTGGGCTGAAGGGCCGATTTCCACACTTTATCTCTGAAATGAACTAAACTACCGTTTGAAATGCAAAAACATAAGAGCAAGGTGGTGAGATCCAATTAAGTATTCAGATACAGGGAGAGGAGAAACAAAGTCTGATCTGACAAAAATAAATTGCTCAGTTTTTAACTGCAAAATAAAATAGCATTTTCAATTACCAGTAACAATTGCCTTCATAGATTAGTTCAATAAAGGAGTTTATATGTTTACTCTTGTGCACATTATTGGCCAGTCACTGAGAGATAATAAAGGTGACTTTAACAGTCAGCAACAGTCTGGGTGCATTCAATGCAGAATTCACAGAAGGTGCTGAAAGATCGATACAAACATATGGACAACTTCAGGTTCCTTTGCATTCCAAGCAATATATGTTGACTGATTTATATTTAGGTTTATTATTGTTATATGCAGCAGGTCATAGTGAAAAAAATTGTTTTGCATACTATCCCATCAAACCAGATAATACATACCGTACATAAATACAATCAAGCTAAACTCAAGTTGAATTGGTCGAGGTGATGTTTTGGGTGGAAACCTTTCTTAAAGGGAACTGAAATGTCACCCATAATTTTTTTCCA
This sequence comes from Leucoraja erinaceus, assembly GCF_028641065.1. Lineage (NCBI taxonomy): Eukaryota > Metazoa > Chordata > Chondrichthyes > Rajiformes > Rajidae > Leucoraja > Leucoraja erinaceus. The sequence goes on along the minus strand of NC_073381.1, from coordinate 82,433,978 downwards.
TGGATGCTGCCTGACCCGCCAAGTTATTCCAGCACTTTGGGTCTATCTTTGCGATAAGGAGATGTCATTATGCTGGAAAAAATGCAGAGATTTATGAGGATGTCACCAGGACTTGAAGGGGGAAGCAGAGGAAAGGTGAGGTGTGTGGGGTGGGGGATTGGGGAGGTTAGTTCTTTGTAGGTAAGGTACCTAAAATTGGAGGATTTAATGTTCATACTGTTGGGTTGTAAACTACTTAAACGGAATAGGAGGTGCTGTTCCTCCAGTTTGCATGTAGCCTCCGTCTGGCAATGGAGGAGGCCCAGGACAGAAAGGTCAGTATGGGAATGGGAAGGGGAGTTAAAATGCTTAGCAACTGAGAGATCCTGCAGGCCTCTTCTCTCCTTAACTGACATGTTTTTTATCTTCTTTTCTGCTGGCCTCTGTGCACCCATCTACCAATGAAAAATCCCCCACGCCTGTATCCACTTATCACCTTCTGCTATTTACCTTAATAGCAAATAGGGCAAATATAGGGAATTATAGAGTTATGTTGTGTTTTACTATTTTAATGCGGGACTTGCTATACAATCAAATGAAATTCTCATGGATTGTAATTATTGGTTGATTTTTAAAAAGGAAATAAATTGAAGACTCTCTGAAGAAAATAGACAAATTAGATTTTCTGGAATTGGAATTTTTGTGAATTTTTGATTTTCTTCCCCTTTTTTATACTCTTTGCAATAATTTTAAAGTGTAAATGAGGGTTGCCTTTCTATGTTTGATCTAAGGGGGGTTTCTGGAGGATTCAGCCACCTTAGCCCTATAAAAATAAATAAATCATCACTATTTGTGAGGAAAGAGATTCAGAGTGGCACAGCGGGTAGTGCTGCTGCCTCACAACGCCAGAGACCTCGGTTCCGCATCCCCACGCCACTGTGCCGCCCAAGGGAGAGTTTGTGTCAGTTCAGTTTAGTTTATTATCACATGTACCGAGGTACAGTGAAAAACTTTTGGTGCGTGCTAACCAGTCAGCAGAAAGACAATACATGATTAGAATCGAGCCATTTACAGTGTATAGATACATGATAAGGGGAATAATGTTTAGTGCAAGGTAAAACCAGCAAAGTCCAATCGAAGATAGTCCGACGCTCACCAATAAGGTAGATTGTAGTTCAGGACTGTTCTCTTGTTGTGGTAGGATGATTCAGTTACCTGGGAGGAAACTGTCCCTGATTCTGGAGGTGTGCATTCTTTTAAAGCACCTTCTAATAGTTCTCCTTATCCTCCCCAGTTCCCCTAATTGAAAAAAAATCTAACATACCAAACACCAAGCCATTCGTATCAGTGGAGCATGGTCCACTGAGTTTACCACATGCTACATCCCCACTGTGAGGCAAATGCGGGCAGCATTCAGGAGAGTCTTGAGCAACTGTCAGCGTGTAATGAGTTCTCAGCCTGACTTCATGTTGTTTGTATTCCTGCACGCAGCTTCCCAACAACGCTTGCAAGCCTGATTTAATTACTTTTTCTCTTGCTAATGGTGGGGAAAAGGGCAGGACCCCAAATGCTGCCGGTGTTTTTGTGTTTGTTTGTTGAGCAACCTGGACAAAGGGGGATTGTGGGCAGCGCGCTGCCTGCTGATGGGCTGAGGAATGCCATTGCAAGTGGCTTTCACACAAACCAAACAAAGCCTGCTGATGTGCAGTGACAGTGTTTCCTTTGTGTCAGCTATCACGATGTTTAGAAAAGTATTTGATGACAAATTGCAGGCTGTTGATTTTCTTCTGTAAATAATTACTCATCGACCTAATCCAACTAATCTCTCCTTTACGTGACCCAACTTCTCGCTTTGGAAGCACGTTGCAACAACAAGTTGAGTGTCAGATGCAAACGAACGGAGTTGCCAGAAGTTTTGTATTTAATTGGGTTTACAGAAGCATAAGTAAAAATTAAACTTGGCTCCATTGTAGCTGTCAAGAAATATAATATTTCACATGATTTCAAATAAAAAGCAAGACATATTGATAGAGGAGGTACTTATCATTGAGCTGCCCATAGTATGAATCTGGCAATATGGAGCATGACCAGCAGAAGCAGCTGTAGACTTTAGAGATACTGTGCAGAATCAGGCTCTTCAGCCCATCGAGTCTGTCCCAACCAGACACTATACTACACTCGAGAGACAATTTACAATTTTACCAAAGCCAAATAACTTACAAACCTGTACGTCTTTGGTATGTGGGAAAAACCTGTGCACCCAGAGAAAACCCACGTGGCCACAGGGAGAACATGCAACACATAAACCCTTTGCCTTAATCCTATGTCGTCTGGTCCCCAATTCCCTTATCTCTGGGCAAGAGTCTCAGTGCATCTACCCGATCTATTCCTCTCATGATTTTATACACCTCCATAAGACCATCCCTCATTCTCCTGCATGCCACGGAATAGAGACCCAGCCTGAGGAAAGGGATTCTGCAGTGTGATTTCAGGGAGCTCGGAAGAAGGCTGAAAAACAGGATCTGGTTATCACCGATTTGCTTCCAGTTCCTCATGTTGGTGAGGACAGGAACAGGGAGACAGCAGATCTAAATGTGTGGCTGTGGAGCTGGTGCAGGGGGCAGGGGTTAGATTCTTAGGCCATTAGGATCTGTTTTAGGGTACGGGTGAATTGAACAAAAGGGACGGGTTGCACCTAAACAGGCGGGGGACAAGCATTCCGGCAGGCAGGTTTGCCACTGCTACACGGGTGGGTTTAAACTAAATATTGGGGGGGAAGGGAGAGACAAAAATGGAAATACAAGGATGGAGTTAAAGGGAAAGATAGTATAGGAAAAGTTAAGAAATACATCAGAATTAATGAGGCAGAAAGCTCACGAAGGGATAGGAGAGTATGGCCAAGTGAAATAGGAATTGATGTGAGTAATTGATTAAAAGTATTATATATGAATGCACAAAGTATGAGAAATAAAGTGGATGAGCTTGAGGTTCAGTTAGAAATTGGCAAATATGATGTTGTGGGAAATACAGAGACATGGCTGCAAGAGGGCCAGGGCTGGGAACTAAATATTTAAGGGTATATGTCCTATCGAAAAGATAGACAGGGGGGCAGAGGGGGTGGGATGGCTCTGTTGGTAAGGAATTAAATTCAGTCCCTTGCGAGGGTGACATAGAATCAGGAGATGTGGAGTCAGTATGGATTGAACTGAGGAATTGTATGGGTAAAAATACCTTAATGGGGGTTATTTACAGGCCCCCAAATAGTAGCCTGGATATAGGGTGCAAGTTGAATCCAGAGTTAAAATTGGCATGTAGCAAAGGTAATGCCAGGGTGATTATGGGAGATTTCAATATGTAGGTAGACTGGGAAAATCAAGTTGGTGCTGGACCCCAAGAAAGGGAGTTTGTGGAGTGCCTCCACGATGGATTCTTAGAGCAGCTTGTACAGGAGCCTAACGGAGAAAAAGCAATTCTGGATTTGTGTTGTGTAATGAACCGGATTTGGTAAGGGAACTCAAGGTAAATGAGCCATTAGGAGGTAGTGACTATAATATGGTTTTAATCTACAATTTGAGAGGAAGAAGTAAAATCAGACATGTCAGTATTACAGTTGAATAAAGGGAACTATGGAGCCATGAGGGAGTAGCTGGCCAAAGTTGACTGGAACCCTAGCAGGGATGACAGTGGAACAACAATGGCAGGAATTTCTGGGAATAATACAGAAGGTGCAGGATCAATTCATTCCAAAGAAGAATTCTTAGATTCAACTTAGATTAGTAAGAGGCGACCGTGGCTGACAAGGGAAGTCAAGGACAGTTTAAAAATAAAAGAGAAGAGGTATAACATAGTAAAAATGAGTGGGAAGCCAGAGGATTGGGAAACTTTCAAAGAGCAGCAGAAGATAACTAAAAATGCAATACAGGGAGCCAAGAACATAAAGGAGGATAGTAAAAGCTTCTTTAGGTATGTGAAGAGAAAAAAAATAGTTAAGACCAAAGTTGGACCCTTGAAGACAGAAACAGGTGAATTTATTATGGGAAACAAGGAAATGGCAGAAGAGTTGAACAGGTACTTTGGATCCGTCTTCACTAAGGAGGACACAAACAATCTACCAGATGTACTAGTGGCCAGAGGACCTAGGGTGACGGAGGAACTGAAGGAAATTGACATTAAGCAGGAAATGGTGTTTGGTAGACTGATGGGACTGAAGGCTGATAAATCCCTAGGGCTTGATGGTCTGCATCTCAGGGTACTTAAGGAAGTGGCTCTAAAAATCGTGGACGCATTGGTGATCATTTTCCAATGTTCTATAGATTCAGGATCAGTTCCTGTGGATTGGAGGATAGCTAATGTTCTCCCACTTTTTAAGAAAGGAGGGAGAGATAAAACAGGGAATTATAGACCAGTTAGCCTGACGAGATGAGATAGCCGCACATTTGGATAGCAGTAACTGGATCGGTCCGAGTCAGCATGGATTTACGAAGGGGAAATCATGCTTGACTAATCTTCTGGGTGTTTTTGAGGATGTAACGAGGAAAAGGGACAAGGGGGAGTCAGTAGATGTAGTGTACCTGGACTTACAGAAAGCATTTGATAAGGTCCCACATAGGAGATTAGTGGGCAAAATGAGAGCACATTTTATTGGGGGTAGAGTGCTGACATGGATAGAAAATTGGTTGGTAGACAGGAAACAAAAAGTAGGAATTAACAGGTCCCTTTCAGAATGGCAGGCAGTGACTAGTGGGGTACCGCAAGGCTCGGTGCTGGGACCGCAGCTATTTACAATATACATTGATGATTTAGATGAGGGCAGTGGGGGTAAAATTAGCAAATTTTCAGATGATTCAAAGCTGGGTGGCAGTGTGAACTGTGAGGAGGATGCTATGATGATGCAGGGTGACTTGGACAGGTTGGGTGAGTGGGCAGATGCAGTTTAATGTGGATAAATGTGAGGTTATTCAATTTGGTGGCAAAAACAGGAAGGCAGATTAATATCTGAATGGTGTCAAGTTAGGAAAAGGGGAAGTACAATGAGATCTGGGTGTCCTTGTTCATCAGTCTCTGAAGGTAAGCTTCAGGCACAGCAGGCAGTGAAGGAAGCTAATGGCATGTTGGTCTTCATAACAAGAGGAGTTGAGTATAGGAGCAAAGTGGTCCTTCAGCAATTATACAGGGCCCTAGTGAGACTACACCTGGAGTATTGTGTGCAGGTTTGGTCTCCAAATCTAAGGAAGGACATTCTTGCTATTGAGGGAGTGCAGCGTAGGTTCACGAGGTTAATTCCTGGGATGGCGGGACTGTCATATGTTGAAAGAATGGACTGGGCTTGTATACACTGGAATTTAGAAGGATGAGTGGGAATCTTATTGAAACATATAAGATTATTAAGCAATTGGACACGCTAGAGGCAGGAAACATGTTTCTGATGTTGGGGGTGGGGGTTCCAGAACCAGGAGCCACAGTTTAAGAATAAGGAGGAGGCCATTTAGAACGGAGTTGTGAATCTGTGGAATTCTCTGCCTCAGAGGCCAATTCTCTGGATGCTTTCAAGAGAGAGTTAGATAAAGTTCTTAAAGATAGTGGAGTCATGGGATATAGGGAGAAGGCAGGAACGAGGTACTAATGGTGAATGATCAGCCATGATCACAATGAATGGCGATGCTGGCTCGAAGGGCCGAATGGCCTACTCCTGCACCTATTGACTATTGTCATCCTCTCCCTACAGCTCACTCACACCCTCGAGCCCCTGCAACATCCTTGCGAATCTTCACTGTACCACCTTTCCAGTTTGACAACATCTTTACTATAACATGGTGCCCAGAACTGAACACACGAAAGATACTTACCCCTTCCATTTTGCTTCCTACAGTTCAACACTTCATACTGGCTCTGGTCAAATTTCACCTGCTATCCCACTGTTCCTATCAGTGACTGGTCTTTATATACTTTATATTGTATACTTTAAAAGCCTTCCTCAATGTCCGCAACATATTCCAATTTAGTGACATCTGCAAACTTACTAACCAACCCATCTACATTTATATACAATGCTTTTAATATATATCACAAACATTTGGCTCACAGCACAGATCCCTGCAGGACATCACTGGCCATAGACTTTCAGCCACTATAACACTCTTCTGCCAATGAACTGGCCTCAACTACTTTCTGTGGCAGAGAGTTCCGGGTCTCTGGTGTTGTACTGCACCAACTTTACCGCTGCGCCACCGTGCTGCCATATTTCTATTGGTACAAACCGTTTCTCACACAAACACTTCATGATTTTGAAAACTGCTAATAGATTTTCTGTCCCCTGTATTCTCCATTCTCTGCCATCTTTCTACATCATTGAAAATGCTCACCTCTGCTACCGTTCTAACAAATCACTACCACATCCTCCCTGAGGCAGCCAAATCCTTTTTAAAGTGCAGTCTCCAGAATTGGCTGCTATATTTCATTTAAGATCAAATCAAAATCATTCAAGATTTAGCATAACTCTCTTGCATATGTGCACTTGGGCTTAATTTATAAAGCAGAGGATCCCATGTGTTTTTACTTGAATCAGCCTTCTTAATTCATCCTGCCACTTTCAAAGTGTGTAGGTCATTAACAATCCAGGCTTTCTGTCCCTGCACTCCAACATTATAAATCAAAAGCATAGAAGAAGATTGCCTTGGACAAGGCCGCATATGATGACTGAAAGGGCTTCAGCAAGGTTTTTGATAAAGTTCTGCATGGGAGGCTGCTGAAGGTTAAAGGTGAGATGGAAAAGTTTAATAGGAAGCCAAGGGGCAACTTTTTCACTCAGTGGCGGATATATGGAACCAGCTGCCAGAGGAGATAGTTGAAGCAGGTACAGTAACAGCATTGAAAATACATTTGACAAGCTGCATGGATCGGATAGGTTTAGAGGGATATGAGCCACATGCAGGACAAGTTCATAGGTTCCATCTGTAAAAGAAGAAGAATTAGGCCATTCAACCCATTAAGTCTACTCTGCCATTCAATCATGGCTGATCTATATTTCCCTCCTAACCTCATTCTCCTGCCTTCTCCCCATAACCCCTGATACCCGTACTAATCAAGAATCTGTTTATCTCGGCCTTAAAAATATCCATTGACGGCCTCCACAGCCTTCTTTGGCAAGCTCAGCTGGGGCATCCTGGTCTGCACGGATGAGTTGAGCCAATAAACCTGTTTCATGCTGTACGGCTCTATGACTCTAAGAGGAAGATATTGCAGATGCTTTACACCTGAAATAAAATTCAATATGCTGTAAAGTACTTAACAGGTCAGGCAACATCTATGAAGCGAGAAACAAAGATACTATTCCCGCTTAACAACGTTTCATCAGAATTGGACTTTAAATAGGAGACCTTTTAGTTTATATGGTATTTTCTGATTCTTCCTATCAAAATGAATCATTTTGTGCTTTGTTGCCAAAAAATTAATCTACATGTGTCTGCCCATTTCACCATCTCCTTCATTGTTTACAACATTCCTGGGTTTAATGTTTCCTGCAAACTTTAAACTAATAGTAAATATCCAAGTCCTCATCATTCGATACAATCAAATAAAGAAGTGGTCTCGATACTGACCCCTAGGGGCCACCATACATCTCTCCATTCTGAAAACCAAAACTCTGTTGCTTTTCTCTGCTTCATTCACCACAGTCAATTTCTTCTCCATGGACTTGTTGTTTCTTTAAACCCTTCACACCCATTGAGTTCATGTTGCCCATCAACCACACATTTATATCAGTTCTGCAGTAATTCCAAGTTGTGATTCTCTTCACATTCTTGTCAACTGCCACCAATTCTACTACTCATACACTAGGGGCAATTACCATGGCCAATTAACCGCCCAACTCACAATTCTTTGATAGAGTCATAGAATCATATAATGTGGACACAGGCCCTTCGGCCCAACTTGCCCATGCCGACCAACATGTCCCATCTACACTGGCCTCACTGGTTCATGCTTGGCCCATCTGTACATAACTAAAGCTATAATCTTGTTATCTTCCGGTTTGCTCAAAAACGGTATCCGATAACGCTATGATTTTCATCAGCTTACTCACCGTTCTCATGAGCTGCGATTGAACCAAGTTTCGTTCCGATCGGTGGTCTAATGTAAAGATTAGCGAGGTTTGAAAAATCTTAAAAACCGCGCTTGAGCAGATCGATATCTTCTCCTGCTGTTCGGCACCACGTGGATTGGTCTTTTCTCCCGTCACTCCGCGGGAAGGTCCGCCCCTTCCTGCGCCATCGCGTCTTTACTCTGGATGGCTGGCGGACGTCTCCAACCGGACACAATTTTCGGAGGGAGATTGGGTCGGAGACCCGACCTGAAGCAGCCTAGCGTCAGAGACCTAGCCCAGCCCAGCCCAGCCCAGCCCAGCTTCAACTACCTCCTCTGGCAGGTCGTTCCATATACCTACCACCTTCTATGTAGAAAAGTTACCCCTCAGGTTCCAATTAAATCAAAGAATCGTGAATTGAGAGGTTAATTGGCCATTGTAAATTGCCCCGAGTGTATTCAAACAAGCCAGTAAACGATCAGTGCCTCTCTCTGTGCCTCTCTCTGTGTGCCTCTCTCTCTTTCTCTGCTCCTCTCTCTCTCTGCCTCTCTCTGCTTCTCTCTGCCTCTCTCTGCCTCTCTCTGCCTCTCTCTGCCTGCCTCTCTCTCTGCCTGCCTCTCTATCTGCCTCTCTCTCTATCTGCCTCTCTCTCTCCCTGCCTCTCTTTCTCTCTCTGCCCCTCTCTCTCTCTGCCTCTCTTTGCCTATGAGCAAAATTAATTGAATTCATTGACTGAAAGATACAGCATGGGAACACGTCCTTCACCCCACCAAGGCCAAGCCGGTTACGCCAATCACCAGTTCACACCAATTCTATCTAATCCTACTTTGTCATCCACTCCCTACTGAGCTTTGACAGTAATATTAGTGCTTTCACACATCATGCAGCTCACTTGAAGTGTTTCCCGGTTAATGTTCGGTCATTTCACTACAAAGGGGAAATTTGAAAACTTCAGAGTAATCACGCTGGCTGCAATTTCATTCTCCTCTGTTATTCATTTCCAAAGAATAAATACTTTCCAAAACAGTGAGCTCTAATTAAATCCATTCACAATGAGTAGTCTATCACTGGATTCCCAAATCACACGATTAATTGCCTCTTTTCAGCAACAGAGTTTCAAATGGATATTCAGATTAAATATTGCCTTCGGGAATCAAAAGACACTTAAGGCAATTCTTACTTGTTTTATCGTGTTTTAGAGATACAGCATGGAATCAGGGCCTTCCGCCCACCGAGTCAACGTCAACCATTCATATCTCATACACACTAGTTCTTTGTTATCCCACTCTTTCATCCACTGCCGACTCACTGGAGGAAACCACGCGGTCACAGGGGGAATGTGCAAACTCCACACAGGGAGCATGAGGTTGGGGTAGAACCTGGGTCTCTGGTCAGTGAGGCAGCATCTCTCCCATCTGCACCACTAAGCCATTTTAATTTTTTTTCTCTTAATTTTCAATTCATTTTAAGTGAAAAAAAAATCCTCTTCTAGCATAATGTCCAAAGCAACAGATTTTTGTTTTGTTTATTGTCATGCGTACTGAGGAACAGTGAAAAGCTGTATTTTGTATTGTTTTTATTACAGGCACTGCCGACTCACTGGAGGAAACCCCGCGGTCACAGGGGGAATGTGCAAACTCCACACAGGGAGCATGAGGTTGGGATAGAACCTGGGTCTCTGGTCAGTGAGGCAGCATCTCTCCCATCTGCACCACTCAGCCATTTTAATTTTTTTTCTCTTAATTTTCAATTCATTTTAAGTGAAAAAAAAATCCTCTTCTAGCATAATGTCCAAAGCAACAGATTTTTGTTTTGTTTATTTTCATGCGTACTGAGGAACAGTGAAAAGCTGTATTGTAGCGTGCTATCCAGTCCGCAGAAAGACAATACACGATTACAATCAAGCTGGTGTACAGATACAGTATATAGGGAAAGTATATACTAGGGTCTCCAACAGACACGTGCCGTGAGTAATTACTCAGGGTAGGCAGGCAGCTTTAAAAAAAAATCTTAAGCCGTGCATGCGCAGATTGTTCTCTCCTTAAAAATAAAAAATAAAAATAAATAACAATTCAATTTGCCCAAGGCTTCTAAATCTCCTTCATTTTTCAATTACTGAATGGGTGGGGGATGGAGGATGAAGGCAGGTGGAGAGATTGTGGGAAAAACAGGAGCACACCGGGACGTTGAATCAGTTGTCATCTTATTGAATTACAATACTAATTCAAGGGTCCAATTGAAGGGAGAGTTCCTTTCACAGCATGTGGAGAGTCTGTTCCAGAGGTTAAAGATGAGGGGAGGGCAGGAGTGTTGAGAAGGAGGGGGTCGGAGATCATGTCAGACTCACTCACCGCTGCCGCAGCGCTCCGGGCACGGACAGCAGAACTGGTCGTTACTTCTGGGAAGGGAAGCAGCTCAGGTGACTGCAAGGGGCTGCCGGGACCCGACAGCAGAACCGGCTGCCACTTCAGCGCCTTACATCGGCCAGCTTACCTCTGGCAGTGCCCTCTGTCTGAACACCTCTCACCTGCCACTCACTGGCCTGAGTGAGGCCGGTGAGCGGCAGGAGAGAGATTTTCAGACGGAGAGCACTGCCAGAAGTGTGCGGGGACCGGCAGAATGGGCTATCCAGTCCTGGCGGCCACTCGCAGCCACCCAAGCTACTTCACTCCCCGGCCACAATGCGGTGGCTCCGTGCCCGGAGCGTGACAAGTGGATTACTGGCCCCGACCCCCTCCTTCACAACGCTCCTGCCCACCCCGCAAATTACCCCGGGCCAGACTCCCCAAACACTGTGAAAGGATCTCTCCCCCCACCACGGGGAATACAATATTTATTACCAAGAAATGTACTTATTACATTATCGGTACATGAACTCCATTCTTCTCTCTTTGCTTCCTAACACACCCTTCAGATAATGGCAAATAATCCAAAATCCGCCAAGAAACTTGTGCTGCGCATGGGCAGTCGGCTACTGCACATATGCAGTACTGCAAAGGCAGAATTTCAGCTGCCTTCAGCTCCGCTTGAAATTGACGGCTTTAAGCAGCACGGATGGCACGTGGGCTGCACATACCTTCCCGTGTTACACGTGCTGCGGTTGAAAGGCACGGAGAATTATGTCTACCTGAGAGATCGATCTCATAGATAGGCATAATTCTCCCATGCCTTTACTATTTATATTTAATGATTACCATTTTATAATTTTAGTCGGTGTAGGCAGTGCCTACCTTGCCCACCCTGACGGCACGTGCCTGGTCTTGAATGAATTAGATGAGAGGTCAGGACCATTCTCCAGCTGGTGATAGCATGGTTCAGTTGCCTGACAACAGTTGGGAAGAAACTATCCCTGAATCTGGCGGTGTGCGTTTTCACACTTCTGTACCTCTTGCCTGATGGGAGAGGGGAGAAGAGGGACTACTTGACTGGCTTTTGTAAACACTGCTTTAGTCACCTGGTATAAGCATCTATGGGCACGAGACTGGTATTTGTGGCCCAAGTCCCAGAGGGAGCATGGAAGAGTGCTGTCGCATAGTTGTTGCCCACAGTTGCATGCTGTCTTTCACAGCCTTGCTGTGCAAGAGCACAACTGCAGGTCAGCTTCAAGCAAACTGTCCATCGATCGATATGTGGCCTGCCAAGGTAGTGCTCCTCACACATACTAACCCATCATCAATCCAGTCTCCTGTAGGCATGTCATTTGAACTGTAATTGAAGAACAGGCACGGTGGCACAGCGGTAGAGTTGATGCCTTACAGCGCCCCGCTTCCATCCTGACTACAGGTGCTGTCAGTACAGAGTCTATACGTTCTCCCTATGACCTGCGTGGGTTTTCTCTGGGTGCTCCGGTTTCCTCCCACACTCCAAAGACGAGCAGGTTTCTAGGTTAATTGGCTGCTGTAAATTGGTGCCTAGTGTGTAGGATATGACTTTCATATGAAGAAAGACTGAATAGACACGGCTTGTACTCATAGAATTTAGAAGATTGAGGGGGGATCTTATAGAAACTTGCAAAATTCTTAAGGGGTTGGACAGGCTAGATGCAGGAAGATTGTTCCCGATGTTGGGGAAGTCCAGAACAAGGGGTCACAGCTTAAGGATAATAGAGGAATAGTTGTTTTCCGAAAGTCATAACTACTCTTAATTCACACATGCACTGACTTCACAGCCCAACACCCAGACTTCCATCTATTCTATCCACGTACTGAAATTTGGAACTGTAATGCGTATTGTAACTGTAATTTTTAATATTTTTTAAAAACATTTTTAATATTTAATATAACCTTTAAACATCTGCCTAAGAATACTACCTATACATCCTTCACCATTTTTGCCTTATAGATATGTATATAGCGCCGCAGAATTGTGCACCTATCCCCCCCCCTCTCCCTTTTGTTTTTGTTTTCTGTTTCTTGTTTTTTGTACTAAATTATATGTATGCACTGAGTACGAGCTGCTTTTAAGCTCATTGTACATGTATAGTGACAATAAATGGCATATCTATCTATCATCTATCTATCTATCTATCTATCTATCTATCTATCTATCTATCTATCTATCTATCTATCTATCTATCTATCTATCATCTATCTATCTATCTATCTATCTATCTATCTATCTATCTATCTATCTATCTATCTATCTATCTATCTATCTATCTATCTATCTATCTATCTATCATCCTTTAGGACCGAGATGAGAAAAACATTTTTCCCACAAAGAGTGGTGAATCTCTGGAACTCTCTGCCACAGAAGGTAGTTGAGGCCAGTTCATTGGCTATATTTAAGAGGGAGTTAGATGTGGCCCTTGTGGCTAAAGGGATCAGGCGGTATGGAGAGTAGGCAGGTACAGGATACCGAGTTGAATGATCCGCCATGATCATATTGAATGGCGGTGCAGGCTCGAAGGGCCAAATGGCCTACTCCTGCATCTATTTTCTATGTTTCTATGTTTCTATGATAGTGTTAATGCATGGGTGACCACGGTCGGCACAGGGTCAGTGGGCCGAAGGGTCTGTTTCCACAATGTACCTCTAAACTAAACGGAAATAAACTCATTCCATCTGCCTGCAAGTGATCCATACCCTGCATTACGTGCATGTCCACGTATTATGTTGCTGACAACACTGATCTCAGCGGCCTAAAGCCACGGAAGGTGTTCCCACTGTTTACAGCCTTACAGTGCAATGCCACCTGCTGAATGTATTGATGGAGAAGCTGTTCAGAGTTCACGAGAGAAAGGAGACGCATTTTCCAGAACGTGTTTTCTTTATCAAAACACTTGGCTTGCAGTACAAGAATGTATTGTACCATAGCTGTCAGGGGGGTGTCAATGGCAGAAAAATTACTTGCTGATAATTTTGCGCATTTCAAGAGGTCAAGTGTGAGTCATGCAGACAGACCACACATCAGATCAGCCGGGAGAGAAATGAGGCGGTTGACCTAATGCCTGAACTCAGCAAGTGAATTATAAGGAGGCAGCATGACAAGGGCCACAGTTTTACAGTCTGGTCATAATAGGATCATGGGCATTTTGTTTTATTTTCCCTTTCCCGATTTTCTTTCGTATCATCACACTTCAATAAAGGGAGAAGAGGCAATGCTGCCAGCCATGATAAGCATTGATCACCGGAAAATATCCCCAAAACTGCCCGGCGAGAAAGAGAGCTTTCTGCATTTACGTCTGGAAATCACAAGTTTTAACGATTTGGCAGAAAATGAAGTCGCTGGCAGGAAATTAGGAAAAAAGCCTGAAGTGGAATCAAGCTGCACATCTGAAGGAATGATTAAAAGGAACTGCATTAGGCCAGTAATTAATGAAGCAAAGAGTGTTAAATAAAGGCATCCTGATGTCAAAAATCAAGACGAAAATTTAGCCATACCAGTTTAATCAAAACAAGAGGTTTCTAGTTGCACAATCTCGCAATGTTTCCTTCCAATATTGTGGGACTTATGGCTGAGAGCAAGTCTTCTGGGAGACGCATTACATCAGCACTTTATTTTATAAAAACTTCTCTCATTTGGAGCCAAGCTGAAAGCCTTGCTGATACAATAGCTCTCACTGGGCTTTTACTTCAAGTATTTGTAAGACAAGAGGAAAAAATGATGGAATGAGTGAATCGGCAGGTCTTCTGCGTGCTGTAAACATGTTTCGGGCTACCTGCAGAAGCTAATTGCAATTTAATTAAACAATAAGATTCTAGGTGAACAAAATTATGATCAGATACGTGATGCATAGGAGAGTCGTATAACAGAAAAAGGCCAGAATTCAAATGTCTGAAATGTTGATTCTCAACCAGTCCCCTAGCTAATCTCCTCCAACTCCGTTGGTTGGGTCTGCATAGTTCTTGATAAGGATAAGGTCCAATTCTGAAACTTACCAGAAGTGAACCAGGTCATATGAAATCTCCAATTCCCCAAATATAATCTTGTTACTTCACAACTACTCTCTCTCTTAATTCAGCACACATTTCACCCCTGAAGGCCAGGTTCCTTGGCAGAAAGTTAATGCTACAGGCATACAAATAACTCCTTATGTAGGTAATAATCTGTCTGCTCTAAGTTTAGGTTTAGGGACACAGTGTGGAAACGGGCCCTTCGGCCCACCAAATCCATACCCACCAGTATACTAATTCTATCCCACACATTAGGGACAATTTTACAGATGTCAACTAACCTACGGTACAAAACGATACGATAGAACTTTATTAGTCCAAGGAGGGAAATTAGTCTGCCAACAGTCATAAAACACAACAAGATACATGAAACATGAAACTAAGGTGACTAGAGGAAAGTCCAGGATTGGGGATGAGCTAAGATATGGGAAGGTGGGGGGGAGTCTGTATACCCCACAACAGGAGGGGGTGGAGTTGTATAGTATGATTGCCACAGGGAAAAATGGATCTCCTGTGGCGTTCTGTGCTGCATCTTGGTGGAACTATGTCTGTTGCTGAAGGTATTCCTCAGGTTGACCAGTGTGCCATGGAGGTGGTGAGCTGTATTGTCCAAGATGCTCCGCAGTTTGAGGAGCATCCCCCCCTCCGAGACCAC
Source organism: Leucoraja erinaceus (assembly GCF_028641065.1). NCBI lineage: Eukaryota > Metazoa > Chordata > Chondrichthyes > Rajiformes > Rajidae > Leucoraja > Leucoraja erinaceus. The sequence goes on along the minus strand of NC_073381.1, from coordinate 82,418,869 downwards.
CTCCCAAGAATCCAACACGGAATCCAACTCCACCCCCAGGACGGAGCCAGCCTTCCTGATGAGCTTGTTCATTCTGTTGCCGTCCGCAGCCTTCACCCTGCTCCCCCAGCACACGGCAGTGACGAAGATGGCACTGGCCACCACCGATTGGTTACTGCAGATGTTGAAAGAGCAGAAAGTACAGGCAGCTCTGTCCCTTCTTATACAGGGCCTCAGCGTTCCTGGACCAGTCCAGTTTACTGTCCAGGTAAACTTCAAAGTACGCATACTCCTTGATAAAACTGCACGCTCACACCCTTGACGGAGGCAGGGGACAAGGGTGTTCCTCTCCTCCTAAAGGGCCTGTCCCACGAGCATGCGACCTGCATGCGGCAAGCGCGACCAAACCGGAAGCGGGGGCCGTGCGGAGATCGAGTGATCCCCGTACAAGGCCGGTCCCACCAGCATGCGCCTGCATGCGGCGAGCGTGACCAAACAGGAAGCGGGGGCCGCGCAGAGGTCGAGTGAGTGACGTGAAGTTCGAGCGAAGTCCGCGGGAAATTTGCACGTGATGTAATGCGTCAAGACGCTGCGTACGGCGTCAAGACACACGCCCGTCAAAGCGGTGCATATGGCGTCGAGTCGGCTGCGGGTCGGCAGGCCGTTGCCGTGCGGAATTTTTGAACACGGCCATTTTTTCGGTGCCCTGCTCGATGTCGGGACCAGGTCCACACAACTCCATACGGCTTCGGCGAAGTGGGACTGGCCCCACGAGGCCGTACGGCTCAACCAACCACGTTAGGTCGCGCTTGCCGCATGGAGTCGCATACTCGTGGGACAGGCCCTTAAAACCTACAAACCCTTTTGTGTTTGGAATGAGGGTGGAAACCGGAACAGCCAGAGAAAACCCTCGCGGTCATAGAGAGAACGTATATACTCCATATAGACAGCACCCGTAGTCAGTATTGTACTGGGTCTCTGGTGCTTGAAGGCAGCAATTCTACCCTGGATTAAGAAATTGATTGTGTCTTATCTGGGAGACTAGCAGTATCGGGAGATGTAAAATACATATTTAAACTTAAAGTCACAATTATAAAATACTCTTTACCATAGTTTGGGAAGGAGACTTTATGTAAACATTGGGTAGCTCTATTTCAAACGGATGATCACCAAGATTCTAATTTTAAGATGATTCTTTTAAAAGTTATTCGTAGTTTTAGGTTTTAATGGCAAAGCCAAAATATATTGTTCTTACCTTATTGGTCCCTGAATAGATTGATTGCTAGGTTACATCTAAGGTTTGGCATCACTTATAGGCTAGACAGGGAGAGGACGCAAGCATGCCTGGATTAAAGGTGAATCCAGTGGTTGCCATAGTTACTATGAATGATGTAATCTTCATAAATGTGGATTTAGTTCATTACTTGAATTTAAACTTTTTCTCCCTTACTTCAGTGAAATTTAAATCTCTAACTGTGTGCCAACAATCCAAACCATTGGAAGCCAAGCTAGAAACAAACCAAAATGCATTCTGCCATTTTCATCACCCTTCAACAAACATAATACTTGTAAAGCCATTCATTGATGGAAAGTTTAGTTCATTCAAACTAACTTGTCTCTTGGGTGTACCTTTACTTCAGGAACATTAAATGAAAGCCATAGTTAAGAAGGTCAATTCCTTCATGCTAAACATCTACACTTAAGATAGACACAAGAAGCTGGAGTAACTCAGCGGGGCAGGCAGCATCTCTGGAGGAGGGTGACTTTTCATGTCGAGACCCTTCTTCAGACTGGTTTTAACCCAAACATATACACTCGTCCCATTTGCCCTTTGCTCACATTTGACCAATTTCCCTCTAATCCTCTCCTATTCATGGACCTGTCCATATGTCTTTTGAATATTGTTATTGTACCTGCCTCAACCACCCTCTATGAGAAAGCTGCCCCTCAGGTTCCCATTAGATCTTTCTTCTCTCAACTTAAACCTAATCCCTTTAGTTCTTTATTTCCCAATCCTGGGGAAAAGACCATGTATATTCACAGTACATTATTTGTAACCCTGTAAAGATCATCGTTCATGAATAGCAATGTTATCGTCAGCAGTTAATTCAAGTAACTGAGGAAATTCTGGAATATCACCAAATTAAATGAAAAATCATTCTGTGTCGGTCAATTAATTCTACTGTAGCACCATTTAGTTTGCTCACAATATGAGAAAATGCTTTTGAAAAATAAGCCCCTACAAATATTGATTGAAAGTTGATGGTTCAGAAATGTATTTCTACCAGTGTTAAGGATTGGAATTAGCTGTTGTCAATGCAACCCAGGTGGCTCTCTCAGTAGTACAATGTCTTGACAAAGCTAGCAGTGGGCATTGTGTATGCCTTGTTACAAAGTACCACCATTTGTTTTCGATATAGAAGGATGTGCTGCCGCTGGCGGTGGTCCAGAGGAGGTTAACGAGAATGATCACACGAATGATTGGGTTGACCTATGATGAGCGTTTGACGGCACTGGACCTTTAATCGCTGGAACTAATTGAAATATTGAACCTTACCAAATAGTGAAAGGCCTGGATAGAGTAGATGTTTCCACTAGTTGGAGGGACTAGGGCCAGCTATCATAGCCTCAGAATTCAAGGATGTTCCTCTAGGAAGGAGATGGAGGAATGTCTTTAGTCACAGGGTGGTGAATCTGTGGAATTCATTGCCTCAAAAAGCTGTGAAGGCCAAGTCAATGGATATTTTTAAAGCTGAGATAGATACTTGATTAGCACAGGTGTCAGATGTTATGGGGAGATGGCAGGAGAATGGATATACAGGCCCGTACGAAGCTTTTCAAAAAGGGGGGGGGCATGACAGGATTACAAAAAACTTAATGAGAAATAATGTGCGCGCTGCGGACATCACGAGCGTGATGCGTGAAGTCCCTTGATGCCAGGGGTTTCAGATGCTCTCTGATCCATTCTGAGCCTTATTTTGGAGCATTTTTGCACCAAATTTATGACCAATATTTCAGAAATTAACAGGAATCTGAGGTAGCTTTTTCACACAAAGGGTGCTGGGTGTATGTAACGAGCTGCCAGAGGAGGTAGTTAAGGCTGGGACTATCCTAATGTTTAAGAGACATTTGAACACGTACATGGATAGGACAGGTTTAGATGGATATGGGCCAAACGCGTGTGAGTGGGACTAGTTTAGATGGGACATGTCGGTCGGTGTGGGTAAGTTGGGCTGAAGGGCTTGTTTCCACACTGCATCATTCTATGACTTAAAAAGTGAAGAAGAAAAATGCATGTTGATAAGTAGAGCAGATTTGAAAGAGGAGTGAAATGTAAAGGCAGAGAGAGGTTTATGGGTGGAAAGGAACATAGGAAAGGAGGGGGGAGAGTGGGCTTGGGCAGATGGGTGAAGGGAAAATAGTCACAAAGTGCTGGAGTAACTCAGTGGGTCAGACAGCATCTGCGGAGAATATGAATAGGCGATGTTTCACAGTGCTGGAGTAACTCAGCAAGTCAGACACCATCTGTGGAGAAGATTGATAGATTCTTGATTGATACGGGTGTCAGAGGTAATGGGGAGAAGGCAGGAGAATGGGTTTGAGAGGAAAAGATAGAGTCATAGAGTGATACAGTGTGGAAACAGGCCCTTCGGCCCAGCATGTCCCATCTGCACTAGTCCCACCTGCCCACGTTTGATCCATATCCCTCCGAACCTGTCCTATCCATGTACCTGTCTAACTGTTTCTTAAATGCTGCATTAGTCTCTGCTTCAACTACCTCCTCTGGCAGCTTGTTCCATACACCTACCACCCTTTGTGTGAAAAACATACCCCACAGATTCCTATTAAATCTTTTGCCCTTCACCTTAAACTTATGTCCTTTGCTCCTCGATTCACTTACTCTGGGCAAAAGACTCAACCATATCTATTCAAATCATGATTTTATACACCTCTATTAGATCATCCCTCAGCCTCCTGTGCTCCATGATATAGAGTCCCAGCCTACTCAAAGTCTCCCTATAGCTCAGGCCCTCTAGTCCTGGCAACATCCTCATAAATCTTCACTGTACCCTTTCCAGTTTGATGACATCTTTACTGTAACATGGTGCCCAGAACTGAACACAATACTCTGAATGCGGCCTCACCAACCGTTGAAAGGCTTGTGCTGGCCATGTTGGTCATGTTGCAGTTGTATAAAACGTTGGTGAGACCGCATTTAGAATATTGTGTTCAGTTCTGGGCACCATGTTATTGGAAAGATGACAAACTGAAAATAGTACAGAGATCCCCATCCTGGATCAGTCCAATCAAGGTTGTGTCATCCGCAAACTTGAGAAACTTGACAGAGGTGTCTGTGGAGGTGCAGTCATTGGTGTGGCGGGAGTAGAGGAGAGGGGAGAGTACGCATCTTGCGGTGCTCCTATGCTGAGCGTTTGCGGGTCCGAGATGTGCTTTCCCGCCTCACATGCTGCTTCCTGTCTGTCAGAAAGCTGGTGATCCACCGCCAGAGGGGTTCAGGCACAGTCAACTCGGAAATTTTGGAGCGTAGTAGCTCTGGCACAATGGTGTTAAATGCAGAGCTAAAACCAATAAAACAAAATCCTCGCATAGGTCCCCTGGCGGTCGAGGTGCTGGAGGATGAAGTGCAGGCCCAGATTGACTGCGTCATCCACAGATCTATAGGCCCAATATGCAAAATGCAGAGGGTCCAGCAGAGGGATTGTGATATGTTTCAGCTTGGCCTTTCAACGATCTTCATGACTACAGAGGTCAGTGCAACAAGCCTGTAGTCATTCAGACAAGTAATCCTTACCTCTTTGGGTACAGGGACAATAGTGGAGACTTTGAAGCAGGCAGCGACAGTACATCTTTGCAGGGACTGGTTAAAAATGAGTAATTGGGTGTGAAGTGGTCATTGGAGTGGGGTGTGTGTAGAAGGGCCCAGTCTTTGCAGACTAAGGTCAGGCTGTGAGTGGGTGTGAAGTGGTTGGTGGGGTGGGAAAGGTTCCACTCTTTTCATACTGGAGTCTTGCCTTAAGTAGGTGTGAAGTGGTGAATGGGAAGGAGAGGGTGCAGGGTCCATTCTTTGCAGACTGGGGTCTGGCTGTGCTTGTTGGGGAGGGGGTTTCAGGGTTACGTTTCTGATTTTCAAGCTTGCAGTAATATTCATTCAGGTCGTTCGTCAGCTGACGATTGTCCAAAGAGCAGGGGGCTTTCCTCTTATAGCTGGTGATTTCTTGCGTGCCCTTCCAAACTGAAGAAGAGTCACTAGCTGAGACTTGCTCCTCAACTTCTCAGAGTATCTTTCCTTTGCAGCTCTGATTCCTCATCTCAGCTTATCGATTAGGCTATCTTTGAACTCTTTAACGATTAGGCTATCGGTTTCAGCCACACCCGCCCGGCGACGGGAGAACAGAGAACTGGCCGTTTCCAAAGTGGAAACGTTGATTTTTGTTTTCACCGATTTTTTATTTTTTTTCCGATTTTTTTTTTTTTGTTTTATTTTTGTGATTATTTTTTCTTAGGGGGGGAAAAGAGGGGTGCGGTCGCACCCAATGCAACCCCCTTCAGACGGCTATGAGTATAAGATAGGGAAAGATAGATCAGCCATGATTGAATGGCGGAGTAGGCTCGATGGGCCGAATGGCCTAATTTTGCTACTATCACTTATGAAGTACAGCACTGGAACAGGCCCTCTGCTCACAATGGCCTCGCCGACCATAATGACAAATTAAACTAATCTCCTTTGCCTGCACGTGATCCATATCACTCCATTTTTTGCATATCCATGTGCCTACATAAAAGCTTCTTAAATGCCACTATTGTATCTGCCTCTACCACCACCCCGTGCCAGCAAGTTGCAGGCACCTCTGTGTAATAAACCTGCCCCTGTGCACCCATATAATAATAATGTTCTGAAATCTGACTGAGGTGCAACTTTCACAACAAAAGAGACGGAAAAGATTATTGTAGATCGAAGAAAAGCATGGCTCAAATTCAATCCAATTTATTTAATATGTGTAAAGCCTGATATGAATGCTGGGATCTGATACAAGCTCAATAAACAACTCGACTGGCAGCAACGTGATACAACTCACACTCCACTGACTGGACCACCAGGGGCCTGCGACATATCCTATTTCACCATCTGACAATTAGGGATTTGACAGCTATTTTATTCCCGGATTGGACCTCCAGGGATCCAAGAGATATCTTCATCTCCGATTCAGCTGTTTGGGTCTGCTACATCATCTAAATGTGTAACTAATTAAACTGACAAATGATGAATGTTGCTTCATTAGCGAGAGATTCCGATGGGAATTCATTGGTGTTTTCTGGCACAGTAGCAGAACAGTGGCACGGCTAGGAGACCCACTGCTTCAGAGCACAAGAGACACAGGTTCAGTCCCAAACTTAGGCACTGCCTCTGTGGAGTTTGCACATTCTCCCTGTGATCAGATGGGTTACCTCCTGTTGCTCATGTTTCCCCTACATCCCAAAGACTTGGGGGTTGGTTGGTTAATTGGCCTCTGAATTGCCCCAAGTCAGTAGGTGGGTGGTAGACTCTGGTGGGAGATGATAAGAATGTAGGGAGAATATAAATAATGTTACTAATTAGGATTAGTGTAAATGGATGGTTAATGATCACCAGAGGCTTGGTGGGCTGAAGGGTCTATATCCATGCTGTATCTCTCTGTGACTCGTAAGGAGACATCATCATTGGTACAAAGAGCTCAAAAATAGTTTAGCTTAGTTTATCAGGTGTACTGCGGTACTGTGAAAAGCTTTTGTTACATACCAACCAGTCAGCAGAAAAACAATACATGATTACAATCAAGCCATCCACAGTGTATTTAAAGATACAACATTAAAACAGGCTCTTCAGACCATCGAGTTCGCGGCAACGAACGACACACCGTACAGTATTTCTATCCTGTACACTGGGGACAATTTACAGAAGACAATTAACCTACAAACCTGCATGTCTTTGGAGTTTGGCAGAAAACTGGAGCACCCATAGAAAACCCATGTGGCCATGGGGATAAGGTACAAGCTCCGTACAGACAGCACCACTCTGTCAGATTCGAACACAGGTCTCTGGCGTTGTAATGTAGTAACTCTACAGTAACGCCACTGTGAGGTCCATTAATTGCATCTAATTTAGCCCTCGTCAGCAATACCGTCGGCAGATCCTTTTGCAGAATCAAGCTTAAACAAAAATAAAATTTGGGGTAAAGGGCCTGTCCCACCAGCATGCGATTGCATGCATCTAGCGCGACCAAACGTGGTGGCTTGAGGTGTACGGCCTTGCGGGGCTGGTCCCACTTCCAACCACGGAGCCGTTTGGAGCTGTGCGGGGCTGGTCCCGACATCATACTCACCAATCAGCTGGGCAGGAGGCGGGCCGACTGAATTTGTACATCGCACGGCGTTGGGCGGTTACGTCATCATGCAACGGCACGCAGGGCAGTGACGTCATCGCGCAACGCCATGCACTAGGCGTTACGCCCGTCGAGGCGCTGCGTACGACCTCAATGTGGCTGCGGGCCGACAGGCCGTTTTTCGCGCAAAACATTTGGACAGTGTCAGTTTTTCGGAGCCCCGCGCGGTGTCCGGCGATCGATGTGTGACACGTTAGGTTGCGCTAGCCACATGCAGTCGCATACTGGTGGGAGAGGCCCTTAAATCCTCCTCACTGTTCTCAGATAATTAATTAATGTTATAACAGAGATCACTTTTATCCCTCTTTATATTTTACAATTATTGTTTAATATCATTGCCAAAGGAAAACTCAGAAAGAACTACTTTGTCCAAAGAGTGGTGAGAATGTGGAACTTGCTACCGCAGTAAGTTGCTGATGAGAGTAATATTAATGCATTTAAATGGAAGCTGACAAGTAAGTGAGCTTTACCCTGATGGATTTAGACAAGTATAGTTGGTTGCACAAGTGGAGCATAAATTCCAGCATGGACTCGCTGGGCAGAATGGCCTGTTTCTGTGCCGGATATCCTAAACACGAAGGAGCATTTATACTTCCGACAGGCAGTGCCCAAAAAACAACTTGCATTAATATACCGTCTTTAATACAAAATAAACATCCCAAGATGCTTCACTGGTCTGGGCACCCTGAGGGAGTTCCGGGACCGCTGGGCTCCGCAGGGTGTTGAATGTTGTCATAATTGTATAATAGTTTATTATGGATATATGTTTGTATTGTATTTATGGTGGTGGGTTCCGGCTTGTTTTATTGTAGTGTAAATATTATTTTTTAATAATTGAATAAATTTTTTGATTAAAAAAAAAAAAAAAGACGTTTCACTGGAATATTACCAAGGAAAATTTCACACAATTATCCTAAGGTATGAAGTCAATAGGTTGCCTTAAATGAAGGAAGAGAGCTGAAGCGGCAGAGCTTTATGGAGTTCAGGGTCTCAGCAGATGTAGGCTCAGGTGCCATCAAGAAGCATCTAAAGCTCGAGATAATAATAATAATAATAATAATAATAATAATAATAATAATAATAATAATAATAATAATAATAATGTTTATTTATATAGCACTTTTCAACAAAATCAATACAAGATACAAGATACAAGAAAATTTGAACCAAAGTGCTTTACAGAGATTGATTAAACTAATTGAACAGATTAAATGTCAATAAATCCATACAAAACAAAAAAGAGAAAAAGAAAAAAAGACACAGAACAGTACACTATAGAAATCAACAAGAAACGTCCCCCCACAGCAGAATTCACTGTGAGGGAAGGCACTAAAAATATCCAGTTCTCCCCCCTCATAGTCCACCCGAGGTCGGGGTCTATATGTGGCCTCCTCAGCCAACTCGATGTTTTCAGGCCCTCTGCCGCGAAGCTGGATCATCGGCGTCGGGTGAACATAATGTTCAAAGTGTCCAAATATGTTGGTGTACAGATATCTTGGAGCACGAGGGAGGTTTGAGAAGGCCATGAAAAGATTTGAAATGATAGGTTTCAACTCAGTCTTGTTTCACTGGGAGACTGACAGGCCACCTGATAGAGGCATACAACATTATAAGAGGAACAGCTAGAGTAGTTAGCAAGAACCTTTCCCCATTGCAGGTCAAAATTAAGAGTGCATTGGTTTAAGATGAGGAAGTATGAGGCATAAGAAGATCCGAGAAAGATTTAAAAAAAAAAAAAAAGGAATGAATGGGGGTCAGCAAGCAGAGGGCGATGAATGATTATGGCTCTGTGTTAGTTTGGACAGAGAGAAAAGCTCTGACCCATGATTTGAAGCAGTCAAAACTATCAAAAAATAAATAATCAATTACAGCTTTGTTAAAAATTATATTAAAAAATCAACAACACAATTTAAACAATTTGGGCGGCATGGTGGCGTAGACCAAAGACCCAGGTTCGATCCTGACAATGGGTGTTAACTGTACAAAGTTTGTACATTCTCTCTGTGACCTGTGTGGGTTTTCTCTGGGATCTCCAGTTTGTAGATTAATTGGCTTGGGATAATTGTAAATTATCGTGTGTGTAGGAGTGTTAGTTTGCGGGGATCGCTGGTTGGCGCAGACTCGGTGGGCCGAAGGGCCTGTTTCTGCGCTGTATGACTCAACTAAAGAACAAAAACAAATAAATAATTGAAAAAATGATTGAAAAAAAAAATAATATCAGTTATTTATCTCATTTTTACCTTTCTGTTTCATGGTTGGAAAATTTCACCGAAAGTTTGGAATGGGCAGTGTGCCATGACCTGGTATTTGTGTGTGGGGGTAAATATCAATAGTTTTAAATATTTTAAAAATTGAACTAAAGCCTATCGCAGTTTGGAAACTTTAATTTGTGACTTTCCAATGTAAAAATCTGCATTACGCTTTGAACGCTGAATTAAATAATGGAAAATTAAGTTTTGATATTGATATGCATTAAATTATGGTTTGCGTCATGCTCTTTAGCTCCCTGGAAAGTTAAACCTATTTATTCACAGTGTCCAATGATTGAATCAAATATTCTTCCATGAACTGCTGCAGTAATAGTCTCTACTGCAACCAATTGCCCGAGTTCATATACAGTTTTGCAGCAGATTTTCTTAATTAGAAGTGTATTGAAAGCAGTTTTATCTTGTAATCATGCGTACACTGGGAAGTAAGCCCCACAGACATGGTTCACTCGGTTCATGCTGCTGGATTGAACCCAAATCCAAGAGGCAAAATTATATTAATTGTAAATGTCATTCCATAATAAACATGTCATTTTTGTATTCCATAATAAGTACCTTCAAACTTTGGAGATGCCACTAAATTAGAAGGTGCATTTAATATATATAGTAAAGCATGAATGAACTTACAGAATTGGCATCAAATTGGCAAAACAGATGTATCAGATCGTATGTTCAACTAAGGAGGCCCTGCACTCCTTGGAATTAATGTGTAAGAAGGAACTGCAGATGCTGGTTTAAACCGAAGATAGACACGAAAAGCTGGAGTAACTCAGCGGGACAGGCAGCATCTCTGGAGAGAAGGAATGGGTGATGTTAAGGGTTCAGAAGAAGGGTCTCTACCCGAAACATCCCCCATTCCTTCACTCCAGAGATGCTGCCCGTCCCGCTGAGCTACTCCAGCTTTGTGTGTCTATCTCCTTGAAACTAAGCTTGGATGTCGGATATAAAACACTGAGGAATTAGGGGAAGTCAAGGCAAACATTCACTTGCATTTATAAGAAGAGTCTGAAGAAGGTTCCCGACCTAAAACGTCACACACCCTTTTTCTCCAGAGATGCTGCCTGACCCGCTGCGTTACTCCAGCATGTTGTGTCTGTCTTGCATGTATATAGCAGGTTTTATGACTGCAGAATGTCCAAAAACCACTGGCAGATAGTAAAGTGCAGTCGGTGTAATAAAGTGGCAGCACAATATTGTTTGTTTTCACGTGTATGTATATTTCTATGAATGTAACTATGTATGTATGTAACGTACAAAATTCTTATGGGGTTGGACAGGCTAGATGCAGGAAGATTGTTCCCGATGTTGGGGAAGAAAGGGTCACAGTTTAAGGATAAGGGGGAAATCTTTTAGGACCGAGATGAGAAAAACTTTTTTCACACAGAGAGTGGTGAATCTGTGGAATTCTCTGCCACAGAAGGTAGTTGAGGCCAGTTCATTGGCTATATTTAAGAGGGAGTTAGATGTGGCCCTTGTGGCTAAAAGGATCAGGGGGTATGGAGAGAAGGCAGGTACATGATACTGAGTTGGATGATCAGCCATGATTATATTGAATGGCGGTGCAGGCTCGAAGAGCCGAATGGCCTACTCTTGCACCTATTTTCTATGTTTCTATATATGTGTATGTACGCACATACATACACACTAAATACATACATACACACACTGAACTCATTTTTTTCTCATTTATTATAAGTGTACTATGTTTACATATTATGTTGTGCTGCTGCTAGTAAGAATGTCATTATTCTATCTGGAACATATGACAACAAAACATTCTTGACTTGAATTAGACAGCAATGTTGTAATGACTAGATGGAGACACAGGTACTGCAGATGTGGAATCTTGATGAAGAAACAGAGTAACTCGGCTGGTCAGGCTGCATCTCTGGAGAACATGGATAGGCAATGTTTCAGGTCGGAACCCTTCTTCCCAAATGTCACCTATCCATGTTCTCCAGAGATGCCTGCAATTAGTTACTTTAGCACATTGTGTTTTTTTGGTAATGACCTGATCCTCTTTTGTTTTGTGTGTGATTGCATCAGGGACAAATAATGTCCCTGACACTGGGGATAATTCTCCCTTTGTGATTGTTCCATGTGACGTTTTACATCCACCTGAGAAACCAGATAGGCCACAGCTTCATGTTTCATCTAAAGGCATTGTAGCAGGGTGTTGAAGAATAATATCTAGAATGTCTACAGGTGTACAGTAGTGAGTATATTGACAGGTTGCATCACAGCCTGGTTCGGCAACTGGAATGCCCTGGGGCGAAAAAGATCACAAAAAAACAGTGATCACTTCCTGGTTCACCATGGGTTACTGACCTCCCCACCATTGAAGAGATCTATTGGAAACGCAGCCTCAAAAAGGCCCCACACCACGTTCTCATTTCATTCCTGCCACCAGGAAGATGGTATAAAAGCCTGAAACCTGTACCATCCATATTCAGGAATAGCATCTTCCCAACTGCAATCAGGCCATCCAACTAAATTACAAACTGCCTTGATTCACTAGGGACTTTGAGCTTTTTTTTGACATTTTTACACAAATTGTGTTTTTTTTAAATTGATCTTCTTTATCTTTGATTATTATATTATGTATTGAGTAGTGTTGTTTCGAAACTTGTTGGGCTGGTGCTGCAAGTAAGAATTCCATTGTTCTGTTTTGGTACATATGACAATGAAACACTATTGACTCTTGACGCAGATCTCCATCAGTACGGCATTGGAACATCAACCTAGATTCTCGTGCTGTGGGATTTGAAACAATGATCTTTTGATTCAAAGTAAAGGCTGGCGGTACATGGAACCTTAGTTAAACCATAGTGAGAAATGATGTGTACTTGTGATCACCACTATATAAAAATATTGAGGAGTTTGAAAAACTAGAATGATACAAGAACTGAGATGTTTTAGCTATCAGGTAACTTTGCACATTCTAGGCTTTTGGCAGTGAAAGAAGGAGTAGCACAGTGTTGCAGCTGGTCAACCAGATTTTATAACTGAGCAAGTCCCATTTGCCTGCATTTGGCCCATATCCCTCTAACCTTCACTAGTCATATAATTGTCTAAATGTTTTTATAAACATCACCATTGTATCCACCTCTACGGTTATCTCTGGTATCTCATTCCACATGTGCACCATCCTTTGTGTGAAGCAATTGCCCTTTTAAATCTTTCCCCGCTCACTTTAAACATATATACTCTTGTTCTGGACTGCTCAGCCGTGGGATAAATACAGTGGCCATTTGCCTCATCTATTCCTCTCATGATTTTTTTATATCTCTACAAGGTGACACCTAAGCCCTCTGTGCTCCAGCAGAAAAAAATCCCAGATAATCCAGCCTCTCCTTACACAAGCCCTCAAATCTTGGTAATATCCTTGTGAATATTTTATGTGCCCTTTCACACTTAATGGCATTGTTCGTATAGGAAGGTGACTGCAACTGTACACAATATTCCAAATGCAATCTCATAAACGTCCTCTACAGGACTACTCCATACTCTTAAGATAAGCTTGCTATACATAGAAAACACAGAACATAAAAATATAGGTGCAGGAGTAGGCCATTCAATATGATCTTGGCTGATCGTCTAAAATCAGTATCCCGTTCCTGCTTTTTCCCATATCCCTCGATTCCTTTAGCCTTAAGAGCTAAATCTAACTCTCTCTTGAAAACATCCAGTGAATTGGCCTCCACTGCCTTCTGTGGCAGAGAATTCCACAGATTCACAACTCTCTGGGTGAAGAAGTTTTTCCTCATCTCAGTCTTAAATGGCCTACCCCTTATTCTTAAACTGTGGCCCCTGGTTCTGGACTTCCCCAACACCGGGAGCATTTTTCCTGCATCTAGCCTGTCCAATCCTTTAAGAATTTGATATGTTTCCATAAGATCCCTTCTCATCCTTCTATATACCAGCGAATACAAGCCCAATCGACCCATTCACTCATCATATGTCAGTCCTGCCATCCCAGGAATTAACCTGGTGAATTTACACTGAACTCCCTAAATGTCAATAATGTTCTTCCTCAAATTAGGAGACCAAAATACTCCAGGTGCGGTCTCACCAAGGCCGTGTGCAACTACAATGAAACCTCCTAGCTCTTAAAGTCAAATGCTCTCGCAATGAAGGCCAACAAGCCATTAGCTTTCTTCACTGCCTGCTGTACCTGCATGCTTACTTTCAGTGACTGATGCACAAGCACACCCAGGTCTTGTTGCATCTCCCCTTTTCTTAATCTTACACCATTCAGATAATAATCTGCCTTCCTGTTCTTGCCACCAAAGTGGATAACCTCCCATTTAACCACATTATACTGCATCTGCCATGCAGCTGCCCACTCATCCAACCTATCCAAGTCACCCTGCAGCCCCATAGCATCCTCATCGCAGCTAACACTGCCACCCAGCTTTGTGTCATCCGCAAACTTGGAGATGTCACATTTAATTCTCTCGTCTAAATCATTAATATATATTGTGAATAACTGTGGGCCCAGCACCGAGCTTTGCGGCACCCCACTAGTCACTGCCTGCCATTCTGAAAAAGACCCATTAATTCCTACTCTTTGCTTCCTGTCTGCCAACCAGTGCTCCATCCATGTCAATACCCTGCCCCCAATACCATCTGCTCTAATTTTGCACACTAATCTCTTGCGTGGGACCTTGTCAACGGTCTTTTGAAAGTCCAGATACACCACATCCACTGGCTCTCCCTTAAGGGCCTGTCCCACTGTACGAGGTAATTCAAGAGTTCTCCCGAGTTTTTCCCCGATTCGAACTCGGAGAATGTCCGTAGCGGGTCCGTAGGCGTTTGTGGATGTCTCGTAGCGGCTCGTACGAGTAAAAAGTAACTATTTTTTTCATCATGAGTATTTTTTTACTCGTAGACATTTTTCACGGTGTTGAAAAAACGTCACGAATTTACCGGATTTCCCGAGTACCTACCGTTACTCGTACGAGCCGCTATGAGACATCCACAAACTCCTACGGACCCGCAACGGACATTCTCCAAGTTCGAATCAGGTGAAAACTCGGGAGAATTCTTGAATTACCTCGTACAGTGAGACAGGACCTTTATCCATTCTATTTGTTAGATCCTCAAAAAATTCCAAAAGATTAGTCAAGCATGGTTTCCCCTTCATATACCCATGCTGACTTTGACTGATCCTGTCACTGCTTCCCATCTCCATCAGCACCTTGTCTATCTATGTCACCGCCACTTTATGGGAACTGTGTACCTATACCCTAGGTATCTCTGCTCTACAAGACTACCCAGGGCCCTATCATTTTTTTTACCGAAGCCAATTAACCTACAAACCGGTACGCCCAACCCAATCATTTTTATTTCCTTATCCTTACTTTGTTCTGGACTCATAGAAGATGGGGAATATCTTCACAACATTTATCATTATGAATTGAATATGAACTACACAGGTTTCCATTAGCGGTTTCTCATTTTTCTATACCCAAGAAAATGTAGGCCTCTTCTATTCAACATATTTGCATGCAAAGCTCTCTTTCCAGGGATCACTTGGGAGTGGTGAAGTATGCTCCCCTTCAATGGTTGGGGCATTGACTATTACCGTTAGGAAATCATGATGCAGCTTTATAGGACTTTGGTTAGACCGCATTTGGAGCATTGGGTGCAGTTTTGGTTGCCCTAATATGGAAAGGATATGAAGGCTTTGGAAAGGATTCAGAAGAGGTTTACCAGAATGATGTTTGGATTCAAGAGTATTAGCTGCCAGGAGAGATTGGACAGATTTGGAAATTTTCATCTGGAACACCGGAGATTGAAAGGAGACCTCATAGAAGTCTACAAAATTCTGAAAGGCATAGGGACAGGGAAGACAGTCAGAACCTTTTTCCCAGATTGAACTAGTTTTAAAGTGCGTGGGACAAAGTTTAAAGGAGATGTGTGGTGCATGTTTCATCACACAGAGGGGATGGTGGGTGATTGGAAAATTCTGCCAGGGCTGTGGTGGAGGCGAGTACAATAGTAGCAATTAAGAGGCTTTTGGATCGGCATATGAGTATGCAGGGAATGGTGGGATCTAGATCATGGGCAGGCAGATGATATTAATTTATCTTGGCATTATGTTCATCACAATGTGCACTGAATTGTTCTATTTGTCTATGTTGTATGAACTTTAGCTTAACACTTGGGTCCACTAAGGAAAGTTTGCATTTCTTTAGATAGAGACCAGAACTGTACATAGTACTCCAAGTGCAGACTCACTAAAAGACCATCAAATTTCTGTGAAATTCCCTAATAGATACTGCAGTCCTTTGTATTAAAGACCATCATTCTATTTGCTTTCTAATTGCTTTTTGCCTTTTCATGTTAACTTTCTATGATGTAATGACAGCCAGGTAGTTCACTTGGTGTTTGACACATATTCTGTTTAGACTTTTCCTAACAAATAGATAATTTTCATAATTTTCTGTAATCTTTGTTTTGTGCACAATAAAAATGTTATTTTATTCCGAATGCTGTATTTCTTTTTACCGGTATATACATTACCTTTGTTTTATATGAAAACGATATGCAAAACGAGAGTGATGAATCTCTGGAATTCTCTGCCACAGAAGGTAGTTGAGGCCAGTTCATTGGCTATATTTAAGAGGGAGTTAGATGTGGCCCTTGTGGCTAAAGGGGATCAGGGGGTATGGAGAGAAGGCAGGTATAGGATACTGAGTTGGATGATCAGCCATGATTATATTGAATGGCGGTTCAGGCTCGAAGGGCCGAAAGGCCTAATCCTGCACCAATTTTCTATGTTTCTATGTTTCTATGAAATGTAAATGGCTGCCACCACAGCAAATATTTTTTTTCAAAATTTAGCAACTCAAAATGGGGGTGCGTTTTCGACGCAGGTCCGTCTTCGTCTCCGGGAAATACGGTGCTTTTACATCATCTGCAATTTTGAATACATTACATTCAGCCCCTTCATCTAAGTCATTGAAACTAATTGTATATAACTGAACTCCAAGTACTGACCTTTATAATACATCATTAGTTTTAGCCTGCCAACACAAAAAGTCATATTTTCTAATTACTTTCTATCTCTCTTTCAATCTTCAATCCTTGCTAATATATAATCCCAAATCCCATGATGTACTTGTATAAAAAAACTCTTATTATGAAGCTTTAAAATTTCTTTTGGGAATTCTACAATCTTTGCTAAACAAGATTATCATTTCATGAAAACATTTCAAACCCAGCTCAATCATTTAGGCCTGGAATTTCCTGACAGCATGAACCAACCACATTTTTCACTCTCCAACTGACCAAGTCTAGACTTAAACCTAGAAAAGATAGTTTAGTGGTATCTTCATGAAATAAGGTATTTTCAGCATAGTCAATGGACCCCACACAGTGCAAGGCCTTCCAGTCACAACAGGCATTGTTTGAATTTCCTGAACAAATCCAATTTGCCCAGAGAATTACTTCAACAGACAGTTCATCACACCCTTAGGCTCAGACAACTGAACCATCTTACCCACACCTAGAGTGCGATCCTGAACTACTGTCGACCTCTGAAGACCCTTGGACTAACTTTAATCGGACTTCATCTTACACTGAACATTATTCCCCTTCTCATGTATTTGTAGATTACTTGATTGTAATCATGTATAGCCTTTTCACTGACTGGTTTGCACGCAACAAAAACTTTTCACTGTACCTCGGTACACGTGACAAGAAACTAAACTAAAGCTGGCTGTTACAGGTAAAGGCATGTAAATATCTGTCACATAAATCATTGAAAATATTTTTTAAATTCTTAAACATTTTCTAATTAAAAAGACGTTTGTAAGCATCAGAAAATTATTCTTAATTAATTTAAACATGCAAATTTCCTGAAACCCGTTGCTCTCCCTCAAAGCTGTTCCAGTATATTGAAATGAATGAAATTGGTGAACCTGCACCATTTGGAATTGTCCGGCAGGACTTTTTAATGTTCTCAGTAACTTGTTGCAGGTTCAGTGGGAAGATTCCCCATTTGTGAAACTTACGGAAATTTAACGACTTGCCACATTGACCCCAAATAAAGTCTACTTCCAGTAAACGTTTAGGTAGGATTCTGATTTAGAGGTTTTCTACCATAATCCCACAGGAGGTAGCTTTGCACCATTGGCTCATCAGCCAAGCACTGACATCAAATGCCCACACCTGCGGTTCATCTCAGATTCAGATTCAGATTCAGAATCATAGGATGTACAGTACAGAGACAACTCATACTGAATCATAGGATGATTCCATACCGCACCATCCCCATCAACAATTAGAGTGGTCCTGAACTTCTATCTACCTCACTGGAGAAACTTGGACAATCTTTAATGGCTTTACTGGATTTTATCCTGCACTGAA
This sequence comes from Leucoraja erinaceus, assembly GCF_028641065.1. Classification (NCBI taxonomy): domain Eukaryota; kingdom Metazoa; phylum Chordata; class Chondrichthyes; order Rajiformes; family Rajidae; genus Leucoraja; species Leucoraja erinaceus. The sequence goes on along the minus strand of NC_073381.1, from coordinate 82,400,805 downwards.
CATTATTCCCTTTATTATGTATCTGTACGCTGTGGAGGGCTCAATTGTTATCATGTATAGTTTTTCCGCTGACTGGTTAGCACGTGACAAAAGCTTTTCACTGTACCTCGGTACATGTGACGATAAATTAAACTACTGAGCAGGATTACTATTACAACAAAACATCATCACATGGGTTAAACAAGTCTGTCTCACGAGTCTAAACCTAGCTCAGGTTATCTATTAGTGAACAACCTGGCTCTGGAGTGCAGTTGGGGAATTGCCAGCAAATGCCACGCAGAAGGTTGTGCATTCACGTATGCTCACATAGAAGCATGTGTCAGCTTTCTGACATTCAATTGTAGAAATGTTGGCAGCACATGAGAAACACTTCACACTGCCTCAGCAAGACCACCAGCATAATATAGGACAAGTCTGACCCCCGTCATTCCCTCTTTCCCATCTGGCATGAGGTGTAGAAGTGTGAAAACATACTCCAGATTGAGAGAGAGTTTCTTCCCAGCTGTTATCAGGTAACTGAACCATCCTATCAACCACTACAGAGTGGTCCTGAGCTACCATCTACCTCATTCTGGACCCTTGGACTATCTTTAATGGGGCTTTACCTTGTACTAAACATTATTCCCTCTATCATGTATCTGTACACTGTGGACGGCTCGATTGTAATCACGTATAGTCTGTCCGCTGACTGGATAGCACGCAGCAAAAGCTTTTCACTGTTCCTTAGTACACTTAACAATAAACTAAACTAAAATTGTAGGTTATTCTTACTTTCCTAGTATCCTTAATAAGAAATTGGGGTATTTTCTCTTCCAGCTATTTCCTCTACATTAATATTAATGTGCAAGAACGTGCCAGGTTTCGACAGGATAGATGGAGGTGAGGTTTGTGTATTTTGCACAGGCAAGATACAATGGATGTGGAAAATTAAACATGCCGAGAAGATGAGAGTGGTTATGGCTTGGAACTCGCTGCCTATATGGAGGAAGAAAATAGGTTTAACCAGTGATACCAGAAAGTATGTTTTGCAGGTCTACAGTGAAAGGGCAAGGCAATGGGGCCGATACTGGAAAAATAAAATGTATTTCCGTGCCATAGCCAGTCTTAATTCCACATTTATTTATCTTCAAGATGTTAATGATCATGTTAAATAATGTGTCAAAGAAATTTATCCAGAGCCTCACCCAGTATGCCAGAATAATTCCACCCATAGTATTTAGCATGTGCAGAATAGTTGTGAGGCGTGAATAATACTTTGTCAATTAATACCACACATTAATGTGTAAATTGTGTCCAACACCAGCTTAAGTTTTAAGGACAAGTGAAATGAAAACGATTAAATATCCTAGGGAAGGGTGTAGCCCTTGCGTTCTCAGGCAATGAATACTGTACATTACAAGCTTTGCCATGTGAAGGGAATTGAATGTAGACCAGGCTATAAAATACCAGTTGGATTATAAAGTCAAGGACAACTTAACTAGACTCATTAATTTACATTCAAATGTCCCAAAAGTAAGTGTGTCTGAATATGTTTTAAGAGATTATCATACCTATCCAATATTGGTCCCTCCGATATTGGAAAAATTAACTAGGGTCACCAGGGATTAGGCATAGAACAAGAAACCACTGCTTTAATGTTCATGCCACAGATAACTTTACAGGAATGTCGAAAATGTTTTAATAGATTAGTTTAGCCGGCTGCTGACATTCTGATCCATCCTGTAATAACACTAACTTTACTACTCAACTGATGAAAAAATAATGTACAATATGGACAAAGATAATAATTTTCTGCATCATTTCATTGCACCTTTTAGAAACATATTTCGTATTTTTTTTAAATACAGCATGAAAACAGGCCTTTCAGCTAAACAAGTCCACACCGACCATCGATCACCCATTCAATCCCTACACACCAGGGGCAATTTAGAGGCCAATTAACTTACAAACCGGCACATCTCTGGGCTGTGGGAGGAAACCGGAGCACCCGGAGGAAACCAAAGAGGTCACAGGGAGAACGTGCAAACTCTACACAGGCAGGACCCGAGGCCATGACTGAACCCGGGTCTCTGGCGCTTTGAGGCAGCAGCTCTACCAGTGCCGCCCAATGCCACTGTGCCGCCCAATGTTTTAGGAACAGAAATAGGTCACTCAGCCCTTCCTCCACCATTTGGTAAAATCCTGGCTGATAAACATACAAGCAAGCATACAAGTAATTAGATATCAATGTTGACACAAGGAATTGTAGATGCTGGAATCTTGAGCAAAACACAAAGTGTGGGTGTAACTCAATACGGCAGGCAGTATCTGTGGAGGGAATGGACAGACAACATTTTTGGGTCAGGTCCCTATTTCAGACGGATAGTAGGACGGGGAAGAAAGCTGGAGAAGAGGTGGGGACAGGATAGAGCCTGGCAAGTAACAGGTGGATAATGATGGGCTTAATGGACAGATACGTGGAGAAAACACTAGAGATGAAAATTAGACAAAAGGGTGCCAGATATGAGTATAAAGGGAGTGAAGTGTAAAGCCAGAGGGGGGGATATTAGTGGAAGGTCACGGAAAGAGGGGCGAGATAGTAGCAGAAATGATTGCGCACCTGGGTGAGAGGGGCACGGAAAGGAGGGAAAAGAAGGGATTTAACTTAAAATTGGAGAAATGAGTGTTCACACTCAATTTGAAGAAGGGTTTCGCCCCGAAACGTTGCCTATTTCCTTCGCTCCATAGACGCTGCTGCACCCGCTGAGTTTCTCCAGCACCTTTGTCTACCTCTGAGTGTTCGCACTGTTGGGTTGTAAGCTACTAGAGTGGAATATAAGGTATTGTTCTTCCAGTTTGTTTGTACCCTCACTCTGGGAATAGAGGAAGCCCAGGACAGAACGATCAGTAGACATGGTTCGAAGAGGTACATGCGAACCTCTGTCTCACCGGAAGAGCTGCTGGGTCCCTGAACTGAGGCGAGGGAGGAGATGCAGGAACTTGTGTTGTACCCAGGGTTGGGTTGGTTTGGGTACGAAGGGATGGGTGAATCAAGGAATGGTGGAGGGAGTGGCGCAAACCCCTCAGGTTTCCATTAAATCTTTCCCGTCACCTTAAACATATGTCCTCTGGTTCTTGATTCCCCTATTCTGGGTAAAAGACTCTGTGCATTCACCCTATCTATTCCCCTCATGATCTTATGCACCTCTACTAGATCACCTAGATCTAGCTCTACTAGAAATTTGCACTTTTTCTATATCGCACCATTCATTGTTGCACACTTTTTAAAATACTTCAAAGTTTTTGCAAAATTTTGGCATAATGTGAATATTTTAATATTTTAAATAATGTATGTCTATTGTCTATTTTTATTGGTATGTTGTCTGTCTGTGTTTTTAATATTACTTGCACATTTGGAGTATGGGGAAACGTAATTTCAATCCTCTGTGTAACTACTGTTGCATAATTGAATTGACAATAAAGTTACTTTGAACTTTGAACTTTGAACACCCCTGATCTTTTCTGCGCTCCAAGAAATAAAGCCTCAGCCTGCTCAACATCTCCCTAAAGCTCAGGCTCTAAAGTCCTGCCAACATCTCCGCTAATCTTCTCTGGACCATTTCAAGCTTAACAACATCTTTCCTACAGCAAGAAGAGTAAGGTGATGTGCTTCCATGACTACCGACTGGTGGCACTAATGTCCATGGTGATGAAGTGCTTTGAGAGGTTGCTCATGGTGCTTATCAACTCCTACCTATGTACTGAACTTTTTTTGTTGTTTATTATGGATTTCACAGAGCACTATGTTGGCATGACTGTTGTGCTGCTGCAAGTAAAAATGCCATTGTTCCGTTTTGGGGCATATAGCAATAAAACACTCTTGAATCTTGGCCAAAACTGAATCCAATACTCCAAATGTGGCCTCACCAATGTCTTCCACAGCTGTAACATAACATTCCAACTTGTATCATACTGTATAGATATTTAACATTTACATTCCATCATTGACCATACTTAGCTCATCTGCAACCCTGTTCCATCTACCTTATCTCAAAACTTACCCACCCATCACACCTAACTTTCCTTTCTTTTTAAAGCCTCAGCTTTAAAACCTTCATTCTTTCGCTGAAATCCCTACATCCTCCTTACTAAATTCTCCATTGTCTTGCAAAACATTGGTGATCTCTACACTCCTCTGATTCTGGTTACTCAAATATCACCACTTATAACTGCTCCATTGTAGACAGTTGGATTGCACCTGCTTTGTCATTAGATTGTGAAATTTTCTTTCTAAATCGCTATCTCTTTCTACCCTCTGATAATGGGACCTTTTCAGCCTACCCCTGCTTGTATTTTTGGACAACTATTTCAATTTTCTTTTGATTCAGTCTTTGATTATAGTTCTACTTCGGAGTCACGTGAGTGATTCCGTGAAGATCCCAGCCCAGTGCGCAGGTGCGGCATTATCGCACAGCTGTGCAAACTGCGGCCAGCGGGAGTCGGGCGCTCCCGCAACCAAGGACGTGAGGTAAGTACTTACCTTAATCGGGCCTTGTGGTTTTTTGCTCCAGGGGGAGCAAAGTAGCAGAGGAAGCGGCCCCCGTTTCGACTCCAGCAAAGGAGCCGACAGTGGAGGGGGATAGGCGCAAACGGGACCGCACAGGCTGCGGACCGCTGCAGGGAGCTGCGCTGATGCCGGTCCGCTGAACAGCTGTTTGGTTAACAGCAGCGGACCGGAGGGAAATTTAAAAACCCGACCGGCAGCCCTGCAGACTCCTGACAAGGAGAATCGCCGCCCGGGAACCGCTACAATGCCGCCTGAAAAACGGCAGGCAGCCTCTAAATACAGGTAAGACAAAAACCTTACCAATTTACAGGTTCTATAGGAATCAACTTCCTCCAACACTGGAACAGGCTGGAGACAGCAAAAATAAGTATGTCTGTCTCCCCAAGCCAGAGGAGGTCATGGAGTTCAAAACCTCCAGGAGAAAAGGGGCACTGGCTGAATGCCAAGGGAGCTGACACTCCTACCCCAGTGCTATTGCACTAGCCATCTCCCTTGTCGAGGGATTGATGCAACAGCGGAGTTTGAGCTATGCCTCCTCCAATTTATAGCACACCCTTTTGCTCCCTCTTTTGAGGCTAGCTAAGGAGGCCAGGGCTGGGCTGGCTTAAACGCTGGGCAGGCGGACGAGAACAGCAGTATGCCAGGGGAGCAGGATCAGGAAGAGCTACTGGGTGTCGTGGGCCACTACATGGCTCCTCCACGTGACCATCTTCCCAAACAAAGCCCTGCAGGAGTAGGCCTTTCTAGAGGCAAATCCGCAGGCAGCTGGGTCAGCAGACTCGCAGACAAGAGCTAAAAGCAGCGAATTCTGAAGCTCCTAACAGAAGGGTCAAGATGTCACCGCCTTTGCTCGTTTTTCCACGGATCATACTCACCTGGCAGGCGAGACGCCATGATCCAAGGTGGTTCTCCCAGGATGAGACTATCCCGTTGCACTACGAGTGTGCTGACGCCTAAGATGTTCCCAAATTTGGGATACTCGACTAACATTGGTGCATATAAGACCTGCCCGCAACCCCAAATATACGGGGCTATACAAACCGCTGCTGCGGGAAGAGAGGCAGCTAAACCTGTGCGCCTCATGAGGGCAGGCCATGGAACGAGCAGGACATCGCATCCAACACCCAGCTGGCAGCACCCCTCGGCATCCACCAGCAATATCGAACAAGGCTGGTGAAAGCCTGGCGACCGCTTCACATTACCCCCAAAGTTCTTTTTAGACAGGGGCCCAGAGCGGAGCCGTGGGAAAATGCGCCGCCCCACCGACAGCACCAGCATACCAGCAAACTAGGCCTTCATGAAAAAACAATAAACATGGAGGTAGGTAGTCTGGTTCCTCCCAGTTTACACTAAATAAGGGTGTTCTACTAACTGCGGGGGTGGGGGGGGGGGGGGGGGGGGCATTTACACTTGTTGATAAAGCATGGGATGCTGTCACAAATAACCAAAATATACTCAACAGTATTAGTGAATAAAAACAAATTCAAATTGGGCATATTACCGCCAGTTCAGCAATGCGCCCAAAGGGCATTTTCTCCCTCTAAGAAAGAGGAGTGAGAAGGTTAAGCTGAACTAGAAAGGCTCATTACTAAACGGATCATGGGAGTAAACATGAACCATTGGAATTTGTATCGAATATATTCACCAAAACTACAAAAGATGGTGAATGTAGCATCATCATTGATCTAATATCACTAAATAAATCTGTTGAGTATATACACTTTAAGATGGAGACGGGTTTTTGTCACTGCCAGACATCTGATCTCCAAAGGATACCTATGGCGAGCATTGATATGGAAGATGCTAACTATCTTATACCCATACACTAGGATCATTATAGATACCTAAAAATTTTTACCTGGATAATGGATATCCCGGTCAGGGCAACTATGGGAGTATAGAGCATTCCCAATGGTCTAACCTCAGCCCTAAACTATTATAAATATTAAAAATGGCCATGAAAATATTAAGAAAACAAGCATAATCATGGCATATATTGGATGATATCCTCATATTAGGGGAACAAAGGAATTAGCTGTGGCAGCAGTTCTAGCTACGAAACAGCTCCCTAAAGCTCTGAGGTTCATCCCACGCCCAGATAAACCAGAATTGAAGCCGTTAACTACCATGGATTATCTGGGCTTCAATAACAATTCCATCCATATGACTGTTACTTTGCCAAGGTACTTGGGTCACTATAATCAAATCATGAATGTACCCACTGAAGCTATATCACAATTACAGTGGTGGGCAGACATATATTTGGCATAGTTTTCAGCCCTATTATCATCACCAATCCCAACTTGGTTATTAAAAACCGATGCCAGTACTTTAGGCTGGGGAGCAACTAAACTCCATATCCAGCACAGGTAACAGATGGACCAATTCACAAACATCGTTACTACACACACCGGGCATCAACTACTTGTGATTGGTGATCTCCTATTGGGCTAAAAAGCATATGCATTTCAGATGCAGCACGTACATATGTGGTTACGGATTGATAATACTATGGTGGTGGCTTATATCAACCATATGGGGAGCATAAAAATCATTATTGTGCAACAAATTGGTCAAACAGATCTGGCAATGGTGTGTCAAAAGACATTTTAACTATCAGCTGCCTATGTCCTAGGAAGCTAGAACACAGTGGGAGACACCACGTCACGGGTAAAAATTTATGATAACATTGAATAGATGTCAAACCCAAAATATCTGCTAAAGGTATTAAGCAGTTTGGAAGCCAGATATCAATTTGGTTGCACAAGACGGAATCACCAGTAACCTATGTATGTGACTTAGGAACCAGATCAGAGGCAGCAGCGATAGATGCCTACACGCTGGAAGGGGGAATTTCTGCTTTGCCATCCTCCCTTCTGCCTCATCAGTCGGGCACTTCGCAATACAGATGGAATCTGTCTCCGAGATATTGAACGTGCCCGACCGGCCTACACAGCCATGGTTCCCAGTTCATCACAACATGGTGGGCGAGTCACCGATGGATTTCCCTAGTGGACCATGGTTGCTGACTCAACTCAGTATCAGGCATAAGCCACCCATGCCAGGGAAACATCAAACTCCTGGGTGCAGGGTTTGAATAGACCTTACCAGGGACTGGGATTATCCAAAGGAACCATTACCACCATGTCGGCATCCCTGCGAACAGTCACCAAGAGCTAACATGGGTAAAATACTGCCATGACGCAGGGACAACATACCAAACTATTCAACCACTGACGTATTGGAGTTCCTGGAACATCCACATCATGACTAAAAGGTGAGTTACAGTGCCGTAAATACAGCATGGAGCACCTTGTCTGCTTATCTAAAACAGCAGGACAGCAGAGCATGGAGGTATACCCATGTATGGGATATCGGTGTGATATTGACATATCTCAGAGAATGGCACCAGCCAGATCCCTCAGCTTGCTCAATCTATGTTAAAAACGCTCATGCTTATGGCTCTCGTATACGCTCACAGAGTCCAGTCACTCCATAAAACTAGACTGGATAACATGGTGATTACCCCAGATGCATCACGTTCATATTCTAGGTCTGGTAAAAACCTAACTCGCAGGTATATGGGACTAGGCGAGATTATGAGTTCGGCACGGACTAGTAGGGTCAAGATGGCCTGTGTTTTCCGTGCTGTAATCGTTATATGGTTATATGGACCAGGAACGCCCAATTCACTGGTGGGATTCCGGGTCTACCCACCAGAGTCCAGGTTGAGTGTGGTGACCCATCTACTATAATATATAGACACAACCCACAATCTTAGAGGGAGAGGAAAGCCTATGGGTCAACCACAGAAACCCCAAGACGGGGTACGAGCCAAACCACTCCAAGGTGGCTCAAACAGGTACTGAAAGCTGCCGGAATAGATAATAATACATTTTAATCCCATTCCACTAGGGCAGCATTGATATCAGCGGCTGAACGAATGGACATCCCGGTTGACCACATTCTCAATACGGCAGAATGGTCAAGGGAACGACGTTCAGAACATTTTTTATTGTAAACCGTTGATAAACCTGATTTAATTGCAGAAAGAATATTACAAACTGCAATATTAATTTAAGCTCAGGGGAGCTCTTTATGTTGTTATTGTTAACAAATACCTTTCTGTTTCTTGTGAAAGCAGATCCACTGGTTGATTACGATAACACTTCCTCCCTCAAAAACTTCGGCAGTGAGTGAAATAAAAACTGTTACACGGTTTGAAATCACAGACCTTTGAAGTCTTCACGGAACCACTCACGTGACTCCGAAGTAAAATAGTAAGATTAAACGAGTACTTACCAGTATGAAGTTTGATCTGTATTTTATGAGGAGTTACGGTGAGGCTTTACTTGCCCTCCGCTCCCACCCTCAATATATAGATCAAACTAATAAACTGATGTCTCATGATCTTTACTATCTTACTTCAAATATTGTGTCTATCCTGTGATTTCACACCGCTGCTTCGAAGTATGCCGCACCTGCGCACTGGGCTGGGATCTTCACGTAATACCTCACCGTAACTCCTCATAAAATACAGATCAAACTTCATACTGGTAAGTACTCGTTTAATCTTACTATTAGAGAGTCATGCAGCACGGAAACAGGTTCTTCGGCCCATGCTGACCAAGATGCCCCATCAGAGATAGTCCTATTTGCCCACTTTTGGCCCATACCCCTCTCAACCTCTTCTATCCATGTACCTGGTTTGTCTTTGTTAAGTCACTGTTGGTTCACCATAATTCCAAGCAATTATTATTCGATTAGTGTCAGAGCACTGGGAGGTTTTTAATGCTTCATCCACAATCAGATACGGAATTCCCCTGGAGCATAGTTTAGTTTGCCATTATCGTAAAGGAGGAGGGGGAGGAGGAGAAGAAAGAGGTGTTACAGGTTAAAGCTAAGCAGCCAGGCAGCAGTTTAAAGAGAATGAACTTCTACAGCTAGAAACACTGACAGGTGTATAATCTGCTACTGGCCATTTTCTACCCTCGCCAATATTCATCCTCCACAGCCCATGAATCTGAGGAAGTGGTGGGGTGGGCGAACCCAGGTGGTTATTGCAGCCAAGGCAAACATTATCCTTACTTGACAACCGCTTGCTTATTCTTCCTGCAACGAGCTGTTGCGAGAACAGCTGATAAGGTGAGTTTTTTAAACTTATTTTTCATTTAGACCATCGATAATCCGTAGACTAGGGACACTTTTACAATTTACAGAAGCCAATTAACTTACAAAGCTGCCCGCCTATGGAATGTGGGAGGAAATCAGAGCACTGGAGAAAACCTACAGGATCACAGGGAGAACATACAAACTCTATACAGACAGCACCCATAGTGGGGATCGAACCCGGGTCCCTGGCACTGTAAGACAGCAACTCTACTACTGTGCCACTGTGCTACCTGAGTTTTAGCCAGCATCACCCATCATGTATTTCCAGGATACCGAAGCCAAGTTTGTTTCTTCTCTGCTCCAGCTAAAATCAGCACAAACTAGACTCTGCCTGTCCAACACAATGAAGTCTTATGGCATTCCAGTCAGCGGACCTGATCATTGAGAAATATTTTTCTTTCCAACTTCTGTTAGTTTACACTAACCTCTTCCCTCCTGTCACCCATTTTGTTGTTTTGGTAACAGTAGTCTGGCAGCAATGGGCATCACCAAATGGATGGTTCTATTTGAGAACATACATATCTCAGAGCAGTGATAACAAACCAGAGAAATGCGTCCGATAAAATCGCGGAAGGACAACTAATGGAGCATTATAAAAATCTCAATTGTCCGAGAGGGCATAGTTGCTTAGAAAAGAAGGAAACAGAGTCCTCGAGGTAATCGTCACAACACAACATCTCTATGGCTAATTCATAATCATTTCAAGTTCCCTTTCCTTCGACTCAGCAAATTGAGAGAGAGAAAGACCAGAATTGTTGAGGCTAAAGCAGAGGACCATTCAATGGGCAGCACAGTGCAGCAATAGAGTTGCTACCTTACAGCATCAGAGTCCCGGGTTCGATCCTGACTGAGGGCTTTCTGTATGCAGTTTGTCCATTCTCCCTGAGACCAGCGTTGGTTTTCACCGCGAGCTCCAGTTTCCTCCCACACTCCAAAGATGTACAGATTTGTAGGCCAATTGACTTTAGTAAAAACACTTTAGTCTCTAGTGTGTGTTAGAAACAGAGAAACATAGAAAATAGGTGCAGGAGTAGGCCGTTCGGCCCATCGAGCCAGTACTTCTGATCATGGCTGATCATATAGAATCAGTACCTCGTTCCTGCTTTTCCCCATATCACTTGATTCCTTTAGCCTTAAGAGCTAAATCTAACTCTCTTGAATTGACCTCCACTGCCTTCTGCGGCAGAGAATTCCACAGATTCACAACTCTCTGGGAGAAAAAGTTTTCCTCCTAAATGGCCCAACCCCTTATTCTTAAACTGTGACCCCTGGCTCTCGCCTCCCCGAACATTGTGAACATTTTTCCTGCATCTAGCCTGTCCAATCCTTTAAGAATTTTATATGTTTCTATAAGATCCTCTCTCATCGTTCTAAATTCCAGTGAATACAAGCCCAGTCGCTCCATTCTTTCATCATATGTCAGTCCTGCCATCCCAGGAATTAACCTGGTGAACCTACGCTGCACTCCCTCAATAGCAATAATGTCCTTCCTCAAATTAGGAGACCAAAATTGCACATAATACTCCAAGTGGGGTCTCACCAGGGCCCTGTACAACTGCAGTAGGACCTCCTTGCTCCTAAACTCAAATCATCTCGCAATAAAGGCAAACATGCCATTAGCTTTCTTGACTGCCTGCTGTACCTGCATTCTTACTTTCATTGACTGATGTACCAGCACACCCAGATCTTTTTGCACCTCCCCTTTTCCTAATTTGACACCATTCAGATGTTCTGCCTACTTGTTCTTGCTTCCAAAGTGGATAACCTCACATTTATCCACATTATACTGCATCTGCCATGTATCTGCCCATAAATCCACCTATCCAAGTCACACTGTAAGTTATTGGGGCAATTCCTCCAAAATTATGGAAGAACTCGGATAAGGACATGGACATTTTTAAACCAGATTTGCTGGCTGCAATGTAAAAACCCCCAATCCACAAAGGAAGAACCAGTTTTGAACCTGTCTGTGGGCCTGGGCATTACACGACTATGCGAATGGAGTGGGCAGGAAAGGCTGAGACAGAGATAACAGGATTATCTTGGATACACAAAGGAAGGAACCGAGCCTCAGCAGACGGGAATAAACAGCCCAACAGCAAAACAATCACCATCGTGGATGACCCATCCATCGGGACAATGGGAGCCCATCTAGGCGATGGGATAACGATCAGGCTGAGGGATCATGACATCAGCAAACCCATTATCATCGGAAACCTATTGTTCATGCCAGATCGAAACTGGGAATCATCAAAAGACCCTTTTGTCCAGAGGACCACCTGGGGGGTTTCAAGGGAGAAACTCAGGTATAAAATGCAGGAGTCAAGCCAGAACTCTCTCTATTTCTGCTCTGCTGGACAGCTCGTGACCCTGCATCAATCTAGCTGTAATTACCCCAGTGACCTGGTGAAGTTCCCGAAATAGGATAGAGGTTGAGAGAAGAAGGGGAAAGGAAGTAAAATTGTGTAAAATAAGTTTTACGACGTGCCCGATAGTTTTCCGTCCATAGTCTTAGTTTAAAGCATAAGTTTAGCCACGTATTATGTAGTGTTGGTGAGATTCGATTTCTCATTGTTTAATAAAGCCTGTAAATTTTAGACTTGCTTTGAGTCTGTCTTGGTTTGTGTTTTCTCTCATCAGCACTCTCTGGTCAAGTCAACCTTTTGTAATATCCCACCACAATTCCGAGGTCTAGAACCCAGGGGAATCCCTTTTGTTGGATTCTCTCTCTTGGGAACCGCTCGAGTGGAGTGGTGGCCGTTTGACCCTCCGACAAGGGAGAGAATAACTCGGGCAGTTGGGCCCGAAGTGGAGTAAAGGGAACCAAAACCCCTACAACACTGCAGCCTAATAGCATCCTCATCGCAGCTCACACTGCCACCCAGCTTTGTGTCATCCGCAAACTTGGAGATGTCACATTTAATTCCCTCATCTAAATCATATTGTAAATAACTGGGGTCCCAGCACCGCACCTTGTAGCATTCCACTAGTCACTGCCTGCCATTCTGAACAGGACCCGTTAATTCCTACTCTTTGCTTCCTGTCTGCCAACCAGTTCTTTATCCATGTCAATACCCTACCCGTAATACCATGTGCTCTAATTTTGCATACTTATCTCTTGTGTGGGACCTTTTCAAAGGCTTTTTGAAAGTCCGGATACACCACATCCACTGATTCTCACTTATCCATTCTATTTGTTACATCATCCAAAAATTCCAGAAGATTAGTCAAGCATGATTTCCCCTTCATAAATCCATGCTGACTTTGACCGATCCTGTCACTGCTTTCCAAATGCGCTACTATAACATCTTTAAAAATAGACGCCAGCATCTTCCCCACTCCCAATGTCAGGCTAACTGGTCTATAATTCCTCGTTTTCTCTCTCCCTCCTTTCTTAAAAAGTGGAGTTACATTGGCTACCCTCCAGTCCACAGGAACTGATCCAGAGTCGAGAGAACATTTGGAAAATGATCACAAATGCATCCACGATTTCTAGGGCCACCCCCTTGAGTACTCTGGGATGTAGACCATCAGGCCCTGGGGATTTATCTGCCTTCAGTCCCAACAGTTTACCTAACACCATTTCCTGACTAATGTGGATTCCCTTCAGTTCCCCCCTCCCACTAGATCCTCGGTCCCCTAGTATTTCTGGGAGATTTGTTTGTGTCTTCCTTAGTGAAAACAGAACCAAAGTACTTGTTTAACTGTTCTGCCAATTCTTCATTTCCCATTATAAATTCACCTGTCTCTGATTGTAAGGGACCTACATGTCTTCACTAATCTTTTCCTTTTTACATATCTCAAGAAGCTTTTGGAGTCAGTTTTTATATTCCCCATAAGGTTTCTTTCCAGCTCTTACTCTCCCCCCTCCCCCCCCCCCCCTTAATTAAACCCTTTGTCCTCCTCTGTTGAGTTCTAAATTTCTCCCAGTCCTCCGGTATGTTGATTCCCCTGGCCAATTTATGTGCTCCTTCCTTGGATTTAACACTATCCTTGATTTCCCTCGTTACTCACGCATTCCCCATTTTATTTTTTTGCCAGACAGGGATGAACAATTTTTAGAGTTCATCCATGCGGTCTTTAAATCTTTGCCATTGTATCTCCACCGTCAACCCTTTAAGTATAATTTGCCCGTCTATCCTAGCCAATTCCCATCTCATACCTTCAAAGTCTCCTTTCTTTAAGTTCAGGACCCTAGTCTCTGAATTAACCATGTCACTCTCCATCCTAATGCAGAATTCTACCATATTATGGTCACTGTTGCCCAAGGGGCTTTGCACAACAAGATCGCAAAAATTGCAGAATTGTGTATATGGGCCAGTCCAAGACTGCTAATGCCTCCTCTTGCATCTGCATCTCCAAAAATAAACTTAACATTGTTGTAAAATGAGTCTCCATTGTTGGTAACCTCTTTGGTCTTTGACACGCAGTTCAAAGCACCAGGAATCCATATCGCCGAGAACTTTATTGCGCTTTTAAAAGATACCACCGGCCATAAAAAAGTGTAGCAAAAAAAGCACTGGTTTAAAAACAATGTGCAAATCGGTGGCACGGAAATGGGTTTTCATATCAATTTGTCCACTTACCACCAAATCTATTGAAAAGCTATAACATTTGCACATTTTCCTCTTTAATTTTTGAGCACAGTGGATTGCAAGTATTAGCATTCTGCAGAGAATTGTATTTCCTCTTCTCATCCATTTGAAATGATGAATTAATGTATATTTTCATTTGTCATGTGGCATTACCACCACAGATATTAAACCCAGAAAGGATTCATTACTGGCTGAGTGCTGACAGATACTTATTTGCAACATACAGAAAAGAAATGTCATCACATCACTGTGACAGTCTGTAATTCCAAGGTAAATGCTGTTTGTTTTATCTCTGACCCTGTTTCTTCAATACTTTGTCTTTTCCTTTTCCTGACTAGCAGCAACAAGCAGTTCCACTCATTAAATGCGCCAAAAGAACATAAATAGAATTTCATCTGAATCTCACCAACCACCCGTACCCAGCTCCCTCAAAAAAACTTCCTGACCCGAAAGAGAAAAAGGCAAATAAACAGGAGAGGGGAACTCGAACAGAGCAGTACAGAGCTCCAAAGTGTTGCGTTGAGCGATCATCACAGGGCTTTCTTTATTCACAGAAACAAATATGACTGATGGGAAGCCAGATGTGAGCAAGACCTTAAGTTCACACATGACCACAGTGAATTCCTCACTTGTCTTATCATTTGTACACTTAGTGGGACACTTAGCCGTTATTTGTCCTGAACCTGGAGTTTATGGAGTTGTTTTGGCGTGTGGCTCTCAATATATTTTCGACATCCTCTAATTAACTGAGGTGGACCTTGGCATTGCAGGGTAGACAGTAGACAATAGGTGCAGGAGGAGGCCATTCGGCCCTTCGAGCCAGCACCACCATTCAATATGATCATGGCTGATCATCCCCAATCAGTACCCCGTTCCTGCCTTCTTCCCATAATACCTGACTCTGCTGTCTTTAAGAGCCCTATCTAGCTCTCCCTTGAAAGTATCCAGAGAACCGGCCTCCACCGCCCTCTGAGGCAGAGACTTCCACAGACTCACCACTCTCTGTGAGAAAAAGTGTTTCCTCGTCTCCGTTCTAAATGGCTTACCCCTTATTCTTAAACTGTGGCCCCTGGTTCTGGACTCCCCCAACATCGGGAACATGTTTCCTGCCTCTAACGTGTCCAAACCGTTAATAATCTTATATGTTTCAATAAGATACCCTCTCATCCTTCTAAATTCCAAAGTATACAAGCCCAGCCGCTCAATTCTCTCAGTGTATGGCAGTCCTGCCATCCTGGGAAATAACCTTGTAAACCTATGCTGCACTCCCTCAATAGCAAGAATGTCCTTCTTCAAATTAGGGGACCAAAACTGCACACAATACTACAGGTGTGGTCTCACTAGGGCCCTGCACAACTGCAGGAGGACCTCTTTGCTCCTATACTCAATGACACTTGTTAGAAAGGCCAACATGCCATTCACTTTCTGAACTGCCTGCTGTATCTGCATGCTTACTTTCATTGACTGATGAACAAGGACCCCCAGATCCAGCTGTACTTCCCCTTTTCCCAACTTGACACCATTTAGATAATAATCTACCTTCCTGTTTTGCTACCAAAGTGGATAACCTCACATTTATCCACATTAAACTGCATCTGCCATGCATCTATCCACTCACCCAACCTGTCCGAGTCACCCTGCATTCTCATAGCATCCTCCTCACAGTTCACACTGCCACCCAGCTGTGTGTCATCTGCAAATTTACTAATGTTACTTTGAGTCCATCTAAATCATTGATGTATATTGTAAATAGCTGCGGTCCCAGCACTGAGCCTTGCGGTACCCTACTAGTCACTGCCTGCCATTCTGAAAGGGACTTGTTAATCCTTACTCTTTGTTTCCTGTCTGCCAACCAATTTTCTATCCATGTCAGCACTCTACCCCCAATACCATGTGCCCTAATTTTGCCCACTGATCTCCTATGTGGGATCTTATCGAATGCTTTATGAAAGTCCAGGTACACTACATCCACTGGCTCTCTCTTGTCCATTTTCCTAGTACATCCTCAAAAAATTCCAGAAGATTAGTCGAGCATGATTTCCCCTTCGAAAATCCAGGCTGACTCGGACCGATCCTGTTACTGCTATCCAAATGTGCAGATTTTATGACTGACTCCAACATCTTCCCCACCACTGACGTCAGGCTAACTGGTCTATAATTCCGTTTTCTCTCTCCCGCCTTTCTTAAAAAGTGGGATAACATTAGCTACCCTCCAATCCACAGGAACTGATCCTGAATCGATAGAACATTGGAAAATGATCACCAATGTTTCCACGATTTCTAGAGCCACTTCCTTAAGTATCCAGGGATGCAGACCATCAGGCCCTGGGGATTTATCAGCCTTCAGTCCCATCAGTCTAGCCAACATAATTTCCTGCCTAATGTGGATTTCCTTCAGTTCCTCCGTCACCCCAGATAATCTGTCCACTAGTACATCAGGAAGATTGTTTGTGTCCTCCTTAGCGAATATTGACCCAAAGTACCTGTTCAACTCATCTGCCATTTCCTTGTTCCCCATAATGAATTCACCTCTTTCAGTCTTCAAGGGTCCAACTTTGGTCTTAACTAATTTTTTCCTCTTCACATACCTAAAGAAGCTTTTACTATCCTTCTTTATATTCTTGGCTAGCTTACCTTCGTACCTCATCTTTTCTCCCCGTATTGCCTTTTCCTTCACTCCATAGATGCTGCGGTACCCGCTGAGTTTCTCCAGCACTTTTGTCTACCTTGCCTTTTTAGTTATCTTCTGTTGCTCTTTAAACATTTCCCAATCCTCTTGCTTCCCGCTCATCTTTGCTACGTTGTACTTCTTCTCTTTTATTTTTACACTGTTCCTGACTTCCCTTGTCAGTCACGGTCGCCCCTTACTCCCCTTGAAATCTTTCTTCCTCTTTGGAATGAACTGATCCTGCACCTTCTGTATTATTCCCAGAAATACCTGCCATTGTTGTTCCACTGTCTTCCCTGCTAGGTTATCTTTCCAGTCAACTTTGGCCAGCTCCTCCCTCATGGCTCCATAGTCCCCTTTATTCAATGGTAACGCTGACACCTCCGATTTACCTTTCTCCTTGTCAAATTGTAGATTAAATCTTACCATATTATGGTCACTACCTCCTAATGGCTCCTTAACCTCAAGTTCCCTTATCAAATCCGGTTTATTACAACACTAAATCCAGAATTGCCTTCTCCCTGGTTGGCTCCAATACAAGCTGCTCTAAGAATCCATCACAGTGGCACTCCACAAACTCCCTTTCTTGGGGTCCAGTATCAATCTGATTATCCCAGTCTACCTGCATGTTTAAATCTCCCATAACAACTGTAGCATTACCTTTACTACATGCCAATTTTAATCCATGATTCAACTTGCACCCTGTATCCAGGCTACTGTTTGGGGGCCTGTAGATAAGTCCCTTTAGGTTCTATTTACCCTTACAATTCCTTAATTCTATCTATACTGACTCCACATCTCCTGTTTCAATGTCGCCACTTGCAAGGGATTAAATTTCATTCCTCACCAACAGAGCTACCCCACCCCCTCTGTCCATCTGTCTGTCTGTTCGATAGGAGGTATACCCTTGTAGTGAGCAACATCTCACTATCGACTAAAATCAATAGAATTGCAAAGCAATGGAGATTTAAAAGAAAGGATCAGACTGGGAACAATGAAATGTTTAATATTTCAGATTTCCCACAAGTATGTAGGCTGAATTTATGTGATCCTGTAGACACTAAAGATGACAGATGATGAAATCTTGAGCAAAAAATAAACAGCTGGAGGAGCACGAGGATGGCACATTTAGTTGAGCTGCTGCCTTACAGCGCAAGAGACCCAGGTTCGATCCTGACCCCGTTAGTCTGTATGGAGTTTGCACATTCGCCCCGTGCCCGCATAGGTCTCCACCGGGTACTCTGGTTTTCTCTCACATCCCAAAGTCGTGCAGGTTTGTAGGTTAATTAGCCTCTGTAAATTGTCCTTGGTGTGCAGGGAAAGTCTAATGTACTATGTCTGCAGGCTCCCTCTAGGAGATATTTCTGGTATATCTTCAAAGAACTTGGGCAAATTTGTCAATCATTTAATAACATCATGTTGACTAGGTTTAATTACATTGTGACAGACCCAAGTAACTGCAGATGTTGGAATCTTGAGCGAAACACAAAGTGCTGGAGAATTCTGCAGATCAGGCACCATGTCTGTAGGAAACTGATAGATAATGTTTCGGGTTGGGAATAGTCTAAAGAAGAACCCTGACCCAAAATCGTGTCCATCCATGGACTTTGGTTAGGCATGTCTGATTACCCCATTACAGGAAGGATGTGGACCCTTTGGAAAGGTGACAGAGGAAGTTTACCAGAATGATGCCTGGATTAGGGGGGTCAACTACAGGCAGAGGTTGTACAGACTTGGATTGTTTTCTTTGGAATGTCCGAGATTACGGGAAGACCTGATTGAAATGTATGAAATCACGAGAGGTGTCGGTAGGGTACATAGTCAGAATGTCTTTCTCGGATGGAAAAAAATCAGATACTAGGGAGCATAGCTTTAAGGTGAGAGGGAGAACGGTTTTTTTTACACAGAAGATGATGAGTGTCTGGAACAGGCATGGTGGTCGAGGCATACACTGTATGATAGTGGCTTTAACAGACTTTCAGATGGGGATACATAGGGAATGGCACATGGATATGGCGGGATATGGAATTATGTACAGGTAGATAAGGGTTGGTTATAACGGGGACTCACATGAGTCCAGCAAAGAATATCCAGGTGCCGCCACATGACCTCCCCAGAACTGGAGGCACCAAGACGGATGGGACGCCGAACGCGGCCTGACCGCGTAAACACGTCCACCCGAGCAGAATCCTTGACCCGCCCGGAAGAACATACAGGAACCCTCGACGGCAGGTGCCCACGACAAGGAGGCTGGGCCTCCCGAACCGGGTCCTCAGGTCCAAATGGGCAGTCTCTTGCATGGGCACCATGCCAGAGACGTAGCTTCGATCCTGACCTCAGGTGCTGTCTGTGTGGAGTTTGCATGTTCTCCCTGTGACCACAGGTCCCAACCTATCCATGTTCTCCAGAGATGCCTGCTGACCCGTTGAGTTTCTCCAGCACTTGATGTCTTTTTTTTTTTGTAAACCATCATCTGCATTTCCTTATTTCTCCATTTACCTCTTTAATCCCCTTTTCCCGTATTTAAAAACTGTTAAATTAGTGGGGGGGAAAAATAAAATAAAAATATTAAAGTACAATAAAATCTAAGTGAATTTCATTAAAAAACCCATCTTGAAACACTTTCCCTGTTCCAGTGCTGGGGAGAGGGCTGGACATTCTTCACATGTGAGCTTCAGCTTCATGCCAAGCAGAACTGGCATATCATCAAAGCAATGGAGTCACCAGTTGCACCAGCCCTCCTTGGTGTAAGGCTGTAGGTCGGCTGCAAAGTGTGTCGTGCCTCTGTCCTTAGGTCATTGCTGGTTTATTGTTGAAAGCATTGGAGAGTACTGAGAATACATGAACTATGATGGACCAATACCTGACCTCTGGCTCACCACAACTCCCATTGTTTGGCCAGGAGTCAACTCATTTTGGCCATAATTGATCTTCACAACAAAGCAGGAACTCATTATTCAGAAGAAAAATAAAGATTTTCCAGGAATTTTCACTTGGTGCTACCACAAAAAAACCCCCATGTACAGTTCTTATACTGAATTGGTTTTAGATGACATAATAGCCCGTCAAAAATAAAAGAACAGATGCTTCTTAACATTTATAGCAATATTTAATCCTAGCCTTCAAAACTCAACTTGAAGAGCGAGTCCCTTGTAAAATTGGAAGTTTAAAAAGTCAGGAACAAAGTAAAGAATGGCTTTAGCAAACACAAAGTGTGGGAGGAACTCTGTGAGTCAGCCAGCATCTATGGAGGGAGTGAACAGATAATGGTCGCGTTTCAGGTCGCGATCTTTCTTCAGACGTATATTCTGAACAAGGGTCAGACCCAAAACATCGTCTGTCCACCTCCTTCCCCAGATGCTGCCTGGCCCATTGACTTCCTCCAGCAATTTGTGTTTTGCTCAGGATTCTTGCCTCTTCAAGAGAGAGAGTTGGATAGAGCTCTTAAAGATAGCGGAGACAAGGGATATGGGGAAAATACAGGAATGGGGTACTGAGTGTGGATGATTAGCCATGATCACATTGAATGGCGGTGCTGGCTCGAAAGTACCGAATGGCCTACTCCTGCACCTATTGTCTATTGCAGTTCCTTGTGTCTTTAAAATGGCTTTAGACAGCATGATGACATAGTAGTTAGAAGCAAGGAACTGCAGATGCTGGTTTACCAAAAAAGACACAATGCGCTGTAGTAACTCAGCAGATCAGGCAGCATCTTTGGTAACATGGAAAGGTTACGTTTCGGGTCGGAACCCTTCATCATACTAATCATGGTAGCAGATAGTGCTGCTGTCACATAGCTCCAGCAACCCAAACTCGGCCCCGTTTGTAAACTCTGTCTATGTGGAGTGTGCATGTGGTATAGTGGGTGGCAGGCGAATCAGTGGAGACTTAATGTATATGTGCAAGAAAATTGTTACAGAGAAAGAAATGGGGGAATGGGACTGCTGGGAATACACAGAGCCAGCAGTGGCTTGCTTGGTCCAATAGTTTCCTTCAATGTTTTATGGTAAAAACAATGACAAAAAAAGAGAACCCCAAATAACAATTCACAGTTCCTCTATCCTTATCTCACACCTTTTGCCTTTACATCCCTGGCCTTTGTCCAACCATCTGCCAATCAACCCCTCACCTGTATCCACCTGTCACTCGCCAAGTGTTGTCTTGCCCCCATCACTCTTCTAGCTTTCTTCCTTCTCCCACCACAATCAGTCTGAAGGTCCCGACCTAAAATGTCACCTATCCATGCACTCCAGAGATGCTGCCTGACCCACTGAGTTCCTCCAGCACTGTGAATCTTTTTTGTATAAATCAATAAACCAGCGCCTGCAGTTCCTTGTATCTCCTACATAGCAATTTATTGGCTGCCTCAAAAATACTTCAAAGCACTTGGCGTTTAAATATGTTAATTCTTTATTTATTATGGAACAGAATGTGCGTGCTTTTGGTAAGGCCAACATTTACTGCCTACCCATAATCTCTCTTAACTGAATGGCTTGCGAAGATATTTCAGAAGATAGGTAAGAGTCCACCACAATTGTAAAACTGAAACCACATAGGAAACAGTGATTCCCACATGGACTGGACCTTAGTCCACTTCGGACAGAGTCCAAATAGACTGGGTAAAGATGACAAATTTTCTTTCATTAATGAATTAGTTGAGTTCTAGAGCATTCCAATAGCTTCATATTTATTACTCATACAGTAGTTGTGGGTCCTTGTAATTTCATTTCTTAGATTTAAATTTGCCAGCTGTTGTTTGTCATAGCACACAGTGCGGAAACAGGCCCTTTCAAGCCCAGCTCACCCACATCGTCCAACATGTCCCATCTACACTAGTCCCACCTGCCTGCGTTTGGCCCATATCATGTCCTACCCATTTTTGTGAGGAAACAATATTTTTCTCTAAATCCTGATAAGTGTAGTATTGGTGAAAGACCATCAAATTAAAATATCAACTATATTTCTCTCGCGAGTTTTTTATTTGTTTTTCAGAATATTTTGTTTGCTTTCCTTTGGTTACCAGTCCAGTGAGTTAACCACAATGCTCCCATTACATGTGCCACCATTTACAGGCAAAACACAAAGTGCTGGAGAAACTAAGCGGGTCAGGCAGCATCTAGATAGGGAATGGAAAGATGGCGGTGTTTCTGGTTGGAAGTTGGGTCCCAACCCAAATCGTCACCTATCCATTCCCTCCAAAGATGCTGCCTGACCCGCATAGTTCCTCCAGCACTTTACGTTTGGCTCAAGATTCCAGCATCTGCGGTTTCTTGTGTCTCTACCATTTTCCGGATTAGGTTGCAGTATTTATATTTATAAGAAGATGCATTAGAATAAATGAATTTAAGAATATTTAATTGACTTTTGAGTTGTCTAAATTCTATTCATCTGGCATATCACTTGTATGGGTGCAAGTATCTTCTGCAAAAACACTTATTTTACAATTGACATTAACACAGTTTCTCCTGGGTTTTCTGGCTTTTCAACCAAGCCTTTAGGAGAAAATCTGAGAAATCAGAGGAGATTCTATCCTGGCGTTTTTCGACTTATGGGATATTTTAAAACAACTCACTTGGGTTCAAATTATATTTGCAACCAGAATGAAAATTATAGCAGCCAATCTTACTTGCTGCTCCTCTGGAATAACTGATACTAAGTCATGTTCACTCAGTGCACGATAACAACATTTAAAAGAAACTTGGCACGTGGATAGGAAAGGTTTAGAGGGATATGGGCCAAACACAGGTAGGTGGAACTAGTGTTGCTTGGGCATCTTGGTCGGCATGGGATGGTTGACCCAAAGGGCCTGTTTATGTGTTGTATGGCTTTATGACCCTCAGGCCAAACATCCCATCATCCGATCAAAAATCCCTGGGAGGGGGATTTTTTTTTACTGAAGGCCCCTTCATTCAACCCCACATCCCATATCTGCAAAAAGATTACAAATCATGCCAAACTCATTTGAATCTCACTGTAAGTTGGAAAAGCATATGCACCATGTTCCAAGTAAAACATTAAATGAGTTTTCTTTCCATTTTTGCAAGTCACAGTGATGTTCCACTGGCACAAGAGAACTTGTTCATCCTCTGGGCACTGCTTTAAGAAATCGAGCCGAGGGTCCTGAGGGAAATTCAGAAAGCACTCACGATAGATCTCAGCATATCTTTTGCATCTTTTCCTAATTTTGGAGGAGGGAATCATGTATTGACCCAAGAGCGTACACACTCATTGAAATAGAAGAATTAGATTTGGCCCTGTGACCAGAGTTAAACCTCATTCTACAAGCCTAGTCAAAGCAGAGCCAGTTCTACCATATTGAAGGCATTTTCTCTAAAATCAAGAATTTGAATCATAGTGGCGCAGCGGTATAGTTGTTGCCTGACAGTGCCACAGACCTGGGTTCGATTCTGACTACGGGTGCTGCCTGTATGGAGTTTGTACGTTCTCCCTGTGACCGTATGTGTTTTCTCCGGGTGCTCCGGTTTCCTCCTAAGTTTGTAGGTTGTTTGGCTTTGGTAAGTGGTAAAATTGGCCCTAGTGTATGTAGGTCAGTGTGCAGGGTGATCACTGGTCAGCATGGACATGGTGGCCGAAGGGCCTTTTTCTCTGTACCTTGATACACGTGATAATGAAGGAATCATTGAACAATTGATCAATCTCCAATCACACAATCTTTTTCCCCAGAGTATTATTTATTTATTTTTTTCAATCCTTCTAATTTAGTTTGAAATTAATTAATTATAAATTATTTGTAAATGGTCCAGTTTTTGTTCAGAAAAACCAACACAAAAATTGTCCAAGCCTGCACTGAACGATAAACACAATTGGAGAACAGATTAACAAAGTCAGCCCTTCAATCGAAAAACAAACTGCTGGATGAATTCCAGGCAGCATCTGTGGAGCGAAGTGGATAGAAAACCTTTTGGTTGGGACCCTCCTTTAGACTGAATGATGCCAACCTCAAGCGTCCAAAGGCGGCAGTGGTGCAACGGCAGTGTTGCTACCTTACAGCACCAGAGATCCTGACTACGAGGGTACACAAAAATGCTGGAGAAACTCAGCGGGTGCAGCAGCATCTATGGAGCGATGCCTATTTCCTTCGCTCCATAGATGCTGCTGCACCCGTTGAGTTTCTCCAGCGTTTTTGTGTACCTTCGATTTTCCAGCATCTGCAGTTCCTTCTTAAACATCCCGACTATGGGTGCTGCCTGAACGGAGTTTGTATGTTCGCTCTGGGACCACATAGGTTTTTCCCCGGTGCTCTGGTTTCCTTCCACACTTCAAAAACTTATAGGTTAATTGGCTTCGGTAAGTTGTAAAAAATGTTCCTAGTGTGTGTTGGTTAGTGTACGGGGTGATCGCTAGTCGGCACGGACTGGGTGGGCCGAAGAGACTGTTTTCACGCTGTAACTCTAAAGTTCATGTTAACTGCTGTCCTGAATCTGAAACCCAAGTCTGAAGAAGGGTCTCGACCAGAAACAGCAATTGTCCATTCTCTCCACGGATGCTACCGGACCCGCTGAGTACCTCTGGCACTGTGTATTCTACACAAGATTCCAACATCTGCAGTTTCCCATGTCTCCACTCCTATCCAGGGTTGAAAGTCTATCTTGACTCAATTTGGGTAAAAGGTTTCAGCAGTTGGAATTGCATTTTTATGAAATGTGCTTGGTTTTGAAGAACATACCACTGCTCAGATAGTGATAGTGATCTTGCTATCTGCTGCCCTAATCAGTGCAAGCTCAAACCAATATTGGACACAAAACGAGACAGGCAGCATCTCTGGAGAGAGACAGTCCACGAAGAAGAGTCTTGACCTGAAACGTCACCAATTCCTTCTCTCTAGAGATGCTGCCCAACCAGCATTTTATCTCTATCTTTGGAGTAACCCAGCATCTGCAATTCCTTCTCAAACAAACTCAAACCTATGTTCATCAATGCTCTGTTATTAAATTAGTAAGCAAATGAAAGCGTTAGATGGCATTTTCACTTCGTATGTATTCAATAGTTCAAATGGATAGATGTCATGGATATTTGCCCCACGTTTATTTTTAATTCATACGTTTATTTGAATTTTGTAGACCAAAACATTTATCACAAACTACAGCTATAAGGCAGCGCTTTTAAACAAACTGCTTTAAAAATAAATCCTATAAAATAGACCATGGCACATTCTTAGAGAGTGCTAAAAGGAGGATGTTTTGTTTGATGTAAATACAAATGGGACATTCAGATATATTACGAATATTGTGATCGTAGCCCAGACCATCGCACCCTCACGATTCTAGTCGAGAACCCGGCGCACCATGACTTGGAAGGGGGAATCCACCAAGCCGACAGATGCTACCGACCCCTACTCGTCCCCCGAAGACCAGAGACCTGGAGGATGGAGCCAGCAACGATGACTGACAAGACTAGCGAGGCTGGTAGGAGAAGAGAGAAAAGTGGGGTCTGGCCCACCGCTCCCACTAGGTCAGCTGCGGGAGGCCCCCACCCCTGGCGAACAAAGGTGGACGGGTGAGGAGAGGGATGTCGGTTCGCAGGTTGACCCCGCACGTCCAAGGGGAGATGACAGCTGGAGACCCGCAGTAGCCTGGGGCTCGCCTGGAATTGGCATTGCTCATTACATCCAGACTGTGGACTGGACTCTGAAAATGGTGCCAAAACATCTACCAGTTAATCGAGAACTGTCCTCAGCTACCATCTTGGGGTTGCCTCTCCATCATTCCAACCCCTCCCCACCCTCCCTCACCTATGACCTGCCAAGCTTTTGCCTGCCTCTTCTAGTTTTCTTTCTCGCCACTTCTGCAATCAGTCTGCAGAAGGGTCTCAACTAGTAACGTTACCTATCCATGTTCTTCAGGGATGCTGCCTGACCCATTGAGTTACTCCAGCATTTTGTGTCTTCCCTCCTGCCAAAATGCGTTTACTGGATTGTACAATGAGGGATGTTTATATCAATGGGTCGATAGTGGAAAGGGTCAAGAGCTACAAATTCCTGGGCGTGCATATTTCTGAATATCTTTCCTGGTCCGAGAACACGGATGCAATTATTAAGAAAGCACATCAGACCCTCTACTTCCTGAGAAGATTACGGAGAGTCGGTATTTCAAGGAGGTCTCTCTCTAACATCTACAGGTGCACAGTAAAGAGCATGCTGACCGGTTGCATCATGGCTTGGTTTGGCAACTTGAGCGCCCAGGAGCGGAAAAGACTGCAAAAAGTACTAAACACTGCCCAGTCCATCATCGGCTCTGACCTCCCTACCATCGAGGGGATCTATCACAGTCGCGGCCTCAAAAAGGCTGGCTGCATCATCAAGGACCCACACCATCCTGGCCACACACTCATCTCCCCGCTACCTTCAGGTACAGGAGCCTGAAGACCGCAACGTGCAGCTGCTTCCCCACAGCCATCAGGTTATTAAACTCAACTGAAACAAATCTCTGACCATTATCTGTTTATTTGCACTTTATCTGCTTATTTATTGATGTGTGTATATATTTATATAATGGTATATGGACTCACTGATATGTTCTGTATTTATGCCTACTATATTCTGTTGTGCTGCAACAAGCAAGAATTTTATTGTCCTATCTGGGACACATGACAATAAACTCTCTTGACTTGACTTGACTTGACGAGGGATTGTAAAGCCTTCACTGCACCATGCAATCTTTCTGGGAATTTCTTTAATTTAGGCACTCCATGACTTACAAGATGGGTCACTTACGTAAAATCGCACTTACATAAGCAATTCTTTAAGCCCACTGCTTTATTTCCAAGTTTGCAGTTTCTCGGTAGCAGTGTGCTACTGCCATCACAGCGGCCGTTTCCGCAAGCCAGTCAGCTGTTCTTATTGATACTCCCGCGTGGTCTCCACCTTGGAGCTCCCCATCCCGGTCTCCGCGTCTGAACTCCCACGTCAGAGTTCTCCACATTGGAGCTCCACCAGTTGTCTCCACCTTGGAGCTCCCCCAGTGGTCTCAACCTCGGAGCTCCCCCCGCGGTCTACACGTCGGAGCTCCTCCCGTGGTCTCCGCGACTGAACTCCCACGTCGGGGTTCTCCACCTCGGAGCTCCCCCCGTGGTCTCCACATCGGAGCTCCCCCACCCCCGTGGCCTCCGTGTCGGAACACCCCCACTGTCTCTGCGTCGGATGGTGAATTTCCGCTTGCGTAGTAGCACCTCCATTTCCGACATGTAACATCCAACTTTTAGGCAAGGGTAACCCTTACGCAAATCAGGGAGCGCCTGAATCTCCAAAACCGTATTCATTGTTGTTTCCTTATTTTTAACCTTCATAGCTGAAATGACGAGGCATGGAGAGAAACACAAAAGCACCTTGGTACTGAGCCATTCCAGGCCCCATGCTGTCAGATAACGTAAATAGAATCACATAAAGCAGTGGTTTAGGATTCTATGGGAAAACCACATTGGAAGTGACAAGCTGCGGTCTGTAGTCAGATTCAGCACATTTAGCTTGATGAATGACTGGTGCTGATGATTGCAACAGGCATTTCATTCAGAACCAGCCTGCTCACTCAGTTCTCATCTCTAATCACCCATGTAAACAGTTACGCACCAACCTCATTATTAATTAGTGTACTCAATACAGAAAATAAACAGTCCGTTAATGTAAGGTTGGTCCTTTTTAGTGGCGAGTTTTGACAGAGAGTTCTTACTCAGATTGTTTTTTTTCCCTCACTAGAAATATTTGATAGTACAAGGGCTGCTTGCAAACACTTTACACTTACAGCGAGTAAATACATTGCTATGAAGATAGACACATAGCTGGAGAAACTCAGTGGGTCAGGCAGCATCTCATAGAGTCATATAACTTGGAAGCAGGCCATTCAGCCCAACTTGCCTACACCAGCCAACATGTCCCATCTACACTAGTCCCACCTGCCCATCTATACATAACTAAAACTCTGATCTTGTTATCTCCTGGTTTGGCGGTCTTTATATTTGCACAAAAACGGTTTGCGATAGCGCTGCGATTTTTCACCAGTTCACTCACCTGTCTCCTGTGCCCCGAGTGCACCAAGTATCTTTCCGATCGGTTGAATGTTGTATAAGTTAGCGAGGTTTGAAAATCTTAAAAACCGCGCATGCACAGATCGACCTCTTCTCCTGCCAGTCAGCACCGTGTGGATTAGCCTCTTCCCTTGTCACTCCCTGGGACGGTCCGCCCCTTCCTGCGCCATCGCATCTTTACTGGAGCTGAGGATGGCCGGCGGAGTTTTCCGACCAGACTTTCTGAGGGACCCAAAACAGCCCAGCCACAAGCAGCCCTGCCCCAAGCAGCCCCGCCCCAAGCAGCCCCGCCCCAAGCAGCCCCGCCCCAAGCAGCCCCGCCCCAGCAGCCCCGCCCCAGGCAGCCCCGCCCCAAGCAGCCCCGCCCCAAGCAGCCCCTCCCCAAGCAGCCCCGCCCCAAGCAGCCCCGCCCCAAGCAGCCCCGCCCCAAGCAGCCCCGCCCCAAGCAGCCCCGCCCCAAGCAGCCCCGCCCCAAGCAGCCCCGCCCCAAGCAGCCCCGCCCCAAGCAGCAGCCCAGAGTCGGAGACCTAGTCCAGTATGGGAGACCCAGCCTGAAATCGGAGACCCAGCCCCGCCCAGAGTCGCTGATGTCAACAAATGGAAAGCGGAGACTCTGATCCCGGCGGAGGAGAACGACCAGCGCCTGCTGTAAGTCCCTATCACATTTCAAGCCACGACTACTCAGGTCTCCCTCGCTGGCTCTTCCCCCCCCCCCCCTCCCTGTGATGCCCCCCTCTCTTCCCCATGGCTCTTCCCCCATCTTTTCTCCAGATCTCACTCCCCCCCCCGCACACACACCCCCCCCCCCCCCCCCCACAAGCCCTCGTGCCCACACACCCCCCCCCCACACACACAACCCCCCCCCCACACCCCCCCCACACACACACACCCCCCCCCTCCCCCCGCCCACACACCCCCCCCCCCACACCCCCCCCCCCCCACACACACCCCCTGCCCCCATACAACCACACCTCTGCCCACACAACCCCCCCCCCCCACAACACCTCTCTGCCCCCATACCCCCCCACCCCACACACACCCCCCCCCCCCACACCCCCCCCCCCCACACACCCCCCCCCTCACACCTCCCCCCTCGCCCTCCCCCCCCCTTCCACACCCTCCCCCCCCCCCCCCCTTCCACACCACACCACCCTTCCCTCCCCCCACCCCCCACCCTTCCCACACATAAAGAGGAGGGGGGGAGGGAATGCTCAGGGATGAGGGGAAATGAGTCGCGCCTGTGCAGTTAGGGGCTATGGGTGAGTGGTGGAATATTGCGTTGGGGAATGGATTGCATTGGGGGACCAGGCTTCCCGTGTGACTGGGACCCAATGGGTCCCACTTAGTCTAATATCTCTCTAAACCTGTCCCATCCATGTCCCTGTCTAATTGTTTCTTGAATGTTGTAATAGCCTTAACTACCTCCTCCAGGAACTCGTTCCATACACCCACCACCCTTTGTGTGAACATTGTTATCCTCTGATTCCTTTCAAATCTTTCCCCCCTTCACCTTAAATCCTGTTCTATTCCTCTCGGTCCTTCTATCACAGGAGAAAAGGAATAGGTAATGTTTTGGGTCGAGACCCTTCTTCAGACTGAGTGCCAGGGGAGAGAGAAACTCTCAGCGGAGAGTAAAACAGTTTCCCTCTCTCCTGATTTGCAGTCTGAAGAAGGTTCTCGACCGAAACCTTACCTCTTCCTTTTTTCCAGAGATGCTGCCGTCCCGCTGAGTTACTCCAACATTTTGTGTCTATCTTCAGTGTAAAGCAACATCTGCAGTTCTTTCCTACAAAAATGCATTGCTATAAACATTAACATGATAAACTGGTGCAAAAGCATCAAAAGTAGTTGTTTTGGTTTTAAAATTCCTCTACATAGCTATTTAGTTAAATATTTGCAGGCCCTGCATTTCTAAACACTGTGGACAGCTTGATAGTAAATGTCATTCTCTTATCATGTATCTACACACTGTAAATGGATCGATTGTATGGCCGGAATGGCCGCGGGACTTTGCGAGCGCACACCGGGGGCTCCAACACCAAGACCCGGTGTGTGACCTCGCGCCACCCGGCGTGGCTTCAATGGCCGCGGGGCAATCGCCATCGCCAGCTGGGGGCTTTGACTTTGACTCTGACATCGGGGGGGGGGAGAGTGCAGTGGAGAGATAAGTTTTTTTTGGCCTTCCATCACAGCTATGTGATGGATGTTTATGTAAAATGTAATTATGTTGTGTCTGGGGTCTATTTGTGTGTAATGTATGGCTGCAGAAACGGCATTTCGTTTGGACCTCCAGGGGTACAAATGACAATTAAATTGACTCTCTTGACTCTTGATTGTAATCATGTATTGTTTTTCTGCTGACTGGTTAGCACACAACAAAAACTTTTCATTGTACCTCGGTACACAGGACAATCAACTCAAGTCAACTCAGGTAGGTTCTCTGGATCCCCTGCCACATGTTGGGCAGCAGATCATTGAAATTTACCTTGGAGAAATGAAGTCGATGGTCATATAAAGCTGGCAAAGCCCCATTCAAATTGTCACCAGTTTACAAATAAAGCCCGCGTTAATCTCCTCCCGCTTTGTTCTGTGCTGACGAAAGACAAGCGTGCACACCTTCCAGCCCTTGGGATTCATACTGCTTCCATAAAATGGTGGCGCCCAGCCAACATTGGCCTTACACATCGTAAATGGGAGTAGTGGTAGTGCTTCAGTTTAGTTTAGTGTAGAGAGACAGTGCAGAAACAGGCCTTTCGGCCTACCGAGTCCGCACCGACTAGGGATCTCCACACACTAAAGGGCCTGTCCCACGGGCATGCGACCTGCATGCGGCAAGCGTGACCTAAAGGGCCGGTCGCACCAGCATGCGCCTGCCTGCGGCAAGCGCGACCGAACCAGAAGCGGGAGTCACGCGGAGGTTGAGTGAGTGACATGAAGTGCGAGCGAAGTCCGCGGGAAGTTCGCGCGTGACGTACGGTGTCGAGGCGGCTGCGGGCCAGCAGGCCGTTGCCGCGCGGAATTTTTAAACACGGTCAATTTTTCGGAGCCCTGCGCGATGTCGGGACCAGCTCCGCACAACTCCATATGGCTCCGGCGATCGAAGTGGGACCGGCCCCGCGAGGCCGTACAGCTCAAGTGACCATGTTAGGTCGCGCTTGCCGCATGCAGGCGCATGCTGGTGGGACCGGCCCTTTAGGTCGCGCTTGCCGCATGGAGGTCGCATGCCCGTGGGACAGTCCCTTCACACTATCCTTCACAGATTAACTATTATTTACAATTTTACCAGGACAATTAGCTTACACACCTGTACGTACGTTTTGGGAGTGTGGGAGGAAACTAGAGCGCCCGGAGAAAACCCACGCAGGCCTCTCAGGTTCAGGTTCTCTTTCAAACAGCTGCCTCACTTGCGTGTCGCATTTAAGCGTCCCATAACTTTAATAGAAAACTGTACACATGAATCTGGAGACACAACAAAAATCACAAAGGCTGGAATCTTGAAAATAACACAAAGTGCTGGAGGAACTCAGGGGGTCAGGCAGCATCTGTGGAGGGAATGACTTTAAAGATACAGCGCAGAAACAAGTCCTTGGGTCCATGAAGGCCAGCGATCACTAACGTTATCCTACACACTAGGAACAATTTACAATTTTTACCAAAGCCAATTAACCTACAAACCCCCACTTCTTTGGAGTGTGGAAGCAAACAGGAACACCCGGAGAAAACCCACTCAGGTCACAGGGAACATACGAACTCTATACCGACAGCACCTGCAGTCATGATTGAACCCCGGTCTCTGGTGCGGTAAGGCAGCAACTCTACCGCTGTGCCACCGTTCCTACCCATGGGTGGACGGGTGACGTTTCTGATCAGGACTCGTCCTCAGTCTGAAGAAGGGTCCTGACGTGAGACATGGCCTGTCCATTCACCCCAAACACGCCGCCTGACCCGCTGAGTTACTCCAGCGTTTTGTGTTTTGCTGCACATAAATGTATTTCCCATCCACAGCCCTCTGTGGCAATGAATTCCACAGATTCACCACCCTCTGGCTAAAGAAATACTTAATTTAAAATCTCCATTTTCACGGCACATCCTTTTATTCTGAGACTGTGCCCTCTGGTCCTACATTCTCCCACGACTTGAAACATCCTCTCCACATTCACTCTATGCATTTCTTATTCAGTAGTTTTCAATGAGATCCCTCTCATTGCTCTAGTTCATATGATGATAAAAACACTCTTGACTCTTTGACACTGAAAACCCCTTGTGCTGGTTTGAATCCGTCTCATTTCTTATCCGTGCATTTTGATTCCTTTAAACTCCATGCCATGAGAGTGACAAGAAAATGTTGACAACGTGACTCATTGGACACGTCCAGACTGCAAGAGTTGTTGACGTTGACTTTTAACAAACTACCCCATTACAATGAATCAATCATTAACAATTCCATCCTGATGCAATCACCTTACAGTCGCCAAATCGTCTACTTGCAGATGAAAATTGACAGAAGAAGGGTCCAGACCCGAAATGTCATCTGTTCATCTCTCTGCCAAGACCATCACTTATCTGTCTGCACATAATCAATATCCCTCCATTCCCCGCATATCCATGTGCCTTTACAAATTTCTCTTAAATGACATTATCATACCAGCTTCCACCCCCACCCATGGCAAGGCCTTCCAGGCACTCACCAAGAAATGCCCCACACATCTCCTTTAACCTTCGCCCCTCTCATCTAAAATATATGCCTACAAGTAATTTGATTCTTCCATCCTGGGAAAAGGTTCTGACTGTCTATCCTATCTATGCCTCCAAAAATTGTATGCAGTGTATGCTTCTATCAGGTCTCCCTGCAAATCCCGGCATTCCAGAGAAAACAATCCATTTTGGTGTAGCTAATACCCCTTCATCCAGGCATCACTCTGGTAAACCTCTTCACTACACTTTCAGAAGCTTCCACATCCTGTAATGGGGCGACCAGAACTGCAAGCAATGCTGCAAATGCGGCCCAAAGTCCCATAGCTGCATCATGACTTCCTGACTCGTGTCTTCAGTGTTTAAATGGCACTAATATTTGAAAGCCCATTAAAGAGTTTGGTCTGGATTTGAAAACTGACATTATTTATTTTACCGTTTAAAAAATACTATGTAATGCTAAAAACATGAAAATGCAGTTAATGATTTTGAACACCTACGTTTTACCACAGGTTGTCTATGCCTTTCCAATGAATGGGGCCATTGCCGGTACACCAGGCAGTCTCTGTGTAGCCCATCTGTTCAGGACATTATTCCTTGGAGCTCAGGAGTCTGCGAGCTGATCTTATCGAGGTGTATAAAATCATGAGGAGAATCGATAGAGATAAAGAATCTCAGGGAGTATTTTACTCAACGTAGAGGAATCAAGAACCAGGAATCAAGAACCAGAGGACATAGCCTTAATGCGAGTGGGGAAAGATTTGATAAAAACCCGTGGGGCAACTTTTTTACTCAGGTTGGTGAATATTTTAGCATAGTTTAGAAATACAGCAGGGAAGCGGGCCCTTCAGCCCACTGAGGCCATGCCGACCAGAGATCCCTGCACACTAACACTATCCTACACACAGAAGGGACAATTTACAATTTTACCAAAGCCAATTAACATACAAACCTGTACGTCTTTGGAGGAAACCAGAGATCCTGGTGAGAACCCACGCAGGTCACAGGGAGAACGTACAAACTCCGTACAGACAAGTTCCTGTAGTCAGGATTGAACCCGGGTCTCTGGCGCTGTACGACAACAACTCTACCGCTGCTCCACTTTGCCGCCAAGAGGAGAACTGCCAGAGGAGGTGGTTGAGGCAGGTACTATAACAACATTTCAAAGGCACTTGGAAAGGTACATGGATAAAAAAAAGACAGAGAGATATGGGTCAAATGTGAGCAAATGGGACTAGCTTGGATGGGGCATGTTGGTCGACATGTAAAAGTTGGGCCGAAGGGCCTGTTTCCATGCTGGATGACTCTTTGACATTGGGGCTCTCCTATTGCATTCAGTGGCCAGTTTATCGGCAGAGTGGAAGATCACTTGGATGGATATCCAGTCCAGAGTTTGTGGACCTTGTGCACAAGTCTAAAATTATCTATGCGGCCACCAGCTGTCAACCATTTCCATCCACCTCATTCTATTCCCTGAATAACCCGTTAAGGCTTCATTTTATCTCTTTATCTCTTCTCACTTTCGAGCTAAGAAGAATGAGAAGTGACATTTTCGTAGATTACACATACAAATGTTTTGAGAGATTCCTGCTGAGATAATCCAATCCAGGAGACTTGAAAGGCCCGGATAGAGTGCGTGTGGAGAGGATGTTTCTACTAATGGGAGAGTGTACTACCAGAGGCGGTAGTCTCCGAATAAAAGGGACGTACCTTTAGAAAGGAGAACTGCGGGGCTGTTGGGAGACGAAGAAGATAAAAGAAGTCTGACGACATAAGAAACTGCGGCTGCTGAAATTTTGAGCAAAATACAAAGTGTTGGAGGAACTGAATGGGTCAGGCTGCATGATTGTGGGAAAAGGACAAACAAAGTTTTTGTTTGAGATCCTTATTCAAAAGGAGAGTCTAGTTTTTTTTCCTATAAGGATGCTCGCCCTTCCGTGGTCCTTCTTGATCCAACTAGCCAACTTACTGGATCCGAGTCAAACAAAACACAAAGGCAGTGAATCTGTGGAATTCATTGCCACAGGCAGAGTGATGGGTCATTGGGTATTTTTTAAGCATAGATTGATCGGTTCTTGGTTAATGCAGGTATGAAAGGTTACAGGGAGAAGGCAGGAGAATGGAGTTGAGAGGGGAATACAAGCAGCCATGATCAAATGGTGGAGCAGGCTCGATGGGCTGAATGGCCTAATTCTGTTCTTGTGTCTTATGGACTAGAAAGCTTGTGAGATTACCACATTATTGTACTGTACACTGCACAATGGCAATAAAGTTGAATCTGAATCTGAACCTTATCCATGAAGTGAAGGGTCTCGACCCGAATCGTCACCTATCCTTTTCTCCAGAGATGCTGCCTGACCCGCTGGGATACTCCAGCATTTTGTGTCTTATCTACAGTGAATGGTACAATTGAGACTACTCAGTTTCAGAAGCATTCCCATACTCGAGGCATGTACTGAATAAGTCCACTGTTTCTCCAACTGCTCCAGAGGAATGTAACCTTGCAGTGTACTTTGTAATGTTTTTGTCAATTTTGTAAACCAAGATATTGCTAATGGTTACACTCCTGTTATCACTTTGTTCCAGGATTTATTTTCTTACACTTTGGCAAGCAGGCTCCAATGCCCTCCAGAAAGTCACAATTGTCAGATTTGATAAAACAAAAGAGCATTCTTCAAATGTCAAGTGAAGTACAAGTAGAGGCATATCCTCCCCCCCCCCCCCCCCCCCCCCTCTCCCCCCCCCTCCCGATCCAAGCAAAACCAATAAAACCGGAGAGTAGCTCCCCCAAGTGTAAAGAACAATTTACTGCGACACCATCTTGCCGAGCAAGACATATCAATCGACACAAAAAGCTGAAGTAACTCAGCAGGTCGGGCAGCAACCTTGGAGAAAAGGGATAGGTGACGTTTTGGGTCGAGACACTTTCTCAGACCCAAAACATCACCTATTCCTTTTCTCCAGAATTACTGCCTGACCAGCTGAGTTACTCCATCTTTATGGGTCTATCTTCGGTTTAAACCAGCATCTGCAGTTCCTTCCTACACAAAATGGTAAAGGGACTTGCGTTGCAACTGAGGAAAATGAAGGTTCGACTGCACTTAGGATATTGTGTACAGTTCTGGTCACCACTATACATTGATTAGCAATAGAGAGAGTATAGAAGAAATTCATCAGGATGTTGCCAAGACTGAAGAGCTGTAGTTATAAAGAGCGATTGGATGGGCTGCATCTGTTCTTGATTAGTCAGGACATCAAAGGTTACAGGGAGAAGGCAGGAAAATGGAGTGGAGAAGGCAGGAGAATGGAGTTGAGAGGGAAATATAGATCAGCCATGATAGAATGGAAAACTGGACTCGATGGGCCGAATGACCTATTTTCTGCCTCTATGTCTTCCGATCTCCTTCATTCTGGACGTAAGATGTTAAATGGAGACCTAATAGCGATTTATAAATTGCTATCTGTAAATTAAATTTGTAAATTGTCCCCAGTATGTAGGATAGGGCAAGTATATGGGGTGATTGCTGGACAGCACGGACTCAGTGGGCTGAAGGGCCTGTTTCCATGCTGAATCGCTAAAGTCTAAACTAGTCTATCCTACCCAGCAACACAGTGGCAGTAGCTTCACTGTATAAACTGGCACAGTTGTAGATAATTACTGACTAACATCTTCTCAAAAAGTTTATGGTGGTCAATAAATTCCTGCCATTTTAATAATAATTTAAAAAAACTATTTGACATCATTTCACTGACCTGTTACAAGCGAGCATAGAAGGTTGAGCATTGAGCTTATCATAGAGGGATGCGTTTGGTGCCAGCAATACTGCCCAACTTTTTGCATTCTTGGAAGGCATAGTTCGAGTTTCATAATGCCCAGTAAAGTCTTTAAAGGATCACAACACAAATTCGTCATCTTCGGAATGGACTATTTCGGAATATTTCATTTCTTCAACACTGTTCAGCTTCTAGCCCAAAGACCGCTTATCAAAGCCACGACTTTTTCAAATCTCCTCTCCCAGCAGAAGAGTGGCTGCAGGGCATCTGTGAAAAAAATGTGCTACACACATAGCGGACTTATGTAGTTTAGAAATGCAGCGTGGAAACAGGCCCTTCGACCCAAATCCCCACTGACCAGCAATCACCCATACACTAGTTCTATCCAACACACTATGGACAATTTACAGAAGCCTATTAACCTATTGGCCAATTAACCTACAAACCTGCACGTCTTTGGAGTGTGAGGGGAAACTGGATCACCCGGGGGAAACACATGCAATCATAGGGAGAAGGTACAAACTCTGTACTGACAGCACCCGGAGTCAGGATCAAAACCAGGTCTCTGCCTCTGTAATGGGCCTGTCCCTATTAGGCGATTTTTTAGGCGACTGCCGGCGACTAGGCTGTCGCCACATGGTCGCCGGGATGTCGCCTGTATGGCAGTCTCCTCAGTTGCCACATGTTGTCGGGGTGTTGCATACAGGCGACATCTCCTCAGACGCCCAAAGAGTCATAGCGTCTTTCTGGTCGCTGCTGGATTCTCAACATGTTGAAAAATGTTGGGAGACAGTGGGCGATAGTGGGTTTGACGCCAATGAGTGTAGCTTGACTTCTCCTGAAGTAGGAGCTGACGCACTTTAATTCAGTCAATGAATCCCATACATTCCTTTGTGACAGCACACACACCTAAGTCCAGGGTTTCCTGCAGTTTGAATTGTAATTCTTCTTGGTGGAGCCAGCAAAGGGTTAAGATGCAAACGACTACAATATTTCAATTGAAATTATTTTCCAATTGCACATGTAATTAATTTTACTGTATTTTTAAATGCAAAAATTTAGAGTGACAAGGTGGCGCAGCGGTAGAGCAACTGCCTTACAGTGCCAGAGACCCGGGTTCAATCCTGACTACGGGTGCTTGTCTGTACGGAGTTTGTACGCCCTCCCCGTGAACCCGTGGGTTTTGTCCGTGATCTTTGGTTTCCTCCAACACTCCAAAGACGTGCAAGTTTGTAGGTTAATTGGCTTGGTATAAATGTAAATTGTAAATTGTCCCTAATGTGTGTAGGATAGCGTTAGTGTGAGGGAATCGTGGTCTGTGCAGAGGGCCTGTTTGTGTGCTGTATCTCTAAACTAAAAACAAAAATGAATGTGTTCAAGAAGGAACTGCAGATGAATGTTCCTGATTTTGCCTTGTCACTGCTTCTACCACCAGGCTGTGGTAAATTCAGTTGCAACAGGAATGTTCCCTTTGCCAAGTCAACCAACTAGAAAATAAGCTTTCAATTACCAATTTGGTTTTATTTCCTCAACACAACTTTTCAAGTTTATAAAATGTTACTGAAGAAACAAATGTTACTGAATAAACACAGAAAATAAGAGATCACTACCTGAGTAAACTTGAAACAGGTTGTCAGATAAGGTGTTAAATTAACATGTTAAATTAAGAAAACAATGTTTAAAACACACTAAAGAGAAATTGAATAAAGGTAAGTTATGGTTTATATACTTAAGTGTGGTAAATTTACATTTAATGAATCTGTGGAACAATCAAATAAATGAAGGTTATTGCAAGCACTTCCAGGCACTTTCCTTTTCTAAACAAGCTATTACTCATTTTAATCCCAGATCACTGTTGGGTGGGCAAGTTTTCCTTTCAGATAAACATTTCCCCCAAGATATCAGATGCAGGAAATTTTCTCTGCAAGAGGTTCATTATTGTTGTCACTGATGAGACGGTACCTGGAATACTGCCTCAAGCTTTGACATCCATATTTAAGAAGGGACCTGCTTGCACTAGAGACAATCCAGAGAAGGTTAATTAGATAGATATTTGCAATTGAAAGGTTGGCATATGACAGATGTTTGAACAGGCTTGTCGCTTATGCACGGGTATGCACAGAAGAACTACGGTAACTACGATGGCGAGTTGTGCAGTCTCAATTCTGGTGGCAAGAGGTGGTGGTGACTAACATGGCTCACGAGTCAAGAGAAGAGGGCTGCACAAAAACCTGTGCGTGAATGAGTTTAAGGTGGAGAAGCTGTTGCAATGTAACAACCCCACCCTCTCGGCCGCAGAAGTCCAGTGGTATGAAAAATCATCACGGCTGGAGACTTCTTGGCTGCAGTGGATGGTCATGTCGTCTTTAGTGCTCTGACTGGCCCTTCGCATTCCACAGTGCGTTGCTGTGTCGCCTTTCCAGCCGTTGGTTCATAAAGATCTCTTCCGACTGGTCCGCCAAAGCAGACTTTCCATGAAGGATGAGCACGTCCCACAGGTTGAATTGGACTACATGGTACCAGTTGCAAGGGGACACCTTGACCCGGCAGTACAGAGGTAAGAGGTACAGAGGTGGGAAAACACGCACCTCCAGATTCAGGGACAGTTTCTTCCCAGCTGTTATTAA
This sequence comes from Leucoraja erinaceus, assembly GCF_028641065.1. NCBI lineage: Eukaryota > Metazoa > Chordata > Chondrichthyes > Rajiformes > Rajidae > Leucoraja > Leucoraja erinaceus. The sequence continues at coordinate 82,361,691 of NC_073381.1, read as the reverse complement.
TTGACTGAACCATCTTATCACCAATTTGAGAGTGGTTCTGACCTACCATTTACCTCATTGGAAAACCTCAGACTATCTTTAAAAGGACTTTTAAAGGACTGGACGTTATTCCCTTTATCCTGTATCTGTGCACTGTTGACGGCTCGATTGTAATCATGGATAGTCTTTCCACTGACTGAGTAGCATGCAACAAAGTGCTTTTCACTGTATCTCGGTACACATGGCAATAAACTAAACTGGATGATATTATTGAATGGTGGAACGTGATGACATAGCTGGGCTTGCAACAGGTGTCTTCGATTCCATATAACAATTACAGCACGGAAACAGGCCATCTCGGCCCTACAAGTCCGTGCCGAACAACTGTTTTCCCTTAGTCCCACCTGCCTGCACTCATACCATAACCCTCCATTCCCTTCTCATCCATATGCCTATCCAATTTATTTTAAAATGATACCAATCAACCTGCCTCCACCACTTCCACTGGAAGCTCATTCTACACAGCTACCACTCTCTGAGTAAAGAAGTTCCCCCTCATATTGCCCCTAAACTTCTGGCCCTTAATTCTGAAGTCATGTCCTCTTGTTTGAATCTTCCCTATTCTCAAAGGGAAAAGCTTGTCCACATCAAGTCTGTCTATCCCTCTCATCATTTTAAAGACCTCTATCAAGTCCCCCCTTAACCTTCTGCGCTCCTGAGAATAAAGACCTAACTTATTCAACCTTTCTCTGTAACCTAGTTGTTGAAACCCAGGCAACATTCTAGTAAATCTCCTCTGTACTCTCTCTATTTTGTTGACATCCTTCCTATAATTGGGCGACCAAAATTGTACACCATATTCCAGATTTGGTCTCACCAATGCCTTGTACAATTTTAACATTACATCCCAGCTTCTATACTCAATGCTCTGATTTATAAAGGCTAGCATACCAAAAGCTTTCTTTACCACCCTATCTATATGAGATTCCACCTTCAAGGAACTATGCACAGTTATTCCCAGATCCCTCTGTTCAACTGTATTCTTCAATTCCCTACCATTTACGTCCTATTTTGATTTGTCCTGCTAAGGTGTAGCACCTCACATTTATCAGCATTAAACTCCATCTGCCATCTTTCAGCCCATTCTTTCAAATGGCCTAAATCACTCTGTAGACTTTGGAAATCCTCTTCATTATCCACAACACCCCCTATCTTGGTATCATCTGCATACTTACTAATCCAATTTACCACACCTTCATCCAGATCATTGATGTACATGACAAACAACAAAGGACAACACAGATCCCTGAGGCACCCCAGTAGTCACCTGCCTCCAACCCGACAAACAACCATCCACCATTACTCTCTGGCTTCTCCCATTCAGCCACTGTTGAATCCATCTTGCTACTCCTGCATTTATACCCAACAGTTGAACCTTCTTAACCAACCTCCCATGAGGAACCTTGTCAAAGGCCTTACTAAAGTCCATATAGACAACATCCACTGCTTTACCCTCGTCAATTTCCCTAGTAACCTCTTCAAAAAATTCAAGAAGATTAGTCAAGCATGACCTTCCAGGCACAAATCCATGCTGACTGTTCCTAATCAGACCCTATTTATCCAGATGCTTATATATATTATCTATAAGTATCTTTTCCATTAATTTGCCCACCACTGAAGTCAAACTAACAGGTCTATAATTGCTAGGTTTACTCTTAGACCCCTTTTTAAACAATGGAACAACATGTGCAGTACGCCAATCCTCGGGGACTATTCCCGTTTCTAATGACTTTTGAAATATTTCTGTCATAGCCCCGGCTATTTCTACACTAACTTCCCTAAATGTCCTAGGGAATATCCTGTCAGGACCTGGAGACTTATCCACTTTTATATTTTTCAAAAGTGTCAGTACTTCTTTTACTTTGAAACTCATAGTATCCATAGCTACTCTACTAGTTTCCCTTACCTCACATAATTCAATATCCTTCTCCTTGGTGAATACCGAAGAAAAGAAATTGTTCAATATCTCCCCCATCTCTTTTGGCTCTGCAGATAGCTGTCCACTCTGTCTCTCCAATGGACCAATTTTATCCCTCGTTATCCTTTTGCTATTAATATAGCCGTAGAAACCCTTTGGGTTTACTTTCACCGATTCATCGTGGGATACAACATGAAAGGCGGCCCCTTGGTTGACCAAATCCATGCTGACCGTCAACTACCTGTTACCACTAATCCTACATTAATGGGAGATATTGGGAAAACCAATATCAGCACAATTGCGCAGCAGTAAAGTTGCTACCTTACAGTGCCCGAGACCAGGTTCAATCCTGACATCTGGTGCTGTCTGTACAGATTTTGTACATTCTCCCCATGACCACGTGGGTTTTCTCCGGGTGCTCCGGCTTAGACAATAGACAATAGGTGCAGGAGTAGACCATTTGGCCCTTCGAGCCAGCACCGCCATTCACTGTGATCATGGCTGATCATCCACGATCAGAACCCCGTTCCTGCCTTCTCCCCATATCCAATCTTTAAGAGCTCTATCTAACTCTCTCTTAAAAGCATCCAGAGAATTAGCCTTCACTGTCTTCTGAGGCAGCGAATTCCACCGATTCACAACTCTCTGGGAGAAAAGGTTTTTACTCGTCTCCGTTCTAAATTGCCAACCTCTTGAATAAGTTAGGTCTTTATTCTCTGGAGCGCAGAAGGTTAAGGGGGGACCTGATAGAGGGCTTTAAAATGATGAACCCTTTGAGAATAGGGAAGATTCAAACAAGAGGACATGACTTCAGAATTAAGGGACAGAAGTTTAGGGGTAATATGAGGGGGAACTTCTTTACTCAGAGAGTGGTAGCGGTGTGGAATGAGCTTCCAGTGGAAGTGGTGGAGGCAGGTTCATTGGTATCATTTAAAAATAAATTGGATAGGCATATGGATGAGAAGGGAATGGAGGGTTATGGTATGAGTGCAGGCAGGTGGGACTAAGGGGAAAAAAAATTGTTCGGCACGGACTTGCAGGGCCGAGATGGCCTGTTTCCGTGCTGTAATTGTTATATGGTTATATGGTTATTCTTTAACTGTGGCCCCTGGTTATGGACTCCCCCTACATCAGGAACATGTTTCCTGCCTTTAGAGAGTCCAATCCAGTAATAATCTTATGTGTTTCAATAAGATGCCCTCTCATCCTTCTACAATCCAGTGTATTTAAGCCCAGTCGCTCCATTCTTTCAACATATGACAGTCCCGCCATCCCGGGAATTAACCTCGTGAACCTACGCAGGTTACTGCCCACATTCCAAAGACGTGCAAGTTTGTAGGGTAATTGGCTTCTGTAAATTGTCCCTGGTGTATAGGATAGAACTAGTGTACGGGTGATCGCTGGGTGGCATGGACTTGATGAGTGAAAGGGCCTGTTTCCATGCTGCATTTCTAAACTAAGTCTGCAATATGTGTGGTGCATATGCTTCCCAGATGCCCTACAGCCATTCTTCTGTTGGGACCATTCGTCCATTTAAATGTCAGAGCTACCCTCTGAAAGCCTGCCGTATTGGGGGATTATGAAAGGTCAAGTTTCCTAAACACTCCATGTTCAAAGTTGGTGTGGAGTTTGGTTCAGGTTTGCATTTATGTTTAATATTGTCACGTGTTGCAAGGTACAGTGAAAAGCTTTGTTTTGCCAGCCATCCACTCAGATCAGATATACCATACACAAATACAATCAAGAACAATAGATAGAGCAAAGGTTTAGAGGGGTATGGACCAAACGCAGGCAAATGGGACTAGTAAGGATGGGGCATCTTGGTCGGCATGGTCTGGGCAAGGGCCAAAAGGCCTGTTTCCGTGCTGTATGACTAATAATCCGATTAACTTTATGAGAAAAGGCAAGTCCAGATATTTAGGAGTCTCACAGATCCAAATATTGTAGCCATTTTGAATCAGAAGCTTTCAAGCCTTTGGACAATTATATACCATTCATTAGACATGAGAGAAATATAGACCATTAAACAGCACTGGATAGGAACAGGCCCTTCAGCCCATAATGTCTGTGCTGACATGATGCTAAATGAAACTAATCTCTGCCTGTGCATGATCCACATCCCTGCATATCTTCAGTATGTGCCTATCTAAAAGCCTCTCAAATGCTCCATCATTTCTGCCTCCACCACATCCCTTGCCAGTGCATTCCAGGCACCCACCACCCTCGGTGTAAAAAAAACCTGCCCCCTACTTCTCCTTCAAACTTTGCCGCACTCAACTTAAACCTGTGCCCTCCAGGTTTTGACATTTCCACCGTGGGGAAAAAAGGTTCCAACTGTCTACCCTATCTAGAATCTTATATACTTCTGTCAGGTCTCCTCTCAATCTCCAAGGTTACAGAGTAAACAATCCACATTTGTTCAAGAAGAGTAAGAAAGAACTGCAGGTACTGGTTTAAATCGAAGGTGGACACAAAATGCTGCAGTAACTCAGTGGGACCCGCAGCATCTCTGGAGAGAAGGAATGGGTGACGTTTCGGCCTAGATGCAGGAGATTGTTCCCGATGTTGGGGAAGTCCAGAACAAGGGGTCACAGTTTAAGGATAAGGGGGAAATCTTTTAGGACCGAGATGAGAAAAACATTTTTCACACAGAGAGTGGTGAATCTCTGGAATTCTCTGCCACAGAAGGTAGTTGAGGCCAGTTCATTGGCTGTATTTAAGAGGGAGTTAGATGTGGCCCTTGTGGCTAAAGGGATCAGGAGGTATGGAGAGAAGGCAGGTACAGGATACTGAGTTGGATGATCAGCCAGGATCATATTGAATGGCGGTGCAGGCTCGAAGGGCCGAATGGCCTACTCCTGCACCTATTTTCTATGTTTCTATGTTTCTATGCTGCCGGTCCTGCTGAGTTACTCCAGCATGTTGTGTCTACCACATTTGTTCAATCTCTCCTTATAATTAATTCTGCTTTTACATGAGCTCACCCCGCTTCACCACAGCAAAGTGGTATCTTTCCTAAACTTCTTCTTTTCGTGTTCATCTTGTTACAAATGTTGACCTTGCTGTCATCGTCAGTCCTGAAAAGGACGCAAGCTTCCAACGACAATCAGTGGGAGCCATCACTTGTTGCAGTAGATGCTGGTGGTAGCAGAATTAGCTCAGGATACTTCCAGTTCCCAGCCCCGCGACATGGACGCTTCTGCTATGCGGCCATCTTTCCTAATGATGTAGCCTAACAACACCTTACAGTGGCATTTGGGATGGCACAGTGGTGCAGCTGGTAGAGCTACTGTCTCACAGCACCAGAGACCCAGGTTCAATCCTGACCTCAGGTGCTGTCTGTGTGGAGTTTGCACATTGTCCCCGAGACCGGGTCTGTTTCCTCCGAGTGCTCCAGTTTCCTCCCACATCCCAAAGACGTGCAGATTTGTAGGTTAATTGGCCTCTGTAAATTGTCCCTAGTGTGTGGGGAGTGGATGTGATAGCATCATACTAATGTGAATGGGTGATCAATGGTCAGCATTGTCTTGATGGGCCGAAGTGCCTGTTTCTATGCTGTAATTTTCAATCGATCAAGATGGCCACCAGCCTAGTTCTTCTCACTTTTCTGTCTGCCCTGGGCCTTTCTCTGAAGCCAGATTCACTTGGTCTTGATGGTGTGAGTTAGAATTACAGTCATAGAGTCCTACAACATGGAAACAGGCCCTTCAGCCCAACTTGCTCATGCCAACCAACATTCCCCATCTACGCTAGTCCCACCTGCCTGCATTTGGCCCATATTTCTCTAAACCTATTCATGTACCTGTCTAAATGTTTCTTAAAGGGTGCAATAGTACCTGCCTCAACTAATTCCTCTGGCAGCTCGTTCTGTACACCCACCACCTTTTGTGTAAAAAAGTTACCCCTCAGATTCATATTAAATCTCCCCTCCCCCTCCCCCACCCCCCCCTCCCCCCGTCCCCCTGCTCCCCGTCCCCCTGCTCCCCGTCCCCCTCCCCCTCTTGCTCACCCTCCCCCTCTCGCCTTAAGTCCCCTGGTTCTCTATCCTCCGACTCTAGGCCAAAAACTCAATGCATTTACCTGATCTATTACCCAACTGCAACATGACCACCCAACTTACATACTCAATACCCTGCCTGATGAAGGCCAATGTGCCAAATGTCTTCTTCATAATTCTAGGACTAGACATATGCCATTTGGCTCATCAAGTCTACTCCACCATTCAGTCATGGTTCAACTACATTTCTCTCTCAACCCCATTCTCCTGCCTTCTCCCCGTAACCCCAGACACCCGTACTAATCAAGGACCTGTCCAACTCTGCCATAAAAATAATCATTGACTCGGCCTCCACAGCTGTCTGTGGCAATAAATTCCATAGATTCACCACCCTCTGACTAAACAAATTCCTCCTCTTCTCCTTTCTAAAGGTACATCCGTTTATTCTGAGACTATGGCCTCTGGTCCTAGACTCTCTCACTAGTGGAAACAGCCTCTCCACATCCACTCTATCCAGGCCTTGACCTATCTACCAGTGAAGCCCTTTCTCCTTTATGTTGCATCTGCAATGTTGCATCAATCAGTTTTTGCGATCAGGCTCGTGAGGCACTGCAGAGTGAGCTGGCCGCTGGGCTGGTTTTCCATCTCGCCCATTTAAAGTTGCCCCAGGGTCTCCAGTGCACGATGGAAACTGAACTAAATATATTTGCCAGGCACCCGCCTGTTTCACACAGCTGTACTTCCAAGTGGAGTTAGTGGAACCATTAAAACCAGCACCCGCACCCGGTGAATTAAACGAGCTTACTCAAAATCCCCCCGGTTTAAACAGCTGACTGCCCTCTCTCCTCTCCAGGTGTGGAGGTTTAAAAATCCAGGCAGCGTTACCCAAAAATACTTAGCTATCCTTACGCTCACCTACACCTGCAATGGGAGTATTTAACTGAATAGCTTCAACACACTCCCTACATCTGTGGCCTTGACTCAGGCTGGGCTGCAAATTGAAATACCACTGTTGCTCAGCTGAAGTAAAAACCCATCAGTAATCCTCTTTAAACTGACCTTTATCCAAACAGGAAGTTGACCTTTGACACCCAGAGATGTAAGGCTACACCAATGGAAATTTCATTATCCCTGCTTCAGCTGTACTGAGTGAAATTTAATTGTGTAATTATCTGGGTGACTGAATGTGTAAAAGTTTATGATGTGCCAGTTAAATGAAGCAGTGTGTCCGTGTGCTCCGTTCAACTTGTTACATGATTTAAAGCTCAAAGGGACATTTTTACGAAGATACCTGTGGAACTTTAAAGGAAAATTCAGCATATGTTGGCAGAATTGGTAAACAGGATAAACACGAGTGAGAACCATTTAACTGCCTGACATGGTTATTATCTGCTGTGATCGGTCTTTAAACAAATGCCTTTGGAACTTCTCGCAAAGTTAACATTCATATTTGGCTGATGTACTTTGTTATGTTCAATGAGTGCTAAACCATTGTAGCCCCCCTTCTGCCCCGTAGCCTGTTCACAAAGTGTCTTCTTGCCAATTCTAACTCACTTTCTTCACAACTGCTCCAGTGTTACTTCTCCAATGTATTTCCAGCCGTCCCTCTGTGCAGGACTGGGCCAGCAAGTTACACATTGTCATCATTTTCCATCAGCTCACTGCATATTATCTGCTGAGAGCTAGTTAAACACGACATGCAACACTTCACAGTTATAAAAACACTCTGGGTGATATCTTTGGACTTGAGTCATTAGGCTTTAGAGATGCAGCGCAGAAACAGGCTCTTTGGCCCACTGTGTCCATGCAGACCAGCCATCGACCCTTACAGCAACACTATCCTGCACACTAGGGACAATTTACTATTTCACCAAAGCCAATTTTCAATACAGAGTGTGGGGGGTATGTGGAATGAGCTGCCAGAGGAATTGATAGAGGCGGGTATAATTACAACTTTGATTAAGAGAAATTTAGACAGGTACCTGGATAGGATAGGTTAAGAGGGCCATGGGTCAAATGCAAGCAAATGGGACTAGACCAGCCTGGTTGACATAGATGAGTTGGGCCAAAGTGCCTGTTTTTGTGCTGTGTTAATCTATGACCCTATGACTACGAAGGAGTGGCAACTCCTTACATCCGTATAATCTATTATCCTGGGCTACAGATGAAGTTGTGCCTTTACAGTGCAGGCATGGAGCATATCAAATTTGGACGGGAACCGGTCCTTCGGCCCACAGCTGCTACACCAAACATGATGTTAAACCCAGATATATCAACCGCCCAAAGTGGAGCCCGGACGTATAAAATACAGGCTCTGCCGAATGAACAGCCAAATGCTGCACACCCTTTTTCATATATAATTAAAATTCACAACTCAGCCCAATAAGTTTAAAACAAAATCAAGCATTCAGATGCAAGCTTAGCATCTGACAGAAACATGTGCTAAAATGTAGGCCAGTCTATCACACAAACCAGCGACTCCACTGGCCCTGTACTCACTGCTGTGTACAAGAATGAGGGGGGACCTCATTGAAACTTACCGAATAGTGAAAGGCCTGGATAGAGAAGATGCAGAGAGGATGTTTCCACTAATGGGCAAGTCTAGGACCAGAGGCCACAGCCTCGGAATAAAAGAACACACCTAGAAAGGAGATGAGGAGGAATTTTATTTTGTCAGAGGGTGGTGAATTTGTGGAATTCATTGCCACAGATGGCTGTGGAGGTCAAGCCGTTAGGTATTTTTAATGTGGAGATTGACACATTCTTGATTAATAAGGGTATCAGGGGTTATGGGGAGAAGGCAGGGGAATGGGGTTGAGGGAAAGATAGATCAGCCACGATTGAATGGCGGAGTAGGTTCAATGGGCCAGATGGCCGAATTCTGCTCCTATCACCTGTGAATCTATGAACTTATTTACTCTTCATACTAGTTCAGGAAAGTGGCCAAACAAAATCAAGGACCTTTGTCAATCTCCCTTCTCCTCGCTCACGTCATGCTGATCCATCTCCCTCTCCACCCCATAACCCCTGACACCCATACTAATCAAGAATCTATCTATCTCTGCCTTGAAACTATCCATTGACTTGGCCTACATAGCCTTCTGTGAGGTTGAGATGTTGGTGTGCTTTCTTGGCAATTGCTTCGATGTGGCTGGTCGAGAACACATTGCTAGTGATATATATTGCTTGGAACTTGAAATTGCTGGTGATATTTATTGCTGGGACATTTGATTTCTTCATTATCATGAATGTTTATTGGTTTTGGTATTGATATTATTGCACCTTTATGTGCACCGTCACAGTGAAAAGCTTTTGTTTGTGTGATATCCAATTAAATCAACTCATACTATACATGAGTACATAATACCATAGATGGTGCTAAGAGAAAAATATCAGAGTTCAGAATACAGTTTAAGCATTATATAGCACTTTACTGTACTTACCAAGAAAAAGTCAAATCTCCCAATGAGGTCGGTTGTAAGATTAGACTATAGTTTTTGGGAGAACTATTCAGTAGTTTGATACCAGAGGGGAAGAAGCTGTTCTTGAATTTGGTGCTATGTAGTCTCTGCCGGCTATCCAGAGCCTCCTGCAGCTGCAGTAAAGACACAATGGCGCAGGAAGGGGCGGACCGTCCCGCGGAGTGACAGTAGAACGGACCAATCCACGCGACGCTGAATGGCAGTAGAGCCAATCAATCTGCGCACGCACGGTTTTTAAATGTTTAAACCTCGATAACTCTTACCAGCTTCCACCGATCGGAACGAAACTTGGTTCAATCGCAGCACAGGAGAACGGTGAGTAAGCTATCGCGTACCGTTTTTGCGCAAATAGAATGACCGCCAAACTGGAAGATAACAAGATCAGAGTTTTAGTTATGTATAGATAGATATAGAAAGAGATGGATGCAGTAGGGAGGTGCAGCAACTTCATTCACTTTTTTCACGTCGTTCCTGAGTTCATCAGCAGGACAAATGAGACAACAAGTTCCTGCCCATGGCTTTTAACTCTGTTGGATCAGGTTTAATTCATAATAACCAGCTCATAGGCTCATTGGTAATTTTAATGTAAACTCCTATCCAATATGAAATTAGTTAAATGAGCACTGATGTAAAATAAAGTGGAAGAAACTAATATTAATGCTGAATATCCAAATAACTCCTCATGTTCTAAAATGGGGAAAGGTGCCACTAAAAATGTTAACTATGACTAGTAACTACTTCTGTGAATAGCTAAATGGTTGGCACAGTGGTAGAGGTGCTGCCTTAAAGTGCAGGAGACATGGTTTCATTCTGTTACACGGTGCTGTCTATACGCAGTTTGTATGTTCCCACTGTGACCTGCGTGGGTTTTCTCCGGGTGCTCCGGTTTCCTTCCCCACTCCAAAGACGTACAGGTGTAAGTTATTGGGGCAAATCCTCCAAAATTATGGAAGAACTCAGGGATGATGACCATGGACATTTTTAAAACAGATTTGCTGGCTGCAAAGAAAAAAAACCCCAATCCACAAAGGAAGAACCAGTTCCGAACCTGTCTGTGGGCCTGGGCATTACACCACTCTGCGAATGGAGTGAACAGGAAAGGCTGAGACAGAGATAACGAGATTATCTTGGAAACACAAAGGAAGGAACCGAGCCTCAGCAGATGGCAGTGAACAGCCCAGCAGCAAGACATATCACCATCGTGGATGACCCATCCATCGGGACAATGGGAGCCCATCTAGGCGATGGGATAACGATCAGGCTGAGGTATCATGACATCAGCAAACCCATTATCATCGGAAGCCTATTGTTCATGCCAGATCGAAACTGGGAATCATCAAAAGACCCTTTTGTCCAGAGGACCACCTGGGGGGTTTCAAGGGAATAACTCGGGTATAAAAAGCAGGAGTCAAGCCAGAACTCATTCTCTTTTCTGCTCTGTTGGACGCCTCCTGACCCTGTATCGATCCAGCTGTAAGTACCCCCAGACGATTTGGTGAAGTTTCCGAAATAGGGTAGAGGTTGAGGGAAGAAGGGGAAAGGGGGCGTACTTGTAAGTAAAATTGTGCAAAGTAAGTTTTACGACGTGCCCGATAATTTTCCTTCCATAGTCTTAGTTTAAAGCATAAGTTTAGCCACGTATTATGTGGTGTTGGTGAGATTCGATTTCTCATTGTTTAATAAAGTCTGTAAATTTTAGACTTGCTTTGAGTCCGTCTTGGTTTCTGTTTTCTCTCATCGGCACTCTCTGGTCAAGTCAACCTTTTATCATATCCCACCATAATTCCGAAGTCTAGAACCCAGGGGAATTCTATTCTTATTGTATTCTCTCTCTTGGGAACCGCTCGAGTGGAATGGTGGCAGTTTGACCCTCCGACAAGGGAGAGAATCACTCGGGCAGTGGGGCCCGAAGTGGAGTAAAGGGAACCAAAACCCCTACACAGGTTTATGGGTTAATTGGCTTCTGTAAATTGAAATCTGTCCCTAGTGTGCAGGATAGTGCTAGTGCATGGAGTGGTCGCGGGTCGGTACGGAATCGGTGGGCCAAAGGGCCTGTTTCCACATTGTATCTCTAAAGTCTAAAGGTTAAATCACAGTCCATACCCATAAAACCCCGTGCACCTGCAAATATTTTAGACTTTTACATTCAGTGGCATACCAGGGTTTTGTTGTAGAACAAATAAGACCTTTTTGAGAGAAGCTGTAATACTAACAGTGTAAGTAAAGTTTTCAAAGCACAGATGTTGTAATCTCTTGGTTTGCCTTTATTATTACTACAGTACAGAAAAGTTCCCATATCAATAGCTGCACATGATAGACATTCTCATTTACACCATAAATAACCCTCCACTGTACTAACCTTTTGACCTTTCCAGCACACTGTAGGTCCCAGAAGCCAAGACACTTATCACACCAAATAAAATCCATGTATTACTAATTCTCATCAACATAAGTAAGATTTATGAAAGAACTTTCTTCGTACTGTGAAGAAACTAGCTATATCTTTTCAAGTTGCCTCATTTCATTCAAGTGTGGTGGCTATGTAAGAGCTGAGGAATTCTGTAATATCAGTTCTTAAAAGGTCACATTTCCCAAGTGTAGCATCACAGAGTTGGCAGTCCAGTCAGCAAATGCGATTATTGTATATTATGTGTCAGAAGTTTTAATATTGTAGTGGGAAAAGGAGGCCAATTGTTCTTATAAGGAAAAATTCATTTACATTTTGTTTTCATTTTCCAAATAAAGGTGTAAAATAACCCAGCGGCCAAGTTAAAAATAAAGCCGCAGAGAATGGGTACTTTCTAAGCCAAACAATCTTTGATTGAAGCAAGAGAAATCCAAGCCAGCAGAGGGAATTCTTTCACTTGTTATCCTGCTTTCATCCCACACATCTGAGGAAGTAAAATGAAATTTTCCTGGCATCCTGGGGTAATAAAATAATCCCAATCTTCTTGTGAAACCACATTAATGCCGATTCTTAACAGAGGCCCTTTGAGAAATGTGACTGGTGTCTTTCCCAGATGAGATGGGAATTTACGTGTGGGTATGAAAAACAAAACTGAATAAAATAATAATCTGGGGCATCCTGAAAGGACAGTTAAATCCTAACTCAGATAGAAACTCCAAGTGCTGGAAGATCTCAGCAGGACAGGCAGCATCTGGGGAGGGAATTGACAGGTTTAGCATTAGGGTTATGTTTATTATTGTCACGAGTACCAAGGTACAGTGAAAGCTCTCTTTTGTGTGCTATGCAAACAGAACACTGTGGGCGGCACGGTGGCGCAGTAGTACAGTTGCTGCATTACAGCGCCAGAGACCCGGGTTCGATCCTGACTAGGAGGTTTGGAGGTCCAAGCCGCTGAAGTTGGCCCCCCGTTCCGACGTCGGAGTGCCAACATCCTGGTGAGCGGGCCTGAGCGGCGGGCTGCCCATAGCGGCGACTGCGGAGGGCTCCGGATGCCCCGACCACGGGTGAACATCAGAGGAAGATGACTGACTTTGGTGCCTTCCCACACAGTGGGAAACATTTGATTCTTCTGTGTGGGGATGTTTTATGTTGGACTCTATCGTGTGTTGTGTTCTTTATTTTATTGTATGGCTGTATGGTGATGGCATTTCACTGTGCCAACTGGCACATGTGACAAATAAATGTATCTTGTATCTTGTATCTTGACTATGGGTGCTGTCTGTGTGGAGTTTGCCCATTCTCCCTGTGGCCACGTGGGTTTCATCCGGGTGCTCCTGTTTCCTCCCACATTCCACAGACGTGCGGGTTTGTAGGTTAATTCGCTTGTGTAAATCTTACCCTAGAGTGTAGGATAGAACCAGTGTATGGGGTGATTGTTGGTCGGCATGGACTCGGTGAGCTGAAGGGCCTGTATCCACACTGTATCTCTAAACCAAAAATCATATATATCATAAATACAATCAAGTCAAACTCTCATACAATATATGGAGCAATGGGTAAGATACAGTGTGCAGAACATAGTTCTCAACATTGTTAGGCATTAGTTCCATTGGCAAAGCCCAAGCCCACAATGGGGTAGAGGTGAATTGGACCCTAGCTTAAGGATTCAGAAGCATGATAAGAGAGGGATTCAGAAGAGACCATTCAGAAGCATGATAAGAGAGTGATTCAGGCAACATTTCCGGTCGGAAACCTTTCTCAAACATTTTGTTAGTGTCTGAGACCTGAAGCCTGGTCTGGGTCGGTAGAGGGTAGAGGTCAGCCTGCCAGACCACAACGGCACCTCCTTCTTCAGCGGGTTTGATGGTAATATTGAGATTTCTACTGAGTGAGCAGAGGGCAGTGTGTTCAGTGAGATTGGAGTGGATAAGGGGAATGGAAAAGCCGAGATGGTTGATGTCACGCCGGAAGTTGGAAAGGAAAAGGTTTAGAGAGAGAGACGAACGCTGGCAGAAGGCGTCCAGGAGTAAAAGGAATGCTGGAGACTGTTTTTATTTCTTTAAACTGAGATAACATTTAGTCTGTAATGCTGCAGAGTGCTGCAAACATTTCCAGTCAGATTTTTGTCGCCTTCTTGCCAAGATTTTATTTTTTCTCAACAAGAACTTTCAAAACAAAGAATGATAATTGATGTTTCCTTTATTGATGACAATAGACAATAGACACTAGGTGCAGGAGTAGGCCATTCGGCCCTTCGAGCCAGCACCGCCATTCAATGTGATCATGGCTGATCATCCACAATCAGTACCCCGTTCCTGCCTTCTCCCCATATCCCCGGACTCTGCTATTTTTAAGAGCCCTATCTAGGTCTCTCTTGAAAGCATCCAGAGAACCTGCCTCCACCACCTTCTGAGGCAGAGAATTCCACAGACTCACCACTCTCCGTGAGAAAAAAATGTTTCCTCGTCTCCGTTCTAAATGGCTTACTCCTTATTCTTAAACTGTGGCCCCTGGTTCTGGACTCCACCAGCATCGGGAACATGTTTCCTGCCTCTAGCGTGTCCAAACCATTAACAATCTTATATGTTTCAATGAGATAGCCTCTCATCCTTCTAAACTCCAGAGTGTACAAGACCAGCTGCTCCATTCTCTCAGCATATGGCAGTCCCGCCATCCCGGGAATTAACCTTGTAAACCAACGCAGCACTCCCTCAATAGCAAGAATGTCCTTCCTCAAATTAGGGGACCAAAACTGCACACAAAACTCCAGGTGTGGTCTCACTAGGGCTCTGTACAACTGCAGAAGGACCTCTTTGCTCTTATATTTGATTCCTCTTTTTATAAAGGCCAGCATGCCATTCACTTTCTTCACTGCCTGCTGTACCTGCATGCTTACTTTCATAGACTGATGTACAAGGACCCCCAGGTCCCGTTGTACTTCCCTTTTCTCCAACTTGACGCCATTTCGATAGTGAACTTCTTTGTTTTACAATTATGGCATATTACATGTTAGAAGTTTCAATAAGAAAGATGGGAAAAAAGTCTGATCACAAGAACAGGTCCTTCGGCCCACGAATGTTTGTGCCAAACAAGATCCCAAGATCAACTGAGCTCATCTGCCTTTACATGATCCATATTCCTCTATTCCTTGTACTTCTATGTGCCCATCTAAAAGTCTCTTAACCTGTTCAGTGCCACCCCCGAGTATACACGGGTCATGGCCAACAGTGGCAGTGACAGGTTAAATGCCACTGTCGTATCTATCATGATTCTTCGTACATTTACCTTCATTTTTCATCGTTAGAACATACTTTATTATTGCCCCACCAGGTAAGATTGGTGCCAATATCAGTCCTTTGGAAACATTATTGTTCTATAACATTTTTAGAGAATGGCTAATGAAGAACCTGTGGCGAAAGGTCTAATGGTAAAATCATTCAGTAGGAGATAATGATGCAATGCTACCATTAGTGGACTGAATAAAGAGAGAGGCAGAAGGTGGTGGAACAGTAATTGAGGCCAGGGTCACTTTCTATTTAGTGACAGAAGGATTGAAATTAGGTTAATGCTGTAGATCAAAAGGCTTGACAGTGAAAACAAAGCTTTCATTTCGCATGAGAATGGTGAGTTTGGAAAATGAGGAGAAGGTCTAAACGAGACTCCAGTTGTATGGTTTGGGAGAGATAAATTCATAAGTTATAGGAGCAGAATTAGGCCATTCGGCCCATCTATGCACCTGAATAAAAAGTGTATGAATAAAAACTATGAAGGACAAGCAACAAAGTGCAGACTATCTATGAAAGAAACAAAGTCTGCTACTCATCGCTTACGATGGTAATCTATGGAATAACATTTTCCATCAGGATTCAATATTCTGCTTAGAATTTAATTTTTTTACAATCCAAGATGAGGAAATTAGAGAATTAGGAAATTGGAGAAATCTAGTGATATGGCCGCTGTTCACAGTTGACTTGTAGGGCATGTCAAAAACAAACAAAGGTGATTTCATAGGAAACTGAGAGGCAACCTTTTTACTCAGAGGGTGGTGGGTGTATGGAACGGGCTGCCAGAGGAGGTAGTTGAGACAGATACTATAACAGCATTTCAAAGACTCTTGGACAGGTACATGGTTAGGAGAGGTGTAGGTTTATTGTTGTCATAGTGCAGTAAAAAGCAGTTTTAGTTTAGTTTAGTTAGTTTATTGTCACTTGTACTGAGGTACAGTGAAAAGCTTTTGTTGTGTGCCAACCAGTCAGCGGAAAGACAATACATGATTACAATCGAGACATCCACAGTGTACAGATACATGGTAAAAGGAATAACATTCAGTGCACTAATGTCCAGTAAAATCCAATTAAAGATAGTGCAAGGGTCTCCAATGCTATCCAAAAAAATCAGATATACTGTACATAAACACCATGAGGTTAAACCCAATTACAATAGATACAGTACATGGGAAGATACAGAGTTGAGCATATAGTTCGCAGCATTGTAGTTTAATTTAGTTTAGAGATACAGCGCGGAAACAGGCCCTTCGGCCCACCGAGTCCGCAACAACCAGCGATCCCCACACATTAACACTTCCCAACACACAATTTACACACCTATACCAGCCAATTAACCTACAAATCTGTACATCTATGGAGCACACCAGTTTCATAGACATAATCCTATGTCCGCAATGTGGTAGTGGTGAATTGGACAGTAATCTAGATTATGGAAGGGCCATTCAGAAGAACAGAGGTGAAGAAGCTGCTCCTGCGTCTGATGTTGGAGTAACCCAGTGGTACAGGCAGTATCTCTGGATAGAAGGAATGGGTGACATTTCAGGTCGAGACCCTTCTTCGGGGTTCAAAGAAGGGTCTTGACCTGAAACATCACCCTTTTCCTTCTATCCAGAGATGCTGCCTGGCTCGATGAGTTACTCCAGCATTTTGTGTCTATCTTCAGTGTAAACCAGCATCTGCAGTTCCTTACTACGCATTCTGCCAGACGGGAGCAGGAAGAAGAAGTAAAGAAGGGGATGGGACAAGTCTTCGATTATGTTGGTTGCTTTTCTGAGGCAGCACAAAGTGTAGAATAGGACAGGAAAGTGAAGGATAGGAAAGGTTTACAGGGATTTGGTCTAATGCATGCAAATGGTACTAGCTTGGATGGGGCATCTTGATTGGCATGGACGGGTTGGGCTGAAGGGCTTGTTTCCATTCTGTACGACTTTATGAACCTATAACACTAAAGGCAAAGGGGTGAACAAAGGCCAGGAGCAGGGCTCCCAGAAAGGGGGGAATGGGATGGTCATAAGTGATAGGAGCAGAATTAGGCCATTCAGCCCATCAAGTCTACGGCATTCAATCATGGCCAATCTATCTCTCCCTCCTAACCCCGTTGTGCTGCTTTCCCCCCATAGCTGGATCTTAAAGACAGAAATAATGGGAAGATTTTTAAGTCAAGTTGAGTTAATTGTTCCATGCACAAGTTCGGCGAGGTGCAGGTACAATGAAAAATCCTGTTTGGAATAGCATCATGAATAGAACAGACACAGATTGAAAGTTTCTTAGATATAGGGTGCCGCCGAGATCAAGGGGGGGAACCAGGCAGGGGAGGGGGGGGGGGGGGGGGACTATCTGCTGTCGCACGTGGCGGCTGGACTGTTTCACCGCCGTGAGCTGGAGATAGGATTTCTCCATGAACTGTTTACAACTTTGTTGGTGCCAACACTCGGCAAATCTAGTGCACTGCCCAGGTGAGTCCGCTGAATGATTTTACCCGGTTGTATGCAAAACAAAACATTTCAGTGTACCTAGACACATGTGACAATAAAGTGGCACTGAATCATTGAGAAACGGCTGAGCCAAGACTTTAGGCAAAGGTCAAACAAAAGAAGATGTTTCAAAATAAAATGGATGGGTGTGATCTACCATAACAAATGTGCCAAAGGAATATCGTGGAATTATGTCATTAATGGGAGAATGAACAAATAGTATCTTCTGAACTGGGAATATTCTGCAGTAACAATGAAGTGATTGATTTTACTTTATTCAGTAAAACATTACAACGTATCACCAGACATTACAAAGTATAGATCAGAATGATGTGTGTAGGAAGGATGCTGGTTTACACTGAGGATAGACACAAAATGTTGGTATAACGTGGCGGGGCAGGCAACATCCCTGGAGAGAAGGAATGGGTGATGTTTTGGGACCCAAAATGTCACCCATTCCTTCTCTCCAGAGATGCTGCCTGTCCCGCTGAGTTACACCAGCGTTTTGTGTCTCTCTTTGATGAGGACGATGCCTGGTTTAGGAAAGGTTCGACAGATTTGGATTGTTTTCTCTGGAATGCAAAGGTTGAGGCAAAAGTGTATTAAATTATGAGAGGCATAGATAGGGGAGACAGTCAGAACCTTTTTCCCAGGATGGAAATGTCAAAGAGTAGAGGCCATAGCTTTTAGGTGAGAGGAACAAAGCTCAAAGGAGATGTATGAGGTCAGTTTTTCTCCCCACAGAGGGTGGTGGGTTACTGGATCATGCTGCCAGGAGTGGAGGTGAAGGCAGATAAGATGGTGATGTCTAAGAGGCTTTTTAATAGGTACATGGATAAGAAGGGAATGGTGGGATATGGATCATATACTGGCAGATAGAAGTTTATCTTGCCATCATGTTTGACACGGACATGGTGGATTGAAGGGCCATTTCCTGGGCTGTACTGTTCTATATTCAATTTTAATTCAAACATTTGAGGGTGACGACTGTCCAGGTTTGAAGGAAGTGAATGTATCATAATCAATTCCTGTTTTCTCCTGCTATTTTACGGGCATGTACGCTCAGATCTTACAATTTTGTTAATTCAGTAATTCTGCCAATTTCCAAACAACTTTTAGTTCTCCGATACATTATGTTAAATTCCTAGAAACAAAGTTAAGAATATCAGAACTCTGAAAATATTTGGCACAGCATAATACTATGAAAAGTAGGTGAAGTGAGATTTGTTCTTGAGTGCTATAAACAGTGTTTTTTGAACAACTAAATACAAGTCTTTAGAAGCTTAGGCTGTGTAAAGTGCGATAGAAAAATTGTAGATTTTCCAGAGCTGTAAGTTAATAAAATAATGGAAGGATTTAAATGAGTATAGGCTAATTCAAACAAGATGTGCACAGAGTAGCAGTGGAAAATAATCACATCGAATGAAAGTGCAGTTTCTGTTTTTAAAGGAAACTTCAATTGGCACTTACGTGTCTGAAGAAGAGTCTCGACCCGAAACGCCGCCTATTCCTTTTCTCCAGAGATGCTGCTGAATGACTCCAGCAATTTGTGTCTATCTTCTGTAGCAATAACCACTTAAAGGACACTTCGTCATAAAGTGCAGCAACAGGGCAGATCAATCATGTGGGATCTTTACCTGAAAACTCCAGCAGGGGGTTTCAGGAGCCAGTGTAAGCACTGTAAGCACTCCGTACAGATCTACCTTTGAGAAGTACGGATGTCAGGGAATTCCGAGCACTATGTCCAAAAAAAGGTGCCACATCAGATACATCGCAGGCACCTCAATCTTAACATTTCCCTAAAAGATTTGCTCTAAGGTGGCGAAGTGGTAGAGATGCTGCCTTACAGCACCAGAGACCCGGGTACGTTCTCCCTGTAACCGCGTGGGTTTTCTCTGGCTGCTCTGCTTTCCTCCCACACTACAAAGACTTATAGGTTTGGAGGTCAATTGGCTTTGGTAAAAATTGTAAATTATCCTTAGTGCCTAAAATGGTGCTAGTGTACGGGGATCGCTGGTCGGTGCCGACTCAGTGGGCCGAAGGGCCTGTTTCCGCATTGTATGTCTAAATCAAACTAAACTAAAGATAGCATATCCACTCCATCCCTTCTCAGAATCCACCATTACACCACAACATTTCCAGTGGGAAGCCCATCCATCAATTGTGAGACCACTGAGAAAGAAACATTGGGGTAAGTGTAGGCCACACAGCCCCTAGACACATAGAACAAAGAAGAGCAGAGCACAGGAACTGGCCCTCCAGCCCACAATATCTATGCCAAACATGATGCCAAAATAAACTACTCTCATCTGACTACTCAGTTATTAAGTAAGATCAACTGATCTTTTGTGTTCAGATTGACTTTCCCCTATAAACCTCAACACTGTATCAGGACTACAATCTATCGTAGCCATGAATATATATTACCTTTTACAGCTCTCGTACAGAAATCCGCAAATAATCAGATTGTCATAGAGTTATACAGCACTGAAACAGGCCCTTCGGCCCAACATGTTCTTGCCGACCAAGGTATCAGCTAGTCCCATTTGCCTGTGTGTAGCCCATGTTCATCTAAGCCTTTCCTATTCATGTACATGTACAAATAAGTGTTTTTTAAATGTTGTTATAGTACTTGCCTCAACTACCTCCTCTGGCAGTTCGTTCCACATACCCACCACCCTCTGTGTGAAAAGATCTTCCCTTTTACACATTCCCCCCCACATTGGTGAGGCCGCATTTAGAGTATTGTGTTCAATTCTGGGCACCATGTTATTGGAAAGATGTTGTCAAGCTGGAAAGGGTACAGAAAAAATGTAAAAGGATATTGCCAGAACTAAAGGATCTGAGCTATAGGGAGAAGTTGAGTCGGCTGGGACTCTATTCATTGGAGCACAAGAGGATAAGGGGTCATCTGAGGCGTGATGAGGGATGAGGTGTATAAAATCATGAGAGGAATAGATCTGGTAGATGTACAGTCATAGTTTATTCCCCAGAGTAGGTGAATCGCAAACCAGAGGACATCGGTTTAAGGTGAAGGAGAAAAGATTTAATAGAAATCTGAGGGGTAACTTTTTCACACAAAGTTCAGTTTAGTTTATTGTCACTTGTACTGAGGTCCAGTGAAAAGCTTTTGTTGCGTGCTATCTAGTCAGCAGAAAGACAAAACATGATTACAATCGAGCCATTTACAGTGTGTAGATACATGATAAGGGAATAACATTTAGTGCAAGGTACAACCAGCAAAATCTAATCTATAGACGGAGGGCCACCAAAGAGGTGGATAGTAGTTCAGCACTGCTCTCTGGTTCTGGTAGGATGATTCAGTCGCCTGATTACAGCTGGGAAGAAACTGTCCCTGAATCTGGAGGTGTGCATTTTCACACTTCTATACCTTTTGCCTGATAGAAGAGGGGAGAAGAGGGAGTGGCCAGGGTGCGACTCAAACTTGATTATGTTGCTGGCCTTGCCGAGGCAGCATGAGGTCTAAATGGAGTCAGTACACGGGAGGTTGGTTTGGGTGATGATCTGGGCTGCGTCCACAATCCGCTGCAATTTCTTGCTGTCTTTGATGGAACTATTCCCAAACCAAGCTGTGATGCATCCTGATAAAATGCTTTCTACGGTGCATTGTAGAAGTTGGTGGGAGTTGTTGGGGACTCGCCAAACTTCCTAAGCCTTCTATGGAAGTAGAGGGATTGGTGTGCTTTCTTGGTCACTGCTTCAATATGGGTGATCCAGGACAAGTTGTTGGTGATATTGACTCCAAGGAATTTGAAATATTCAAGCATCTCTATTTCGGCACGGTCAATGCAAACTGGGATATATGTACCACTTCACTTCCTGAAGTCGATCACTACATGGCTGGTGTGTGGACTGAGCTGCCAGAGGGGGTAGTTCAGGCAGAGATTATTGCAACGTTTCAGAAACAGTTAGACAGGTACATAGATAGCACAGGTTTGGAAGCATATGGGCCAAACGCAGGCAGCTGGGACATGTTGGTCGGTTTGGGAAAGTTGGGCCTGTTCCCATGCTGTAAGCCTCTATGACTACAGCATGTGATCTATGCTCTTTGTCATTAGTTTGGTTCAGTTTGTGGAGTCATAGAACGATACAGCATGGAAACAAACCCTTTGGCCCAACTCGCCCACATTGGCCAACAATGTCCCAGCTACACTAGTCCCACTTGCCTGCGCTTGGTCCATATCCCTCCAAACCTGTCCTATCCACGTACCTGTCTAACTGTTTCTTCAATTATGGGATCGTCCCAACCGCAACTACCTCCTCTGGCAGCTCGTTCCATACACCCACCACCCTTTGTGTGTCAAAGTTACCCCTCGGATTCCTATTAAACCTTTTCCCCTTCACCTTGAACCTATGTCCTCTGGACCTTGATTCCTCTACTATGGGCAAAAGATTCTGTGCATCTACCTGATCTATTACTCTCATGATGTTGTACACCTCTATAAGATCACCCCTCATCCTCCTGCGCTCCAAGGAATTGAGACCCAACCTCTCCCTATAGCTCACACCCTCTAGTCCTGGCAACATCTTCGTAAATCTGTTCTGAACTCTTTCAAGCTTGACAATATATTTCCTATAACATGGTGCCCAGAACTGAACACAATATTCTATATGCGGTCTCACCAACATCTTGTACAACTGCAACATGACCTCCCAACTTCTATACTCAATACTCTGACTGATGATGGCCAATGTGCCAAAAGCCTTTTTGACCATCTTATCTACCTGCGACTCGACCTTCAAGGGACCCTGCACCTGTACTCCTAGATCTCTCTGCTCTACAACACTCTCCAGAGGTCTACCATTTACTGTGTGGGTCTTGCCCATTAGACTTCCAAAAATGCAACACCACACACTTCCCTGTATTAAATTCCATCAACCATTACTCAGCCCACTTGGCCGATCGTTCCAGGTCCTTTAGTTTATTGTCTACATATTGGAATGTGGCCATTTGGTTCATCAATGAACAGTGGTGCCTCTATGCCTGGATATGTTTAGTCTAGTTTAGTTTATTATCACGTGTACCGAGGTACAGTGAAAAGATTTTGCTGCGTGCTAACCAGTCAGCGAAAAGACAGTACATGATAATCAAGCCTTTCACAGTGTACAGACACAGAGCCAAATTAACCTACAAACCAGAGTGGCAATGAGCCTGTTTGATGGCACTGGGGCTGTACTCTCTGGAGTTTAGAAGGATGTGGGGGGACCTCATTGAAACTTATTGAATAGTGAAAGGCTTGGATACGATACGATACGATACGATACGATAAACGTTATTCATCCCCAAAGGGAAATTGGTCTGCCAACAGTCACCACACACAACAAGGTACATGATAGAGTGGATGTGGAGAGGATGTTTCCACTAGTGGGAGAGTCCAGGACTAGAGATCATAGCCTCAGAATTAAAGGACGTTCCTTTAGGAAGGAGAAGAGGAGGAATTTCTTTGGTCAGAGGGTTGTGAATCTGTGGAATTCATTGCCACAGAAGGCTGTGGAGGCCAAGCCAATGGATATTTTTAAGGTAGAGATAGATAGATTTTTGATTAGTACGGGTGTCAGAGGTTATGGGGAGAAGGCAGGATAATGGGGTTAGGAGGGAGAGATAGATCAGCCACGATTGAATGGCGGAGTTGACATGATGGGCTGAATGGCCTAATTCCGTACTTATCACTGATGACCTTACGACCTTATGACGTCTTTGGGATGTGGGAGCACCCGGAGAAATCCCATGCAGTCACAAGGATAACATGCAAACTCCACACCTGAGATGACGATCGAACCCAGGTCTCTGACACAGTGAGGCAGCAGCTCTACCAGCTGCACCACCATGCCACCCACATGTTAAAACATGAAGTCATCAAACTGCAACATGAACTCTGTTTATTTCTCTACAGGTTGAATCTTTCCAGCATTCTCTGCTTTTATTACAAGGATATTACTTGGGCTGGAGAATTTTGGCTATGAGGTAAGATTGTTTCTTCTGGTGATTGTTTGCTTTGGAGCAGGAGGCTGAAGCAAGATTTAATAGTAAGATTAAACAAGAACTTACCAGTTTGAAGTTTGATCTGTATTTTATGAAGAGTTACGATGAGGGATTACGTGAAGAACCCGCTCAGCGCGCATGCACGGCATACTTCATAGCAGTGGTGTGGAATCACAGATAGACACAGTTATTGAAATAAACATAGTAAAGAAAAGGAGACATCAGTTATCAGATTGACCCATATTTTTGAGGGTGGGAGCGGAGGACACGTAATCCCACATCGTAACTTAATTGTGAAGCCCAAGTAGTCCATGGTTGTGGATGGCTTCAACTTAGATTTATCTGGATGTAAGACAAATCCCAGGGTTTCGAACAACTGTTTGGTATCTGATACAGCTGATATAGCCAATTCCATGGTCTTGTCTACTATTAATATATCATCAAGATATGCCGTGACAATATGTTTTTGTCTTCTTAAAATTGCCAGGGCTGGTTTTAGTATCTTGGTGAATAATCTTGGGCTGATGTTAACCCATTGGGTAACGCTTTAAACTGCCATTGTTGCCCCATCCAGGTAAATTTCAGGTATCTGCGATGATCCTTGTGAATGGGTACTGAATAGTAAGCATCTTTCAGGTCAATGCTTGCCCTGAAGTATCCTTTGGAAATTAGTTGTTTGGCAGTAACAAGCATTTCCATTTTGAAATGTACTTACTTAACACACATATTTAGTGAAGTTAAGTCAATGATGATGCGACATCCACCATCTCTTTTGTTTTTTGTGAATATATTTGATACAAATTCCAAGGGTTCATGTTTTGTTTTTTCGATGATACCCTTTGTGATTAGTGTCACCAGTTCAACTTGTCCCTCTCGTTTTTATTTAACTGAGAGGGAAAAGACCCTCTGGGGTGAATGTTGAACTGGTGGCAATTTTTCTAGTATAAATTGTATATTGTATACACTAATGCTATTGAGTATATACTAGTCACTCGTGATAAACTCCCATGCTCCCTTAAACAGGTGTAATCTCCCCCCTGTTAGTATTGAGCCCCTACTTTCTATATGCTGGTAGGAACCAGACCCACCTACCTCCATGGTTATGGGTGTTTCTTCTGTCTCTTCCCAGACCAGCGAGTCTTGCGCGTTGTCTGACGTGGCGGTGATGTTGGGGGGTGGCGCATTTTCCATGGGGTCCGCTCTGGGCCTTGGTCTAAAAAAGACTTCCGGTGATAAATGCGGACCCCGAGCTTTCACCAGTCCCATATGGTAGACGTTGACTGGTGGACGCGATGGGGTGCTGCTGCTTGGGTATTGTTGTTTTGGGTTTGCTCGTCCCGGGGCCTGCCCTCATGAGACCGAAAGTTTTAGAGGCCTCTTCCATATCTTTTACTTTTTTCGTGAGGTCTTTGCCAAAGAGCAGTGTGTCTGGCTCAGTAGCTGGGGTTTTGCACAACCCTGCAAATTTTGGATTTAGGGCAGGTCTTATGATTTCTTTACGAAGGTTATTTATCTCGAACTGCGCGTTGTACAACAGTGCGAGAGTGTTTTGTTGGTTTATGGTCATCTCCGTATTGTCCACAGAACGAGCAATGATGTGATGGCTGACGTCAGGAGCCTGAGGATCCACTGCAGTATCAGCTCCTGGTTCCGAATATTTGTCCCGACGTGTCCCCAGATATGGCTGTTGACAGCCGGCACTTTGAGGGACTAACAATTTTCTGGAGCTGTGTACATTTTTAAGGCCTCATTAACCACCTGCCCCTGTAGGGGCCTGTTGGAGAGGTGGTTGATGCTGGCCGCTAGTTTAGGCTCTAATGGCCTTCCTGCACGTGGGGCTGCCACGTAGCGGTCCACACACACCCAGCAGCTCTTCCTGGTCCTGCACCCCTGGCATACTCATGACTGCTTCAGCCAGCATCCCCTCTTCCTGACCAGCCCAGTCCTGGTCACCAAAGCTACCCTCGGGTAAGGAGGAAGCGATGGCCAGTGCACAAGGTACTGTGGAGAGAGTGCCTGAACTCCCCCTGTGAGAGCGCCCCTCACGCAGCGCGTCTCGCTGGAGCACCTGCTCCAGGAGCCGCTCTATGCGGCTCAGGCGGCTGTCTCTCCCCCGTGCGGGTGGAGAGACGTCCCCGTCCGACAAGTCGGAAACCACCGGCCGAACGCTTTTTCGGGTGGCTTAACATCCAGCCCGCAGCCCAGGCGCTAGCGGGACTGGGCTCGGCACGGTGTCGGGGATGGCGGAGCGCCCGGTAAGCGATCCTACCGCCTGTTGCTGCCCCCCCCCCCCCAGATGGAATGCTCCTCCGTTGGAGTCGAGCGGGGGACAGGTTTGTTCAAGAGCCTTTTTGTTCTCTGCCTGTAAAACAAAGCAGAAGGCTCTCCTGTGAAAGAAACCCGACCCCAGGGTACCTACCTGACGGTCCGTCTTTCAATCTGTAGCGGGAGCGCCTGACTCCCGACGCGGCCGCTGTTGCACTGCTGAACGCAATGCCGCGCATGCACGCTGAGCGGGTTCTTCACGTAGTCACTCACGTGACTCCGAAGTAAAATTGATGTTCAAATAATTATGAGAATCTTAAGATTGTATCTGTGGGAATATCCCATTTTCTACAGCAGAAAGAATTATCACTTGGAAGATTAGATTTAAAAAATTGATAGCAGGATTAGAAGGAGCTGAATTTTTTAATTTCACCCAGAGGCTAAAGGAAGCTTAGAACTCACTGCCTGTGAAAACATTAGAGGCAGATGCTCACGCTGCATTAAAAAAGTACATGAAATGATATAATATAAAAGGCTGCAAACCAATGGATCCGGCCAGATAGCAGTTTCACTGTTGACCAAACATCTTCCTTGTTGAGTCGTCTTTGTCTTTCCAACCTCAAAGCTTTTACCATTTCACTCAGCACCTCATCCCCGCACGTATTGCAACAATATTCACTCTAAAATCCCCTTGATAATTCAATGATACTTTATTGTCACATGTACCTAGGTACAATGAAATGCTACATTTTGCATACAACCCGGTAAAATTGTACGGCAGACTTTCACACAAGGGTCGCCAGGTTCTGGCGTCAACAAAGTTACACCAAAGTTCACCAATCAGTCCTAGACACTGCCTACCACCGCACGTGGCACCTGGCTTCCCCCACCACGGGTCCCCCTTCATTCTCAGCCACCCTCCTTGCTCTCTGATGACCCTTCTCGCTCTTGACGGTCGTCCTCCCTCTCTGGAGGCCCCCCCTCACTCTCCGACGGTCCCCTCGCACTCCAACGGCCCTCCTGTCTCATGGCCTCATGCCAACTGTGCTCCTTCCCTTTATCCTTCTCCATGGAACCTTTGATGGTGCCACCAGGCATGTTGTAGCCCTAGAAGCCATTGCAGCCCTCAGGTCAGGCTGCAAGAGGGTTTAGGTAAAAGTCCAGCAAGATTTCTGAAATTCCAGCACCAATTTCGGCACAACCAATTTTACCTTCCAAATGATCACCAATAAACCCAATGAATCCTCGCAGTAGCACAGACTGGGTGATGAGGGGTGGTCTTTCTGCTTCGGAAATCTAAGCCCTCCTGGTCTGTCCACGATACAGGTCCACCACTGATTTCCCTGCACCCTTTGGTTCCAGAGCTTTTCTAGATTATCCGTTTTGCTGGACCATCAGAGGTCAAGGTAGCGGCCCGCAAAGTTGGCCTCGGGGATTGGGTATGGGAACGGATCTGCTGGCTCCGGCTGGGCTGAAGTACCCGTTCCCTGGCAGTAGGCGGCAGATTTGACCCGCCGATTGGCGCGGAAGTCCCGATGAGGCCAAGATCGGCCACCTCAACTGGCCTAGGTGCCACATTTGGGGGGGGGGGACTTCCGAGAGAGGGATTTTGTCCGGATTAAAGGGGGGCAGACCACCAGGTGCCAGAAAATCGGTGGTGGACCTGGAGCTACTTTGTTGAGTTCCAATTTGCAAGTACAAGCCATCAAACCAATATTATAACAAGAGCTGTGAGCTGCCCACTCTGTGACAGTGTCTCAGTGCTGCAGTCATTAGAACATTGAACAGGAACAGGCCCTTCAGCCCACAATGTGCCAAACATGATGCCAAGCTAAATTAAATCTATTTGCCTGCACATGATCCATATCCCTCCATTCCATGTATATCCATGTGTCTTATCAGAAAACCTCTTAAATCCCACTGTTACATCTGCCTCCATGGAATATTGCCTTTCAAATTATGTTTAGATATATGGCATAGAAACAGGCCCTTTGGTCCACCAAGTCTACGACAACCACGACATACTAGTTATATGTTGTCCCACTTTCTCATCCACTCCCTACACATTAGGGACAATTTTACAGAGGGCAAAAGTCCATTGGCCTTTACAAAGTCCTTTATAAACCCCATGTAAAGTTAAACACTATCACATCCCAAATCAGAGGCACCATAGGTCCTACTTTCAAGCATTGTTTTGTAATTAAATAGTAATGTCTGAAACAAACAAGATAATTTGAACATTTTGCATGAAACTGCTGGGAAACTATCCGTACAGTATTTCGCTTAGTATGACCCTTTATTCACATGTACAACATTCAAGTTATGTCCCAGCCAGCTGCAGTTAACACACCAAACAAGTGAAGTCCAACACAAACGCACCATCAGCCAAGACATCCCCAGCATCACCCGATACTCCATTTATTACTGACTACTGCGAGGCTTGGCAATGGACCGATGATATAAAGCAGTGACCTATTGGAAAGTAGCAGCAGCAGCCAGCACTGAACGGATGGATGACTTACTGCATCACCTCCACAGGCAGCTGCGGCCTTCACTTCAGAACTGAAGAATGGCCCTCACCCAGCCCCTGTTTCACAACCAGATTCAAGTAGGTATGTGACTTTGCAGCATGCAGAAGGATGGCTGCATTTCAAATACATTTTTTAACCCTGATGTAATCTGGACTTGGATTTAAAAAGACATTCAGAGAGCCATCAAGTCAGACAGCAAGGAAACAGGCCCATCGGCCCAACTCATCCATGCCGACCAAGGTGGCCCATTTGTCTGTGCTTAGCCCTCATCCCTCTAAACCTTGCGCAGGAAGGAACTGCAGATGCTGGTTTACACTGAAGATAGCCACAAAATGCTGGAGTAACTCAACAGGTCAGGCAGCATCTCTGGAGAAAAAGAATAGGTGATACTTCGGGACCCTTCTTCAGACTGGTTGACCTATTCCTTTTCTCCAGAAATGCTACCTGAGCCGCTGAGTTATTCCAACATTTTGTGTCTCTCTAAACCTTTCCAATCTATGTACCTGTCCAAGTGCCTTTCATGATCGCAGAGTGGCCAAAATGACTTTACCACCTTTGGAAAGACTTTGGAAATGTAATTATTTCTGCAGCTGGTTTGCACACAGCACAGTCCTGCAAATAACAAGATTATGATGACCAGATAATAGAGGACGAAGCATCCAGACACAAAATGTCCCCTATCCATGTCCTCCAGAAATGCAGCCAGACCGACAGAGTTACTCCGCCACCTTGTGTTTCAGCATCTTAGGTTCCTCGTGTCTAAATAATTAGACTTTAGACTTTAGATATAGAGCACAGAAACAGGCCCTTCGGCACAACCAAGTCCGCGCCGGCCAGCGTTGCCCGTATACTGGCACTATCCTACACGCTAGGGACAATTTTACAATGTTACCAAAGTCAATTAACCTATAAAACCTGCACGTCTTTGGAATGTGGGAGGAAACCTGAGCACCCGGAGAAACCCCACCTGGTAATAGGGAAAAGGAATTTCAAACTCACAAAACTTTTCCACTTGATCACTTTGCAATCCTCTCTTGGCATAAGTGACAAGTCATAAGTGAGAAGTGTAGAATTAGGCCGTTCAGCCCATCAAGATTACTCTGCTTTTCAATTATGGCTGACCTATCTCTCCCTCCTAACCCCATTCTCCTGCCTTCTCCCCTTAACCTCTGACACCCCTGCTAATCAAGTCTGCCTTAAAAATATCCACTCACTTGGCCTCCACAGCTTTATATGCCAAATAATTCTGCAGATTCACCACCCTCTGACTAAAGACATTTCTCCTCATCTCCTTCCTAAAAGAATGTCCTATGAATCTGAGATTATGACCTCTAGTCCGAGACTAGTGGAAACATCCTCTCCACATCCACTCTATCCAAGCCCTTCACTATTCTGTATGTTTCAATGTGAATGGGATCCCCCCTCATTCTTCTAAACTCCAGCGAGTACAGGCCCAGTGCTGACAAAAGCTCATCTTAATGAGTTAACCTACTCATTCCTGGGATCATTCTTGTAAACCTCCCCTGGACCCTCTCCAGAGCCAGCATATCCTTCCCCAGATATAGTGCCCAAAATTGCACACTATATTCCATATGTGGCCTTACCAGCGCCTTAGAGAGCCTCAGCATTACATCCTTGTTTTTGTAAACAAGCCCTCTTGAAATAAATGCAAGCATTGAGTTTGCTTTCTGGCATCCCTGATAGCCCTCCAAAGATCATACTTAGCCTTCATGTACAGTGCAGGATCATCATTCTTGAGAAACTCTCATCGGTCCATTAGCAGAGAGTGACTCTCCCTGTTCATCCAGGGTTTCTGGTTCGAATAGATCCAAACTGCCTTTGGCATAAAGCAGCCATTATCATATTATTATGTATAATATGGCCTCAGAATAAAAGGACGTATCATTAGAAAGAAGAAGAGTAGAAATTTCTTTAGTCTGCGGGTAGTTAATCTGTGGAACTCATTGGGACAGAAGGCTGTGGAGGTCAATGGATATTTTTAAGGCAGAGATTGACATTCTTGATTAGTACGGGGAGAAGGCAGGAGAAGGCAGGAGAATGGGGTTTTGAGGGAAAGGTAGATCAGCCATGATTGAATGGCAGAGTCGACTTGATGGGCCGAATGGCCTAATTCTGCTCCTATAACGTGAACATGAACATTTTAGTATCTGCATTGCGTTATTATATTAATTTTTTTTTTTTTAATTTTTTTTTAATTAGAAGTACGGTAAATTACAATACTACACAACACATATATCTTAATACATTTTTTGTACCGCTTCATTTTTTTTTTGAGCTTTAAGAAAAAGGTAGAAGTAAGGAAAGTAAAGAAAGTGCGCGAGAGTCGTGAAGTGCAAGAGTGTTGGGAAAAGAAAGCCCCTTAGAAAAGAAGTTAGAGAAGGAAGTAAAGTGAGAAAATAGATCCTAGAAAAGAAAGAAAGAGAAAATAGGAACAATCGCTCTATTGTAACATTAAACTCTGCAGAAAGGGGACTACCAACCAAGTCTGTTTTTGTTGTTTTACCTCCCGTTACCAGGTCCTGATTCCACTTATTTATTTATGCGTTATTATATTAATGCCGATTTACGGAACCATAAGAAAATATCCCTTAAAGTTGTTGCACTTTGTCAGTAAATTAGCTTCTCTAGGGACAGGGGAATAAAATAGAGGAATATATCAGTTGTACTATTAAATGTACCGGCTTTATCTTGCACTAAATGCTATTCCCTTTATCCTGTCCCTGTACACTGTGGGTGACGATTGTAATCATGTATTGTCTTTCCGCTGACTGCTTAGCATGCAACAACAAGAATTTCACTGTACCTTGGCACTAAACTAAACTCAACTAAAAAAATACTAAACTAGAAAATTAATATCCTATCCCTCTTGAGCTCTGCCATTAGAGGGAAGTCAATTCTGAAAAGAAGAATTTTTACTCAAAGCTGCAATTGATGACCAGATCCCTGAGTGGAACAGGATGACTCCACAAGGCCTGGGTGAGTTGCACTGTAACTGCATCCAGGCCTATGCTGTTGGTGAACTCTTCAAGCCTCAGAGTTCCTGTGACTGCAGATAGGAGAGATTTCTAATCAGTGACAGAAATGAAGGATATTAAGTTATTGATGTCATTGAGTCATACAGCGTGGAAACAGGCCCTTCAGCCCAACTTGCCCACACCGACCCTACATGCCCCATCTACACTAGTCCCACCTGCCTGCATTTGGCCCATATCCCTCCAAACCTGTCCTAATCTAAACGTTTCTTAAACGTTGCAATAGTCCCTGCCTCAACCACCTCCTCTGGCAGCTCGTTCCATACACCCACCACCCTTTGTGTGAACAAGGTGGCCCTCAGGTTCCTATTAAATCTTTCCCCCTCCTCACCTTATACCCGTGTCCTCTGGTTTTCGATTCTCCCTCTTTGGCCAAGAGACTCTGTGCGTCTACCAGAGCTATTCACCTCACCTAGAATGGAATGCCAAAGTCTTACTGAACGTCTGGGATCTGTTTCATAAAGAACATTCTGTTTGGTCTTAATTTGGATCATCACATTGTGCTCATTTTTTTTTTATAGAGAAACCTGGGAGTCTGGCCAGAGCCTCAGTACTTGGTTCGTGAAGTTGACTCCATCAATGTTTGGCAAGAATAACGTACTCTAAACCTAGATCCTCGCTTTTGAACATTTGACTGCAGTAAATCCTCATTAAACGGAACGTTTAAAAGAGGGGTGAGCAATCGTGTCTGTTATCGACGATTGCTTGCTATAACTGAGTAAGGGATTATAAGTCGTAAAAGCGGGCGGCACGGTGGCACAGCGGTAGAGTGGCTGCCTTACAGCACCAGAGACCAGGATTCGATCCTGACTACGGGTGTTGTCTGAACGGAGTTTGTACGTTCTCCCCGTGACCTGCGTGGGTTTTCTCCGGGTGCTCCGGTTTCCTCCCACACTCCAAAGACGTCGAGGTTTGTAGGCTAATTGACTTTGGTAAAATTGTAAATTGCCCCTAGTGTGCGTAGATGGTATTAGTGTGCAGGGATCGTTGGTCGGCGCGGACCCGGTGGGCCGAAGGACCTGCATCCGCCTTGTATCTCTAAACTAAACTAAACTAAATTAAACTAACTGCAGATGCTGGTTAATACGCAAAAGGCCAAAAAGTGCTGGACTAGCTCAGACGGGCTGGCAACATCTCTGGAAAACGTGGACAGGTGATGTTGCGTGTCCCCTTCTTTGGACTGGAACTGGGCCTGGAATCCAGGTGAGTGGAGGTGAGGATCGGCGGAGTCATGGTTGCAGCCTGTGTAGGTGAGGGTCGGTGGTAGTAGCGGTGGCAGTGTCGGAAGGCATGGCCTGGATGCTGCTGAGGGTGGCAATGCAAGCTGGCGTTGACAGCCCAGCCTGGAAGCAGCAAGGGTGGTGGTGCATGCCAGTGGTGGCATCAGCAGCCCAGCCTGGCAGGAAGGTCAGTAGATCCGTCTGCCATATCCAAAATCCGTTTAGTTTAGCGGTAGAGATACTGCATGCAAACAGGCCCTTCGGCCCATCGAGTCCGCACTGACCAGTGATCCATGCAAATTAACACTATCCAACACACACTCTAGCAATTTTACATTCATACCAAGTCAATTAACCTGCAAACCTGTACGTTTTGGAGTGTGGGATAACAAACCGGAGATCCCGGAGAAAACCCACACGGTCACAGGGAGAACGTACAAACTCCGTACAGGCAGCACCCGTAGTCAGGATTGAACCTGCATCTCCGGTGCTGAAAGGCAGCAACTCTACCGCGCACCATCGTGCCGCAGTTCATAATAAGGAAGATTTACTGTATTCTTATTCAATTAGTCATTGGCCAGATATTGTGTTGTACAGCTGCAGGTAAGAAAGTCATTGTTCTATCTGGGGCATATGACAATAAAATATTCTTGACTCATTCGCATTATTTTAAAGGTGACTCCATTACAAAGAAATAAGAAAACAAGAGAGAGTTTTCAGGAGAGGGTTAGATTTAGCTCTTAGGGCTAATGGAACCAAGGGATATGGGGAGAAGGTAGACAAAAGTGCTGGAGAAACTCAGCGGGTGCAGCAGCATCTATGGAGCAAAGGAAATGGGCAACGTTTCAGGCTGAAACCTGAAAGCAGGAACGGGGTTACTGATTTTGGATGATCAGCCATGATCATATTGAATGGTGGGGCAGGCTCAAAGGGCCGAATGGCCTACTCCTGCACCTATTTTCTATGTTTCTATGTTTCTAATACCAAAGCAGGACTTCCAGTCCCTTACTTAACAAATCTGGTAGGTTTGGGCCAATGGTGAACAGGGGGAAAAAAAGCATGTTTTTAAAAGGGAGTGCAAGAGACAGTGGAATAAAATTAGCCTTGTGACCCCATGGAGCTCCACCAACAGTGCACAGCGTGCTTCATCATGCTCGTGCTTCAGTGTGACCTCAGGCCCACACACTCAATGGCCTAATGGGATAAACAGGAATGAAAATACTTGAGTCAATAAGGGAATCGACTAAAACCAGCTTCGAGTATATATTCTGCTCGAGGTAAGTATTTGCCCACGTACAGACTTTTTCACCTTTCTTGACGAAAACAGAAATGTGTTAATTTGTAGGGCTCCATCGAGGCAGAACAGATAAAGAATCCACCACCTGTGCGCAAGAACAAATGTTCACGGCCCAGTATGAGCCGAGTTAGATCAATAGAAGACTTGACACAAAAGCCTGACAGACTGCACGTCGCGAGGGTGAATAGCAAAACAAATGTCCAAGTTGAAAACATGGAGAACAGGCACAGAGGCATCCAGAGACATGTTTTCCAGCATATTATGGTTGAACGAGTTAACACCTCTGGCACGGTGGCGCAGTGCTAGAGTTTCTGCCTTATGCCCCTGTCCCACTTAGGAAACCTGAACGGAAACCTCTGGAGACTCTGCGCGCCACCCAAGGTTTCCGTGAGGTTCCTGGAGGTTTCTGTCAGTCTCCCTACCTGCTTCCACTACCTGCAACCTCCGGGAACCGCACGGAAACCTTGAGTGGGGCGCAAAGTCTCCAGAGGTTTCTGTTCAGGTTTCCTAAGTGGCACAGGGGCATTACAGCGCCAGAGACCCAGTTTTGATCCTGACCACGGTTGCTGTCTGTACGGAGTTTGTACGTTCTCCCCGCAACCGCGTGGGTTTTCTCCTGGATCTTTGGGTTTCTCCCACACTACAAAGACGTACAGGTTTGTAGGTTAATTGCCTTGGTCTAATAGTAAAATGTCCCTAGAGTGTGTAGGGTAGTGTAAGCATGTGGGGATCGCAGGTTGGTGGTCTCTGGTCTCAGTGGGCCAAAGGACCTGTTTACGTGCTGGATCTCTAAACTAAACTAAAATTCTCAAAGTAAAGAAATGGAGAAAGTTCTGATTAATCATAAGCTACGCATCAACGGGACACTCGTGGCAAAATTCAACAACCTAGTTTAATCACGAATTACAACATTATTTAAATAAATCTATTGCTATTAATGTTTGTATAGGATAGGTTTAAAGGTGTTGGGGCCAATACCAGACAAGTGGGACTAGTAGATGGACACAAAATGCTGGAGTAACTCAGCGGGTCAGACTGCATCTCTGGGGAAAAGGAATAGGTGACGTTTGGGGTCAAGACCCTTCCTCAGTCTGAAGAAGGGTCTCGACCGGAAACGTCACCTATTCCTTTTCTCCAGAGATGCTGTCTGACCCGCTGAGTTACTCCAGCTTTTTGTGTCTTTCTACGGTTTAAACCAGCATCTGCAGTTCCTTCCTACACAAGTGAGACTAGTGTTAGATGGGACATCTTGGTCGGCATGGACAAGTGGGGTCGAAGGGCTTGTTTCCATGCTATATGCCTATAATTTTATTTTTCCATGACAAGTTGTTTAAACGTTACTTATACTGTCTTGATTGAGATTTTCAGTGTATATAAGTGTACGTTTATGTTTACAGAAGCAGAATTAGGCCATTTGGTCCATCAAGTCTAGTCCGCCATTCAATCATGGCTGATCTGTCTTTCCCCTTCAACCCCATTCTTCTGCCTTCCCCCATCACCTTTGAAAGCTTGTACGTTTAACAACTGACTGCAGCATATGGTATAACTTTCAATACATTGTGGTACTCACCACTGCAACCAGTTGAGTTTATGAGCAGCATTGCATTGAATGGCAAGGCAGGCTTGAAAGACAGCTGGCCTATTTTGCTCCTATTTCTAGTGTTTTTGTAGTCCAACTTCAATAAAGTGCCTTGTTGATAATAAACCCAAATGGAGGAACTGAGCAAGTCAGGCAGCATCTGTGGAGGGAATGGGAATGCATAGGGTCGGGACCTTTCTTCAGACTGCACTTAGTTTAATTTTATCACTATAGAGATATAATGTGGAAATAGGCCCTTCGGCCCATCAAGTCCACACCGACCAGCGATCCCCGCAAACTAACACTATCCTACTCACTAGGGACAATTTACCATTTTACCAAAGCCAACTAACCTACAAACCTGCACGTCTTTGGAGTGTGGGAAGAAAACTGAGCCTCCGCTGGGAACCCACGCAGTCACAGGGAAAACGTACACACTCCGTACAGACAGCACCTGTGGTCAGGAATGAACCCGGGTCTCTGGCTCTGTAAGGCAGTAACTATACCGCTGCACCATTGTATCACGCCTATTACCCAACAGCTCTTAAAGTGAGCAGACTGCAATTCTCTGCTGGTAACCAAAAAAAAAATTCTCAATATTAAAAAACCCACTAATTTGCTGAACAAAATGTCTCCACGCAAAGGTAATGTCTGTAATGCTTATAACTATTTTAAAGAAAGTTATGTGATCTAACATGCATGGGCCTGGCCTCAATAGAAAGCGGATGAGATTGAACCACTCTAGTAGCTGTGATGTTACTGATACCTCTCCTCTTCACTCAGAAAAAATGTAACCTTTGTCCCATAACACAGGGTTTTTATTATAAATATTAAAATTACATTAAATAACGCAGCAAATTAAATCCTACAGCACTGAAAGTTTAAATGGTCAAGTCCTTTGTGCAGAGATTATTTTATCTTGGGGACCATGAAGAAGGAGGGAATAAAAAGTTATGAAAAAATGTCATGTGAGATGCTTGATGCTGCAATAATTCCGCATTTGTGAGCGGGGCTTACTAACTGCTATTGCCGCTCACTATTGTTTATGCAGATGTAAAAACTTTAAGCCTGTTATGTGAGCCATAAGGGGAACCATTGTGGTAACCTCACTGAAGGATATCCAAGTCAGCCAGGAGGGGAGAGAGAGAAACATGTAAGAGATGCTGCAGCTCAATCCGTTGGCCAAAGCCGATCTGCTTGCTGGAAGTGAGCTCCTTATATGGTCCGTCACCATCCTCCATTCAGCTGTGTTTTCCTTCCCTGGATCCAAGGTGCTACAGTTCTCCAACAGAAGCCTAATGGGTTGGTGTATGAGGAGCGTTTGAAGGCTCTGGGCCTGTACTCACGGGACCTTCTCCAGCGCCAACACATCCTTCCTCAGATATGGTGTCCAAAATGACTCGCAATACTCCAAATGTGGCCTGACCTACGACTTATAGAGCACCAGCATTACATCCCTGTGTTGTATTTGAAATAAATGCCAGCATTGCGTATGCCTTCCTTACTACCGATTCGACTTGTGGATTAACTTTTTGGGAGCCCTGCACTAGCACTCCCAAGTCCCTTTGCACCTCCGATTTCTGGATTCTCTCTCCATTTAGAAAATAATCGACGCCTTTATTCCTACTACCAAAATGCATGACTCCACACTTTGCCACGCTGTATTTCTTGGGTGCTCTATTGAGAGGACGTAGAGAGGATATTTCCAGTAGTGGGAGAGTCGAGGACCAGAGGACACAGCCTCAGAATAAAAGGACCTACAGTACCTTTACAATGGAGATGAGGAGAAATTTCTTTAGCCAGAGGCTGGTGAATCTGTGGACTTCGACAGAGGAGGCTAAGTCAATGGATATTTTCAAAGCGGAGATTTCTAAGGATGACACAGGTTTTGAGGAGAAGACAGGAGTATGGGGTTGAGAGGGGAAAATAGATCAGCTTCGATCGAATGGCATAGCAGACAATGGGCAGAATGGTCTAATTCTGCTTCTATATCTTATGGCCTTATGTACGGCATTTTATCAGTGGTAACAATGAAACAAATGGCAAGACTTTTCCAAACAGAAGGATGTGGTCTATCCCGGCAGGCAATGGAAAAGCTAACGTTAAAAGGACTCGGTAGATGTTCTGGTGAACATTTATGGCACTGGGTTTTAACCTTTAATATCATTTCCAAAGTTGCAAAATCGCAAACATCACTTTAGACTTTAGAGAAACAGTGCGGAAGCAGGTCCTTCAGCCTACCTAATCCACGACGACCAGCTTACACCTACAGTCTACTCGACAAACTAGGGACAATTTACAATTATTACTGAAGCCAATTAACCTACAATCGTGCAGGGCTCTGGAGTGTGGGAGGAAACCGGAGCGCCCGGAGAAAACCCACGCAGGTCACAGGGAGAATGTACAAACTCCGGACAGGCAGCGCCTGTAGTCAGGAATGAAACCCGATCATTGACGCTGCAAGATAGCAACTGTACCACTGCACCACGGTGCACCCTTGTTTAAATTGTAGCACCACTGGCTTCAGCCTGGTTCCCTCAAGGAATGCAACATGGTCTAAATGTAAGATTGCTATAAATGTGAGCAAAGCTATGAACATTATGCTGCTGGCAGGGCCTGTCCAATCAGGCAAACTGCAGGAAGGGATGAAGGAGGAGTATAGAATAGAAAGAAGCCATTTGACCCATTGATTCTGCACCAACTGAGCAATCTGTGGCCCTGTTCCATACTCCATTTTATTTTCTTCTGTGTATATTTAACAAATGCCTTTCAAAACTATTTTTCAATCTGTTTCTAGCACCCTAGTGATTCATACCAAGGTTCTTCTGAACTTCTTAGAGACCTAGCCATGCCACACACTTATGCCCCTGTCCCACTTAGGAAACCTGAGCTGAAACCTCTGGAGACTTTGCTCCCCACCCAAGGTTTCCATGCGGTTCCCGAAGGTTTTTGTCAGTCTCCCTACCTGCTTCCACTACCTGCAACCTCCGGCAACCACCTGCAACCTCCGGGAACCGCACGGAAACCTTGGGTCTCTAGAGGTTTCCGTTCAGGTTTCCTATGTGGGACAGGGGCATTACATAGAGATCGGTAGGGTTCTGTCTGAATGGAATTAGTACATTCTCACTGTGACCACGTGGGGTTTCCCGGGGTGCTCCAGTTTCCTCCCACATTCCAAAGAAATACAGGTTTGTAGGCTAATTGGCTACAGTAAAAATTGTAAATTGTTCCTAGTGTGTAGGATAATGTTAGTGTACGGGGATCGCTGGTCGGCGCAGACCCGGTGGGCTGAAGGGCCTGTTTGTGCCCTGTATGTCTAAACTAAACTAATCTCTAAACCAAACATAGAACATAGAACAGCACAGAGAATGGGTCCTTCAGTCCATAATGTTTGTGCCAAACATGATGCCAAGTTAAACTCATCTCATTTGCAGGTAGATGATTCATATCCCTCTATTCCTGCATCTCCATGTGCCTGTCTAAAAGCATCTTAAACACCACTGTCGTATCTGCCTCCACCACCACCCCTGGAGATGAGCTCCAGGCCCTTGCTACTCTGTGTAAAAAACATGCCCCGCACATCTCCATGAAACGTTTGCTTCATTGTGATGTCCCCTCATTCAGTGGTGACACTCTACTGCACACCAGGAGGAATGTGGCTTCTGGCATGGTCAACTGAAAGACGTGTTCCTTCCTGCTGCATCCCACACGAGGACAAGAACCTGCAACATATTGATAGAGATCACCATGCTGAAAATACCAAGAAAATCTCACAGTACTTATGTCAATAGAGTCATCGAGTGGTGGATGCAGGGAACATGTTACCAGAGGAGTTGGTGAAAGTAGAAACAGTAGCAATGTTTAAGAGCCATTTAGATAGACAAATGGTTAGGGCATTGAGGGATACAGGCCACATACAGACAGTGATACACTTTAAATTGTCGTCACGGTCGGGACAGACATTGTGGGCCAAGGGGCTTGTTTTTTTGTTGTACTGTTCTATGTTCCATGTTCCACGTTTACACAAAAGACAATTTTTAATGGACAACTACGGATGATGTTTTGCTCACTATTGGCAATGAATTGGTATGGGATAATTTAAATATAAAGTCCAGACTTTATTATTCTCCACAGTTATAAAAATTGCCGCAATTACAGAGAAATGCCATGGACCAAAGTCATTAACAGCAGCTCAGTGTTCTAATTCCACCCCAGGACCAGTAACAGCAATCTACAGCTACTGAACACAAGTGGAATTAACATTTTGTTTCTTTGGAGTAACAACACTGAATGGAATGCGTTTTCTTTAAAATGTAGACTTATTTG
This sequence comes from Leucoraja erinaceus, assembly GCF_028641065.1. Taxonomy (NCBI): domain Eukaryota; kingdom Metazoa; phylum Chordata; class Chondrichthyes; order Rajiformes; family Rajidae; genus Leucoraja; species Leucoraja erinaceus. The sequence continues at coordinate 82,321,812 of NC_073381.1, read as the reverse complement.
CTACAAGGTGGAAGCAGGCCCTTCAGCCCACTGTGTCTGTGTGGAGCAGCGATCATCCTCAACACTAGCACTATCCCACGCACACACCAGGGACAATTTACAATTTACAGAAGCCAATTACAAACCTGCACGTCTTTAGAGTGTGGGGGGAAACCAGAGCACCCGGAGAAAACCCACATGGTCACAAGTTCAAACTCTGTACAAACAGCACCCTTAGTCAGGATCGAACCCAGATCACTAGTGCTGTAAGGCAGCAACTCTACTGCTGCGCCACTGTGCCGGCCTGCGTAGATCCCCTCAATCATGACCTTGTGATATCTTGAGGGAAGATTTACATATCGTTAAAGAAATTAGCGTCATTTAAAAAAGTAAAACTGCTGAAATATAACCAAACTTTGTGGGAATGGAAATTAATTGGTGTCTTGGTTATTTTCAATGGCAATCTCGTATAGATTATATATACATTGAAACAGAGAGCTCTTTTCATGTTTTTAGAAAGACAGTTAGATATTTACTTCCATTTGGCAAAATTCTAAAGGAGCAACAGGATCAATTATGAAAAGGAAAATATTTTAATTTAACAAAGGAATTATTTTAAAGTAATAATAGCCTTATCAAGGGATGAAAGTTGAATTTCTACCACTAATACACTCTGCCTCATAAAAATACTTAGAAGTTGATAGCATTTTTAGGAACAAAAGTCTTTGACCAAAGTTCTCACTTTGCTCGTGTAGGTATATTGTTAAGTTAATTAGCACATAGTTGTTTAGGAGATTAATGTTCCAGTGATTAAACGTTGTTTAGGTTGTCCATCTGTTGGTGGTCTGCTGTCTGTCTGTCAGAGTCCCACTGGGAGAGGTCTGGATGTGATGTCTTTAACCCACCCACCATGCTCCTTACATTTACAGATTCCTTCCCCTCTCTCCCCAGACAAATGACCATCCTCATTGTTGGCGTGGATAGTGACTGATTTATGTCAACAAAGAGAGAGAGAGATAGAGAGAGAGAGATACAGGCAGGCATCAAGCCCACAAGTGGTCAGCACTCGTAGATCTAAACAGTTTGCTCGAGAATGGGCCTCAGTGAGAAATGGATAGTTTAAGCACCTTACTGAAGGTTTTGGTGACGGACTGTCACTCCGCCTTGATAAAATAAATAAATGCAGCAAGAGGTCAGATGGTGGTGAATCTGTGGAATTCATTGTCAGAGAAGGCAATTGACAATAGACAATAGACAATAGGTACAGGAGTAGGCCATTCGGCCCTTCGAGCCAGCTCTGCCATTCACTGTGATCATGGCTGATCATCCACAATCAGTACCCCATTCCTGCCTTCTTATCCTGCGCGTGATTACCACTGTTGAGGTGTTTGCGCAGTAATCAACCCGAACCATATCCCTTTAAGTGCTATATTTAACTCTCTCTTTAAAGCATCCAGAGAATTGGCCTCCACTGCCTCCTGAGGCAGAGAATTCCACAGATTCACAACTCTCTGGGTGAAAAAGGTTTTTCCTCATCTCCGTACTAAATGGCCTACCTCTTATTCTTACAATGTGGCCCCTGGTTCTGGACCCCCAATATCGGGAACATGTTTTCGCCTCTAACATGTCCAATCCCTTAATAATCTTATATGTTTCAATGAGATCCTGTCTCATCCTTCTAAATTCCAGAGTACATAAGCCGAGTCTTTTCTCAGTGTCTGCAGGAACTTGACCTAAGTGCCCTAACCTATATGGGAAGCCTAGGTAACAGGATCTCATCCTATGCATGAATTAAGGCGGCACAGTGGCGCCAAGGTAGAGTTGCGCCTTACAGCGACAGAGACCCGGGTTCGATCCTGACTGTACGGAGTTTGTACATTCTCCGTGTGACTGCATGGGTTTTCTCCAGGTGCTCAGGTTTCCTCCCTCATTCCAAAGATGTCAGGTTTGTAGGTTAAATGGCTTCTGTAAAAAAAAATTGTCCCCAGTATGTGTGTATGATAGAACAAGTGCACAGGTGATCGCTGGTTGGCATGGACTCAGGTGTTGTTTAAGAGATACCGCATGGAAACAGGTCCTTCGGCCCACCAAGTCCACACCGATCAGCGGTCCTTGCACATTAACACTATTTTACCAACACACACTAGGGACAATTTATTCTTATACCAAGCCAATGAATCAACAAACCTGTATGTGTTTGGAGTATAGGAGGAAACTGAAGATCTCTGAGAAAACCCACGTGGTCACGGGGAGAACATACAAACTCCGTACAGACAGCACCCGCAGTCAGAATCGAACCCGGTTCTCCGACGCTGCAAGTGCTGCAAGGCAGCAGCTCTACCGCTACGCCACTGTGCTGCTCCGAAGGGCCGAAGGGCCTGTTTCCACGCTATATCTATAAACTAGACCAAACTATTGTCATTGGACCAAAATGTGCAAACACCTCAAATTTAAAATCTTCATTCTTCTTTACAAACATAGTCGAACATATTCCAATCTGCAGTGGGCTTTTTACAAGATGCCAATGTGCATAACATTGATGTTTATGGCACCTCCTTCTTTCATCTCCGCAACATCGCCAAACTCAGACCCTCTCTCACACCTCCCGCTGCTGAAAGACTCATCCATGCCTTCATCTCCTCCCGACTGGACTATTGCAACTCACTTCTCCTTGGCATCAGCTCCACCTACATCAACCGACTCCAACTGGTCCAGAACGCAGCCGCCCGACTCATCACCCACACCAAATCCTGGCATCACATCACTCCAGTCCTCAAACAACTTCACTGGCTTCCCATCTCCCACCGGATCACCTACAAAATCCTGGTCCTCACCTACAAAGCTCTCCACCATCTGTCCCCCCCATATCTCACTGACCTCCTCTCCCCCTACCAACCCTCACGGTCCCTCAGATCCACATCAGCCGGTCTCCTCTCCATCCACGTCCAACCTCCGCAGTTTTGGGGACAGAGCCTTCTCCAGGGCAGCTCCCAGGTTCTGGAACTCCCTCCCCCAACTGATCCGCAATTCCGTGTCCCTCACCATCTTCCAGCCCCGCCTCAAGACCCATCTCTTCACCTCTGCCTATCCTTAGCCCCACGTCCCCCTCCCTTTTCATCTGTGCATTAATTGCCTCATATTGTGTTTTGTATTGAATTCTGTCTTTACTTTGTGTACTAGTCATGTCTCTACTATTTATTTCATTCCCCTTACATGTTTTTCCTCTACCTGCTAAATTTTTGTAAGGTGTCCTTGAGACTCTTGAAAGGCGCCCATAAATAAAATGTATTATTATTATTATTAATAAGCTGTTTAAGGGCCTGACCGTGTAATAATTTTTTAATTTTAAACCTTAGTAATCTTTTTGTACTATTAAAAAGTCTAAAGTTCTGAAAATATAGTTTTAAAGTATTGTTTAGAGATGCATGTATGCCATACTGGCAGGTGCCAGCTCAAGATAAAATGCTCAATCTGTAACTTGTTTCCCTGCAATATTCCAGCAATATCTCAGCATTAGTGGTTATTCCTTCAGCTATCAGTTCTAGCCTGGAGATTTCCTATCCAAACTTCTCCTTCTCCCTCTGTATCTTTCCTCCTTTAAGACATCCCTTAAACCCATCTAATCTTTTAAAGAACTTTAATATAAGTCTCTTTTTGAAAATGCACCCTGAGGGAAAATGCACTCTAGAGATTCTACCTGACCTGCTACATTACTCCAATACCTTGTCTTTTTTTTAAAATATTTTATTTATTAGGAGTAATGTACATCACAGTGATATAAGCCAAAAATAACATAATACATTTCCGGTACCACTTCTTGTTTTAAACTTTAAAAAGAAGGAAAGTAGAGAGAGTTAGATGGGATAGTAAGTGCGTGAAAGAGTGGCCAAGAGAGACCCGTAGAAACGTAAAACACGAAAAAGAGTTAACGAGAAAACCAAAGGAAAAGAAAGAGAAAAATAGAGAACAGAAGATATAAGAAAGTAAAATAAGATAAAGGGGATAAAAGGGATGTGCCTACTTCATATCTTTACACACCCCTCACCAGGTCCTGAAACTAACTGGTTAGAGAAATCTATATTCATATAATATAACAAACCAAAAACAAATATTTATCTATCTATAATATCAATCATATCTAGTAGAATTATTGTCATACATCATAAATCAAGCTCTTCGGCTCAACACATCCATGCCAACCAAAATGCCCATCTATGATAGTCCCATTTACCCACATTTGACCCATATCCCTCTAAACATTTCTTATTCATGTGCCCAACCAAATGTCCCATTTGAAGCACCTGCCTCAACAACGTTTTCTGGCAGCTCGTTCATATACATACCACGCTCTGTGTGAAAATGAAATCTGCTACTCGGTTTCATTTCTTTACATGGCACAAAAAAAGTTGTACAACAGGGCACATTTCAGCACAATAGAAAGAGAAGTATTTTGCTACTATTTCGAGCTTTTGCCCATTTTTCTATGAGAGATTCAGGAAGAACATATACTAAGCATTATGTTTGCATTAGAGTGAGGCAATAGAGATCTCCTATCCAAAAGGACAGTAAAATGCTGGAGTAACTCAGTGGGTCAGGCACTACCTCTGTAGAACATGGATAGGTAGCTTTTCGGGTCAGGACCCTATCCAGCTTTTGTTAACATAAGAGCAGCCTGGCAGATCAAGCTGCCTGTTGGAGTATTGTCAGTTGTCAGCTCCGAACACAAGTGGAGTAGGTGTGAGGGTGGAGAATGTTGTCAAAGGATGTCTGCAAACACTCAAGCCTCGCTGTGTTGTGGGATAACATTCACGTGCCCTGGAATGCTTCCAGTGTGTTGAGTCAGAGGCCTCTCAGCGAAGAGACTGCAGACTGTAATAAGTAAAGACATGGACAATTGCCTGGAATGGGTGCACTAGTTGGAGCTGGCAGCATGGGGGCGGGAGTGCAAGGACAAGCCTAAAGATGGGTGACAGGGGGCAGTGATGGCCGGCTATGGGTGAGGGGAGGGGAGTGAGAGGTAGGGAAGGCACATTAGACCGGATGAGTTGGGGAGCGGTGTAGGCCTGGCACTAGGTAAGCTGGGAGGTGGGGAGAAAGTGTACTTGGTCAGAGGATGGTGAATCTGTGGAATTCATTGCCGCAGATGGCTGCGGAAGCCAAGACATTTGGGTATTTTTAAAGTAGAGTTCGATAGGTTCTTGACAAGGAAGGGTGCCAATGGTTTAGTTTAGTTTTAGTTGAGAGATACAGTGCAGAAACAGGCCCTTCAGCCCACCAAGTCCGTGCTGACCAGCGATCTCTGTTGCACTGGCACACACTACACACTAGGGACAATATACAATTTTTATCAACGGCAATTAACCTACAAACCTGTAGGTTTATGGAGTGTGGGAGGATGGTGATCCCCGCACACTATCCTGCACACAAGGGACAATTTACTATTTTTACAGAAGCCAATGAACTTACAGACATGTACATCTTTGGAATGTGGGAGGAAACCGGAGCATCTGGAGAAAACGCACGTGGTCACGGGGAGAACGTACAAAACTCCGTGCAGACAGCAACCGTAGTCAGGATCGAAGTCGGGCCTCTGGCGCTGCAAGGCAGCAACTCTTCCGCTGCGCCACCGTGTCGCACAAGATAAAGCCGAGCATTTTGTTCGAGTCCTCAGTTTTGGCAGGTTTTTCGTTTCCCAGAGTAAAATTCGCCCAGATGCGTGATATGCAAAACTCATCTGCTGTTAGATTTCCAATTTTGCAGGTCTGAAAAATAACAGAGCAGAAATTGGACCTAAATGTACATAAAAAGCAGATGTAAATTGTATATAAAAACTGTTTTACACATGTTCTAATGCAATAGCATCCATTTCCTGTCAAAATTCCGTCCATCATGAAATTGGGCTGGCCTATTCCAGATGCAGTTCATCCGAGCATGGCTGAGATATTCCAGCACTGTTCACACATGTAATGATGTAATCAACATGCATAGTGCTCATGTGTGCCTACACCCATCCCCACTGGAATCAGGCTTCTGAACAGTCCTTCCATAAGCTAGGGTACTGTCCAATTCACCTCTACCCCATTGCGGACATTCAACTTTGGCTCTGGAACTGATTCGCTACAGTGCAGAGAGTTATATTCTGCACTCCGTATCTTTCACTTTGCTCCATCTATTGTAACACAAATAATGCCTTACCCGATGAAATGCAGCGAGCAAACGCGATAATTCCCAGTATTTTCAATCTTTACCAAGCACTTTAGCTGCTGTAGTCCAGTTCTCGCTTCTCTATACCTTCATTTCGCTTCAAGTTTGGAATTCTGAAGTTGGGTACATGTCTCTCACACTTACCCCGACTCCAACAATTTTTTTCAGCGCAATGATTCAACATTTTGGCGGTTTTTAACAGGTAGGAAAGTACGCGTTTCTAGCATTAATAACATATACAGGAAGTGCCAGATGTCTTCCAGTTGGATTTAGCGGCTCCGTGCGTCGAGCCCTATGACCCAGTGACCTTACGTGCAACCCCCCTATATGTAAAGAATCGGAAAAAAATTCAATATCTATATGGTGGTGGCCCGTCGGTAACGATGATGGCAGGTTGTGCAGTCTCAATTCTGGTGAGTTCTGACATGGCTCACATGTCCAATTAGTGAACCGCACACTCGAGGTTCAGTGGGGGCAGATGAAGGGCATCGCTGGCGGGTTCTGGGCGGCAGCCTTCCTCCTCTCCCTGGCTCCAGGCGGGGCTCCTCGAAGCTGCTGGCTGCTGTTCGCACTGCTGCGTGCCAGCGTGTTCTGTCGTTGGCGCAGGCTTCCAGTTGCTGGGGCACAAGACCACAATAGTGGATATGATCTCCACTATAAATATATATAGTATGTAAACATAGTAACAATTTAATAAATAAAATAAAGTTTAGTATATATATATATATATATGCTGTATATATACTGAACTTTATTCTGTTTATTAAATTATTTCTAGAGTACTATGTTTACATATTCTGGTGCGCTGCACCAAGTAAGAATTTCATGGTTGTGTTTGGGACAAATGACAATAAAACACTCTGGTCGCTTGACCCTTGAAATACCGATAATGTCAATGCTGTCTCCTCAACCTGGCATGGAAGCTATTGTAGAGGAGAACAAAGGGGTTGATTCTTTTTTCCAACTGGTAAGTTTCAGGAAGAATTTTTACTATGTTACTTGGATATATCTGCAGTGACAGAAGTGGAAGTAAGTCAGATGGTATGTTGTTACAAATGTAAGCCTTCCGACTAGGGGATAATCATTTCGGACACTGCTGCAAGTGATCTCGGAATCATCCTAGAATGAAAAATAAACCATACTTCCCTTTGTATATATAGTAGTGCAAATCAGAAATTTAACAATAAGTTAAACAGGAATGGTAATGTTTCAGTTTAGTTTATTGTCACCTGTACAGTGAAAAGCTTTTGTTTCATGCTTTCCAGTCAGCATAAAGACAATACATGATTACAATCGAGCCATTTACAGTGTACAGATACATGAGAAGGGAATAACGTTTAGTGCAAGGGGAAGGCAGCAAAGTCCGATCAAGGATAGTCCGAGGGTCACCAAACAAGTAGATAGTAGTTCAAGACTGCTCTCTGGCTGCAGCAGGATGATTCAGTTGCCTGATAACAGTTGGGAAGAAACTGACCCGGAATCTGGAGGTGACAATAGACAGTAGAAAGTAGTATTCCTTTTCTCCATAGATGCTGCCTCACTCGCTGAGTTTCTCCATTTTTTGACTACTTTCGATTTTTCCAGCATCTGCTGTTCCTTCTTAAACACTGAATCTGGAGGTGTGTGGCTTCACACTTCTACACCTTTTGCCTGATGGGAGACGGGAGAGGAGGAAGTGGCCAGTGTGTGACTCATCCTTGAGTCACCGAGGCTGTGGCGGCAGCAGCGGCGGCGGCGGCAGCGGCAGCAGCAGCGGAGACCTGACTCGGCCTCGTGGCTGTGACGGAGGCCGCGGCGGCGGAGACCCGACTCGGCCTCTGAGCTGTGGCGAGGCAGCGACCACCCGCGGAGTTTGAACCGTCGCCTCGGCGCAGAGGGAGAACAAGGAGGGAAGAGCCAGAGACTTTAAGATTTTGCCTTCCACCACAGTGAGGAGGTGTTTGGTGAACTCACTGTGGTGGTTGTTAAATTTGTGTTGACTATGTGTTTTGTCATTTTTTTAAAAATAAATTATATGTATGACTGCAGGGAAACAGAATTTCGTTCAGACCGAAAGGTCTGAATGACAATAAACGAATCTAATCTAATCTAATTATGCTGCTGGCCTTGCCGAGGCAGCGTGAGGTATAAATGGAGTCAATAGAAGGGAGGTTGGTTTGTGTGAAAGTCTGGGCTGTGTCCACAATTTGCTGCAATTTCTTGCGGTCTTGGATGAAGCTGTTCCCAAAACAAGCTGTGATGCATCTTGATAAAATGCTTTCTGTGGGTTAAAGTTATGTGAAATAGGAGGCATTGGAACCATAAGAAGACATTTGGATGAAGCTTGGTGACACCATATATCCATGCACCATGACCTCATTTGGTTGGCAGTGTGAGGAACTCTCCAGCGCACTCTGGATATGGAGAGGAAACGGTTTTTACACCACTGCGCAGTGTGGATTTGCGAAGAGAGTCCGTAGTTCAGTTTATCACGGAACTGCTCTCTAGGTGTTGATAGAATAGTTCAGTTGCCTGAGTAGGCTGGATCTCTATTCCTTGGAGCGCAGGAGGATGATGAGTGATCTTATAGAGGTGTATAAAATCATGAGAGGAATAGATCGGGCAGATGCACAAAATCTCTTGCTCAGAGTACGAGAATCAAGGGCCAGAAGACATAGGTTCAAGGTGAAGGAGAAAAGATGTAATGGGAATCTGAGGGGTAACTTTTTCATACCAAGGGTGGTGGGTGTATGGAACAAGCTGCCAGAGGAGGGTGTTGAGGCAGGGACTATCCCAAAATTTAAGAAACAGTTAGACAGGTACACGGATAGGACAAGTTTGGAGGGATATGGACCAAACGCAAGCAGGTGGGACTAGTGTAGCTGGAACATGTTGGCTGGTGTGGGCAAGTTGGGCTGAAGGGCCTGTTTCCACGCTATATCAGTCTATGACTCTTTATGACTCTAATGTTAATGAAAAGTGAAAGGCCTGGATAGAGTGGATATGGAGAGGATGTTTCCATCAGTGGGAGAATCTAGGACAAAAGGTCATAACCTCAGAATTAAAGGATGTCCCATTAGGAAGGAGATGAGGAGGAATTTCTTTAGTCCGAGGGTGGTGAATCTGTGGAATTCATTGCCATAGAGGGCTGTGGAGGCCGTCAATGGATATTTTCAAGGCAGAGATTGATAGATTCTTGATCAGTACGGGTGTCAGGAGTTATGGGGCGAAAGCTGGAGAATGGGATTGAGAGGGAAAGATAGATCAGCCATGATTGAGTGGCGAAGTAGACTTGATGGTCCGTATGGCCTAATTCAGCTCCTATCACATGAACTTATGAATGCATGTATAGCCGCGGAGAATGGTAGAAGGGTTTATGCACAGTAATTGTTTTGAATGTTTTTAAAATTCCGAATAAAAAAAAAAAAATATCCATGTGAATTCAACCGATTTGTTTAATACTGGATATGCCAGGCCCAATATTCTGCAATTCAGTTAATCATTGAGGGAGGTTTTAATCTGGAGTTGAGAGCTCACACATGTCTGCTTAAGGCATCAGAAATCACCCTTCAACAATGGGTTTATCTCTCACATACGCACACGGTGCAGCGTTACTGCTTGTGGAACTAACACTGATAGATGCAGGCTGCAAATCCTTGCCTCATGGTGACTCCAATGGGCCTGTCCCACTTACGCGACTTTTACGTCGACTGTCGACACCCGTCATAGGTCGTTGCAGGTCCCCAAAAACGTTCAACATGTTGAAAATCCAGCGGCGACCAGAAAGATGCTACGACTCTTTGGGCGACTGAGGAGACGACTCACGACCATACAGGCGACACCCTGGTGACATGTCACGGGGTGAAGCCTGTATGGTCGTGAGTAGTCGCCCAAAGAGTCGTAGCGTCTTTCTGGTCGCCGCTGGATTTTCAACATGTTGAACATTTTTGCCGACCTGCAACGACCTATGACAGGTGCCGGCAGTCGCCGAAAAAGTTGCATAAGTGGGACAGCCCCATAACTCCCGCAAGATTTGTTTATGGGACTTCATGTAGGCTGTACAGGCTGAGATATCAAAGGTACTGAAGAGACTATCCTTTTGATGATCCACAGCTTCTACCAGCACCAAGACCTGGAACTGATGCCTAAACAGCATCTTATTTATCTAACTGCTCTGATTTTAAGTAATTCATATTTTTGTTCTTGACAACTTTTTTTTTTCTTTTTTCGCCGCCCTTTGAGTTCTGCAACAGGCTCTTTTAGGTCGAGTTTGCAAAATGCGTTGAGTTTCCTGAGAAAGAAAAGAAATAAAGTGAGAATTGTGATTTTTCTGCCAGGTCCCTGTGTGGGAAAAAGTTTGTGTGTGGTCTCTTGCTTCTCTTATCCTGCTTGAAAACTGGTTTAGAATCTATTGCTGTTGGCATGTTTGTTCTGTTGCGAATGCATTAATAAATTACTTAAGCTCTTTATACAGCGTAAAGGTTCTGTAATTCAAGCCTTGTGAATTCGATTGGCATTGCCCTCTCCCTATTAAGACCAAAGATACTTAGAATAAAAACATCTTGAGGCTATTGCTCAGTTTAAAAACATGTCCTGTGTTTTCTTTATTTATTATGGCTTTTCTCTCCATGTTATCACTCTGTGACTGAAATCGAGAATAAATGAAAGAGAGCGGAGAAATAGCAATTAAGCTCAACTCCCCACTGCCATCAGACCAAATACCCCACCAGTGTCATGCTCATGATAGAAGCATCTTTTGAGCTGCCTCAGAAACTTGCTCTTTTAGATAGAACATCTATAGAACAGCACAGGAACAGGCCCTTCAGCCCACAATGTCTGTGCCGGACACGATGCCAAAATAGACAAATTTAATTTGCCTTCCTCGTGATCCATATCCCTTCATTCTCTGCATGTTCACGCGCGCCTAACTAAAAGCCTCTTAAATGGTCAGTTTAGTACAGATGTCAGGGGTTATGGGGAGAAGGCAGGAGAATGGGGTTGAGAGGGAGAGATAGATCAGCCTTGATTGAATGGCGGGGTTGACTTGATGGGCCGAATGGCCGAATTCTGCTCCTATAAATTACAAACATATAAATGCCACTATCTTATCAGCCACTACCACTACACTTGGTTGCACATTGCAGGCGCACACCACTTTCTGTGTAAAACACCTTCTCCTTTAAACTGTGCATCTTTCACCTTGCAGCTATATTCTCTACTGTTTGACAATTCTACCCTGGGAAACAGGTTCTGGCTGTCTGTTTAGTTTTGTTTAGAGATACAGCGCGGAAACAGCCCTTCACCGACCAGTGATCCCCGCACATTAAAACTATTCTACACACACTCGGAACTATTTACAATGTTACCAACCTGTACGTCTTTGGAGTGTGGGAGGAAACTGGAGATCCTGGAGAAAACCCACGCAGGTCACGGGGAGAACATACAAACCGTACAGACAGCACCTGTAGTCAGTAAGGAAGAACTGCAGGTGCTGGTTTAAATCGAAGGTAGACACAAAATGCTGGAGCAGCCTATTTATCTTCAGTGGCGTGTACGTCCTCGGATGTTGTGCCCTCCTAAAGACCACGATCAGCTCCTTAGTTTTTTTGAAATTCAAGAGGAGGCTGTTGTCCTGACACCAGAGTGCTAGATCAGCCACCTCCTCCCGGTAAGCCTTCTCATATTTTTTGGTGATCAGGCCCACCACCACAGTGTCATCAGCAAACTTGATTATAGAGTTGGAGCTGAACCTAGCCGCACAGTGATGTGTGTACAGGGAGTACAGAAGGGGGCTGAGGACGCAACCCTGGGGCGATCCTGTGCTCAGGGTGAGGGACTCCGATGTACTTCCGCCCATCTTGACTACCTGGGGTCTGGCGGTGAGAAAGTCCAGGACCCAGGCACATAGGGAGGTGTTGAGCCCCAGTTCCAGCAGCTTCTCAGCAAGTCTGGTGGGGACTATGGTATTGAAAGCTGAACTGAAGTCAATGAACAGCATCCTCACATACCCCCCTTCAAGCTGTCAAGGTGAGAGAGAGTGGTGTGAACAACCTGGTAGGCCGCATCGTCCATGGATCTGTTCGGATGGTATGCGAACAGTAGCGGGTCCATGTTGCGAGGGAGGAAGGCGCAGATGTGTTTCTTGACCAGCCTCTCGAAGCATTTCATGGCTACCGAGGTGAGAGGCATTCTTTGATACAGGTACAATGATGGATCTTTTGAAGCAGGCAGGGCCTGCGGACTTGGCCAGGGAGAGGTTGAATATAGTGGTGAGCACCGGAGCTAGTACTCGCCCAGATATGCCATCTGGGCCTACAGCTTTCCTCGTGTTCACACGTGTCAGAGCCCTCCTCACATCGTGCTCAGACAACAAGAATGTGTGCACATCCCCAGCGGTGGACCTCCCTCCAGCCTCGCTAGCCAGTGCGCGGGCGGTGTTGTTGATAGCCGGCACGCCTGCGGTGATGTTGCCCGTCTCGAAACGTGCGTAGAAAGAGTTCAGCTAAGGAGGTGCCGGCACTTCCGGTTGAGGGGGGACTGCTCTGGTAGTTAGTTATAGACCGTATCCCCTGCCATAGGCATCACGCTGCTTCATCTGCGACTCCATCCTGTCCCTGTACCTCCTTTTGGCGTCCTTCACCGCCCTTCGCAGTCTATAGGACTCTGCCTTGTAGTCATCCATATTGCCGGATGCCAGGCCGGAGTTGTAAGCAGCGGTGCGAGCATTCAAGGCAACGCGAATGGACCAGTCCACCCAGGGTTTTTGATTAGGAAAGATGCTAACCCTTACTGTGGGGACGATGTTATCGGCTATTGTTGCAATGAAGTCCGTGACCGCTTCCGCGAACTCACTGACATCTCTGGAACTTGCATGGAACATATTCCAGTCGACATCACTCAGTGCATCTTGCAGCATGGCCTCTGACTGGTCAGACCACTGCTTTACGTCCCTCGTCACTGCCACTTCCCGTACTATCCGTTGTTTATACTCCGGCAGCAGGAAAATGGCAGCGTGGTCAGATTTTCCAAAATGAGGGAGAGAAACGGCCATGGAGCCCTTCGGAACGGCGTGTAGCAGTGGTCCAATGTTCTTTCCCCCCTGGTGGCACACGTGATGTGTTGGCAGAAGTTCGGCATGACCTTCTTGAGATTTGATTTATTAAAATCTCCAGCCACCACCAGAGCCGCATCCGGGTTCTTGTTTTGGTGTCGACATAGAACATCGTGTAGGGCCGATAGTGCCACGTCGGTGTCCGCCTGCGGTGGAATGTAGACGGCTGTGACGATCACTGAGCTGAACTCCCGGGGAAGGTAGAATGGACGGCATGAGATCGTCAGGTGCTCCAGGTCCGGCGAGCAGGAACGGGAAAGCGTCTTAATATTTCCAAGGTTGCACCAGTTGTTGTTGGTCATGAAGCAGACTCCTCCACTCTTGGATTTCCCAGATTCTTCTGTTCTGTCAGCACGGTGGACAGTGAAGGACTCGGTTGGGCAGATTACCTGATCCGGCACCAGTGAGGTCAGCCATGTATCGGTCAGGCAGAGGATGTTGCAGTCCCTTATGTCCCACTGGAATCTAATCCTCGCCCTGAGGTCACCCAGCTTGTTCTCCAGGGACTGGACATTTACTAGAAGAACGCTGGGCAGAGGTGGTCTTGCATTGAGCTGTGATGCATCCTGACAAAATGCTTTCTACGACAAATTTGTATAGGTTGGTGAGAGTTGTTGGGGACATGCCGAACTTCCTAAGCCTGCTAACGAATTAAGATAGTTACTGAACCAACCTACCAACAACCAGAGAGCAGTCTTGAGCTACTATCTACCTCATTGGAGTCCCTCGAACTATCTTTGATCACATTTTATTGGACTTTACCTTATTCTAAATGTTATTCACATTGTTCCCTTTATCAAGTATCTGTACACTGTGGATGGCTCATTTGTAATCATGTATTGTCTTTCCGTTGACTGGTTAGTACGCAACGAAAGCTTTTCACCGTACCTCGATACACGTGACAATAAACTAAACTCAACTCAACTCTGAAGAAGGGTCTTGACCCAAAACATTGCCTATTTCCTTCGCTCCATTGGTGCTGCCTCACCCGCTGAGTTTCACCGGCATTTTTGTCTACCTTCAACAGATTAACTTGTCACTGATCTTAGCTGCTGTTCCTACTTGGCACAAAAGTACTGTCACCCTTGTCATATGAGCAGCAGTAATTTCTGAACTAACTTGGTGAACACATGTTGCTTTGAACGATGGTTTAAATGCAATTTCCTTGCTTCTTTCTCTTGCTACTCATCAAATGTTCGACCCAGTTACAGCCTGGACCTATCATCCAGCAGTTTAGTCTAATTTATATTTTCATTCATGAGGCTAACCAAAGCTTACTTGAAATTTCATCACCCGTGATGTAGTGGCTCTGCCTCACTTGCAGAAATATAAATCATATTACATGGTTGGCCGCAAGATATCCCTTATATTTACTGAAAGCATTCTGATATTTCCTGCACTTGGTAAGTGCTATAAAACTGCGAGTTGTTGTTCAAAAGCATGGAAACATGACTTGTTTTAAACAATTCTCCCATTTCAAGCAAACGCGGAGATTTACGCGTGCAAGACCGAGTCTGAATGAAAACTCTCGTCAGTACACCAAGCAGAAAACCAAGCACGCGAGCTTTCTCTCCTATGAATGAATGTTGCCAACAGAAATATCCTGAAAATCGCCAGCAGCAGAATCCATTTAAAATTATGGCAGTCTGATGTCCCGGCAGGGAGAAAACTCACAATGACGGCAGTAGGGTTGATCAAACGGCAGATCAGGCTTGATGGGGCCGAATGCCCTCATTCTGTTCCTTTGTCTTATGGTCTTATGGTCCTAATTGGTTGAGAGCAACAATACATTTACATGTAATTGCTAAAAGTTTGATTGTTTGTGGAGCTAGGGGCTGCAATGGAACTGCACGTTAGATAGTATGTAGGAACAAGTCAAGAGAATTTTATTGCTATGTGTCCAAAGCAGTCGATAGAACAATTACGTTCTTACTTGCAGCAGCACAACAGATTATGTAAACATAGTACACTGTAAACAATATAATAAACTAGAAAAAAAAGTTCAGTGTGTGTATATAAACACATATATATATATATATATATATATATATATATACACTACGGCGCATTTGTATAAGTTGGTGAGAGTTGTTGGGGACATGCCGAATCACCTAAGCCTGCTAACAAAGTACACAGATAGTAACTGAATCATCCTATCAACAACTAGAGAGCAGTCTTGAGCTACTATCTACCTTATTGGATCCCCTGGAACTATCTTTGATCTCATTTTACTGGACACATAAAAACAAACAATAATAGTGCAATAATCACAATAATCGTCTATGTAGTTCATAGCCTATTTGGAGGTTGTAGTGTTTAATAGTCTGATGGCTGTGGGGAAGTAGCTGTTCCTGAACCTGGACGTTACAGTTTTCAGGCTCCTGTATCTTCTTCCCAATGGCAGGGGTTAAATGAGTATTTGGCCAAGATGGTGTGGGTCTCTGATGATGCTGGCTGACTTTCCTACTCAAAACGTCACCTATTCCTTCTCTCCAGAGATGCGTCCAACCTGCTGAGTTACTCCAGCATTTTGTGTCTATCTTGGGTGTAACAATATATGGGAAGGTACTTCTACAATGGTGGTGGTGCAGTAGTCATTACCTAACTCGTAATCAAAGCACTATAGGTCATATTCCACCCTGGCAAGGGCACAGTTCAATTCAATTCAATTAATGCTCTGGAATCAGGAGTTTGCCTAAGCAGCTACTTTTGTTAATGATGACCAGGCAACTGGTCCAAACATGACCACTGGTCTTTTTGTAAAATCTCATCAGACCCACTAATGTCATTCAGGGGAGAATATCTAACACATGTACAGGTCTGATCTACAGTATATATGACTCTCATTAAAAAAAAAACTCTATAAATGCACTCTATTTTAAATGCTGACCTTCCCAGTAATTCCCAGGTCATGAAAAATTGACAAATAACAAAAGATTTTTCCTGCAGATGCAGTTGTGTGTCAATTGGGAATATAATTGAAGACTATACAATCAAGAATATCAAGAGAATGTCGGGGTGTTTATCTTTATATGGGAGATTTTCCGTGTTGGATGAGCAAGCATGTTTACTTCATAGTATTCATATTAAGAACATTTTATGTTAGAAATAGCTATTATTAGAATTGTGATAGGTGCAAATATTTTGGAAATAATGTGTATGGCAATACTGCAGTAATGGTGGATGTGTTGGTCTGTTTTAATATAGTTTATATTGTAGGATTGGATTAGAAAGGATTAGAAAATACATAGATTTACAGTTGTAGAGTCATAGAGTGTGGAAACGGGCCCTTTGGCCCAACTTGTCCCATCTCCACTATTCTGACCTGCCATGTTTGGTCCATAACCCTCTAAACCTGTCCTATCCAAGTACCTGTCCAATTGTCTCTTAAATGTTATGGTCTCAACTACCTTCTTCCGCTCGTTCCATACACCCATAAGGTCATAGGGAATAGGAGTAGAATTAGGCCATTCGGCCCATCAAGTTTACTCCACCATTCAATTATTGCTGATCTACCTCTCCATCCTAACCCCAATCTCCTGCCTTCTCCCCATAACCTCTGACCCCCTGTACTAATCAAAACATCTATATATCTCTGCCTTAAAAATATCCACTGACTTGGCCTTCACAGCTTTCTGTGGCAAAAAATTCCACAGATTCACCACCCTCTGACTAAAGAAATTTCTCCTCATCTCCTTCGTAAAATAACGTCCTTTAATTCTGAGGCTATGACCTCTAGTCCTAGACCAAGGGTTCCCAACCTGGGGGAAATTTACCCCAGGGGGTAATTTTTCGCCTACTCAGGAGGTAAATTTGTTGATTCTGGATGTGTTTGGTTCTGGTAGGCCAGTATCTGTTCATCATTAGTTGTTCATAAATAAGTGAAATAACATTGTTATGTGCTATTAAAGTTGCCGGGGTAAACGGGGCGAAAAAGGTTGGGAATCCCTGTCCTAGACTCTCCCACTAGTGGAAACATCCTCTCCACATCCACTCTATCCAAGCCTTTCACTATTCCGTATGTTTCAATGCGGTTCAATGGGGTTGGGAGGGAAAGATACATCAGCTGTGATTGAATGGCGGAGTCATTTTTGATGGGCCAAATTGCCTAATTCTGCCCCTAGAACCTACGAACTTATGATTTGGCCCGAAGATTTGAAGGCAGGAAAATTCCCTTTCAGTATTCTTCCAAGTCATATTTTGTAATCATCTGCGACTGGAAAAACTTAGACGAAGAACTGAACACATGGAAACACGGTGAAAGCCAGGAAAGAGTCGATCCACAAGTAATCTACGTGTGACTGGTGAAAGGTTCTTCCTGCTGCCAAATGGATGTTCACCCATGCAAG
Source organism: Leucoraja erinaceus (assembly GCF_028641065.1). Lineage (NCBI taxonomy): Eukaryota > Metazoa > Chordata > Chondrichthyes > Rajiformes > Rajidae > Leucoraja > Leucoraja erinaceus. The sequence goes on along the minus strand of NC_073381.1, from coordinate 82,304,190 downwards.
ATTAAGAGAGTGAATGAGCTGGAGAATTGTATTGAGAGGTCAAGATTATATTGCAGATACCACACACGGATGTGTGCTCATTACAGATGTCACACATCGGACAGGCACATGGATATGCAGGGAATGTGGAGATCTGGATTATGTGGAGACAGATAAGAGTTGGTCTTGGCACCATGTTCAACACAGACAGTGTGGGCCAAAGGTCCTGTTCCGCTGCTGTAGTTTAGTTCAGTTTAGTTTAGTTTAGTTTAGTTTAAAGTTTAAACTAAAGTTTAAAGCTACAGTTCAGAAACAGGCCCTTCGGCCCACCCAACCGATGCCGACCATTGATCACCCATTCAACTAGCTCTATTTCATCCCACTTTCACATCTCACGTGCTAGAGGCAATTTACAGAAGCCAAACAATCTACAAACCTGTACGTCTTTGGAGTGTGAGAGGAAACAGGAGCACATGGAGAAAACTTGCGCGGTCACAGGGAGAACGTGCAAACTCCACACAGACAGCGCCCCTAGTCAGGATCGAACCCGGGTCTCCGGCACTGGGTTGCTCTGTGTACTGTTCTGTGACCTTTGATGTATACCAAATTAGCGTTGCATGCTAATTGATGTCATGATTTCATGGCTACTGCTGAAGGCTTAATGTCAGCTTTCAAATACTTTCACCAATAACATAATGAATATTTATTTATTTATTGCCACATATGCCATTAAGCATTACATAGTGAGATTTATTTTGCATATAATGAAGTGCTGCCATGTTTGGTGCCATTTCATCAAGCTCACAGTCCTGGCCTGGCCAAGCGAAGTCGTGGTATCTTCCACTGCTGCTCCACCGCTGTAGGCCACATCCAGTCCGAGCTAGTGCCTTTTTTCAATGTCTTGAATTAAAAGTATTCAAATTTGCAAGAACCTCATTGGGTGGCATAGTGGCGCAGCGGTAGAGTTGCAGCCTTATAGCACAAGACACCCGGGTTCGATCCTGACCATGGGTGCTGTCTGTAAGGAATTTGTACGTTCTCCTTGTGACCTGCGTGGGTTTTCTCCGGGTGCTCAGGTTTCCTCCCACACTCCGAAGACGTACAGGTTTCTAGATTAGTTGGCATCAGTAAAATTGTAAATTGTCTCTAGTGTGTCAGACAGTGTTAGTGTGCGGGGATCGCTGGTCGGCACGGACTCAGTGGGCCGAAGGGCCCGTTTCCGCGCTGTATCTCTAAACTAAACTAAACTAAGCAAGTGTGGTGGGGACCACTGCCAGAAAGTGGCGGATGGCCTTGGGTACCATCTGCCGGAGCTCAGCAGCCTTCCCCGGTGAATCTCCACACTTCAGCCTTGCTCTCAACACGAGCATCGCAGAGAAACTCTAGCTACATCTTTACTAGCTACAGACACACCATTGGTATGCAAATGATATTGAGCTCAAATAACAGGAGCTTCCAATCCATATTTGAGATACAAGCGCCTGAACAGAAAGTCCGCTTGTGTCAAGTACTCATATCCCAGAGTAGGGCTTAAATCCCATAATTTTTTCATCAAGTCTAAGAATAGAAAAGCTGGAGACTTATTTTTGAACAGGGAAAAGACTTGGATAGCCTCGATATTATTTGGTTACAAAGAAGAGCTGTAGATCATTTCATCAGGATGACCACATCTGTTTCAATTGAACACTGTATGCTTGTAAAAGTTTATAAAAGTTTGCCAAACATTGTTTTACGATAACCCCACGGCCTTTCAAACTGGTTTAACCAACACGCTTAGTGAAAGTGAAGTCATGGCAATGACAGCCTAGCCCCAATAAGTGCTCTTGAATGGACCCTTTACAACATTAGTTTCGTTACGGACTACAAAACCGGCTGAAGGAATGCTTTCTCCAACTTCTTTCTCAGCCTCACACCTGTTTCCTGTAGAGCGCCAATTTTGTTGCATCAGCTAATAAAAAATGCTCGGATTCTCGGCAAAAATTCTGCATTGTGAAACCTTTTTCATTATGCACAAGTGTTTTCAATACTTCCAGTCAAGTGTGAACTTGCGAGTTATACAGCAGCCCATGCATCATGCTTCCGACTGGCCCATTGGATAACAGAAGCTGTCAGCATCCGCACCGCCAGTCAAATAGACACCTCTGTCAGAATTTAATTAGATTTTATTCAGATTTAATTTATTTCATGTTTACACAGCGGAGCGGCCAATAATAACCTAACCCAAAGGCAAAAAGGCTGTAATTTATCCTAAGAATCTCCATTTCCTGTCTGCTTCAGGAAAAATGCCCTGACAATGTGATCCTCATTTTTGCATTAACCCGCTATGTAAAATATGCGAAACAGATTTGATCTGTAAAGAGGCTTAACCTCGGAGTAATCTGATCAGAAAACTGAATGCTGTCGCAGGTGTTTATTTAGTTTCATGCTCCCTCGTGCTCACTTTTGAGCGGGATTGCTGAGTGGTAATTAAAAGTGATTTCTTTTTTTTAAAAGATCGAAGAGAAAAGAATAGAGGAGACTCGGTGACTGCCAATCACCCCCCCCCCCTCCGGACACTCCTCCCACGGGAAAAATACTATGTCTGTATATATGCTAATGTAAATATTTATTCAAATCATATGCTATGTCGCTCTTCCAGGGAGATGCTAAATGCATTTCGTTGTCTCTGTACTGTACACTGGCAATGACAATTAAAGTTGAATCTGAATCTGAATCTGAATCTGAATCTGAGGAGGAAGAGTTCAAAGCTGCACAGTGAGAGAGTGGCACAGTTCAAGGCACTGATGTCTTTCCAATGAGAAATAGTTAGGCAGGTACATGGATCGGACTGGTTTAGGGGGATACGGGCCAAACGCAGGCAGGTGGGACTTGTGTAGATGGGTCATGGTCCCATTCAGCATGGTCCCACGCATCTTGAGCAACAGACCGGTTCCACCAAGATGCAGCACAGGAAATCCCTTTTCCCTGGGGCTATCAAACTGTATAACCCCTCCCCCTTCTGTTGTGGTGTAGACTGACTCCACCCCCCTCCAATCTTTGCACATCCCCAATCCTGGGATTTCTACTCGTCACTTTAATTTCATGTTTTATGTTTCTCGTTGTGTTCAATGACTGTTGGCAGACCAATTTCCCTCCTGGGATGTGTGGGGCATGTTTTTTTACACAGAGGGTGGTGAGTGCCTGGAACACACTAGCAGGAGGATAATGGGCGAGGCAGATATGACAGCAGCCTTTGGAAAGGAACATGAGCATACATGGAATGGAGGAAAAGGGATTATGTGCAGGCAGATAAGAATTGGTCTTGGCATCATGTTCAGCACAAACATTGTGGGCCAAAAGTCCTGTTCCTGTGCTGTACAGTTCTATGCTTGAGATATAGCCAAATATCTATATAATTAAAAGTCTCATCTTGACCACTTCCTGTCTACATTGTTATTTGATTTTAGAAAAAACACTACCGTATATCGCTATGATTTTTTGTCATCTTACCCACAGTCCTCCTCCACTGCAGCAGCCCCAAGGAGTTTTCCGATCGCTGAAAAAATAAAAAAGTTATGAATGTTTAAAAAATCTTGAGATCAGCTGATTGGTCCTCTCGCCTGTCAATGACCATGATGAAGGTAACGCCCCTTCCAGGGAGGGCAGGACAATAAAACCCCAGATGCCTGGACGTGAGTCAGTCACTTAGTAAGATTGCGAGGGAGAGGCCACAACTGTGATTCTGCTGTGAGTCTACTGAACTGCGAGTCTACTAAACTGTGAGTCTACTGTGTGCTTGCAATAAATGCTTTGTTACCCCGCAATGTGGTTGCAATAAATGATGATTGGTTAACCCTTTATGTGCTTGCAATAAATGCTTTGTTACCCCGCAATGTGGTTGCAATAAATGATGATTGGTTAACCCTTAATGTGCTTGCAATAAATGGTTTCTCAGCCCCCACTGTGTTTGCAAGGAATAAATGGTTTGTCAGCTCCCACTGTGTTTAATCCAAATGTCCCTCTCATTCTGTAACTTAGGCTGAGTGGACAAGTCGCTCTGATTGCGTACGTTCCGCTAAGTGCAGAGATCACGCTGATTGTGTGACTTCCGCTAAGTGCAGAGGTGACGCTGATTGCGGAAGTGCTGCTGACTGCGGAAGCCCCATAGTGGAGAGGGCGCGCTCAGCCATGTGAGTAGATTTAAGAAAGTTTACTGTCATATATATGGTGTGCGAGTCTGTGTGTGTGAGTGTGTGTGAGTCTGTGTGTGAGTGTGTGTGCAAGAGTCTGTCTGTGTGTGTGTGAGTCTGTGTGTGTGTGTGTGTGTGTGAGAGAGAGTGAGAGTAACAGTGAGTCTGTGTGGGGTGGAGGGTGTGTGTGAGGTGGAGGCTGTGTGTGTGAGTGTGTGAGGTGGAGGGTGTGCGTGTGTGACTTGAAATGGATTGACCACTTGACTTGACTTGACTTGACTTGACTTGACTTAACTTGACTTGACTTGACTGGAATGGATTGACTTGACTTGAAATGGATGGTTGGCCTTGCACTCTCTGTGCTTGACTTGACTTGACCCACAGCACCCATGCTAGCGCTCCAGAACCCCCCCCCCCCCCCCCCCCCCCCCCCCCCCCCCCACTGGCCACCAATGTTGGAATTGGTGGAGAGGTGTAATATTGTGTTGGGGGACCAACCCTCCTGTGTGACCCTGGGACCCAGCGTGTTCCACTTAGTCTAGTAGCCAGATATAGCCAAACCTATATGAACACTGGTTTCAATACAAGATTACGCTGATTGCTGCAAAAAATGGTCAGTGAGTGGGTGCATTCTTTCAAGATATATTTTCCTCATTCTTTTGTGATACGGGATTAGTTTGCAAACTCCTGAGTAGAATCAGTTCATAATTTCATGTAGAAATGTCTACACATCCTCAGAATGAAAGGACATATCCTTAGAGTGCAGATGAGGAGGAATTTATTTAGCCATAGGTGGGTGAATCTGTGGAATTCATTTCCACAGAAGATCGTGGAGGCCAAGTCAATAGATATTTTTAAGGCGGAGATTGATAGATTCTTGATTATTACGGGTGTCAGGGGTTATGGGGAGAAGGCAGGAGAGTGGGGTTGAGAGGGAAAAATAGTTTGGCTGTGATTGAGTGGCAGAGTAGACTTGATGGGCCAAATGGCCTAATTCTGCTCCTACAACTTGTGAACTTATTATTACTGACCTTCTAGTTGCAGAAGAAGGAGGACACGAAGCATTGAGGGTGAGAGGAGAAGCTGAGGAGCAGTGTACTGAAAGACAGCAATGTTGTGAGGGTCTGTGGTAGCGTAATGAAACCCACTTGAGTCATTACCGATTTGTCGGAAGCGGTTGAAAGGATGTTGTGGTCAGCCTGATTTATTTTTTAATCCTACAGGACACGGAGGAGCCGGGCGGCTTGTTATTGCTCCTCTCTGATGTAATTTCTAAATTAGTCCATTAATAGCATTTGTTGACCTGCAGTCTGGATGTGGATGTGACAAAAAACACTGAGGGGCAGTTTCTAGATCTACAAACCACAAAGGTGAGCCACAGCAGAGAGAGAGTAAAGAATAAATACTAAGAGCTCAGTTCAGTTCAGTCTATTGTCACGAGTACTGAGGTACAGTAAAAAGCTTTTGTTGCTTGCTAACCAGTCAGCGCAAAGAGAATACATGATTACTATCGAGCCATTTACAGTCAATAGATACATGATAAGGGAATAATGTTTAGTGCAAGGTAAAGCCAGCAACGTCCAAATCAAGGATAGTCCGAGGGTCACTCATTGGGTAGATAATAGTTCAGCACTGCTCTCTGGTTGTGGTAGGATGATTCAGTTGTCTGATCACAGCTGGGGCAAGGAAAATAAATTCACCGTTGCATCTTTGGCTATGGAATTGGATCTACAGAGCTGCATAAAACTGGAGCTAATACCCGCCCATGGATTAAAATTCAAACTACAGAAGGTTACTTTAGTTTAGTTCCGTTTAGAGATACGGCGTGAAAACAGGCCCTGCAGCCCACTGGCCCAGCGTTCCCCACCCACCCCCATCGTACATTAATACTATCCTACAACTATGGACATTTTTGTTTTTTTACCAAAGTCAAATTAACCTACAACCCTATATGTCTTTGGAGTGTGGGGGGGAAACCAGAGCACCCGGGGAAAACCCACGTAGTCACAGGGAGAACGTACAAAATCCATGCCAACAGCACCCGTACTGAGGATAAAACCGGGGTATTCAAAGACGTACAGTTTTGTTGGTTAATTGGCTTTAGTAAAATTGTAAATTATCCCTTGTGTGTAGGGCATTGTTAGTGTTTGGGGTAATAGCTGGTCGGCGCGGACCTGGTGGGCTGAAGTGCTGTTTCCGCGCTGCATCTCTAAAATAAAGTCTAAAGTTCAACATAAAAGCATGAAAGCTGTCATAACTTTTGCTGATATCACCATCCATTCCTTCCATAAACCACTGTACTGTTCCATTCACAGCCATCCCATTGTGGAAATTGGACTTTGTTTATGAAACTGATGTGCTACAATGCTGTGAACTATATTATGCACTGTATCTTCCCCTTTGATCTATCTATTGTACATGAGTTTGAATTGACTGTATTTATGCATGGTACTGTATATCTGATCTGTTTAGATAACATGCAAAGCAAAACTTTTCATTCTACCTCAGTACACATGACAATGACCTACCTAAAATTAAAATCCATGGATATTTCACAAACCAACAAAGCCATACAGTAGCTATGATACTTCATAATTTCAGTATAGAAGCTGGGATGTAATGTTAAAATTGTACAAGGCATTGGTGAGACCAAATCTGGAGTATGGTGTACAATTTTGGTCGCCCAATTATAGGAAGGATGTCAACAAAATAGAGAGAGTACAGATGAGATTTACTAGAATGTTGCCTGGGTTTCAACAACTAAGTTACAGAGATAGGTTGAATAAGTTAGGTCTTTATTCTCTGGAGCGCAGAAGGTTAAGGGGGGGACTTGATAGAGGTCTTTAAAATGATGAGAGGGATAGACAGAGTTGATGTGGACAAGCTTTTCCCTTTGAGAATAGGGAAGATTCAAACAAGAGGACATGACTTCAGAATTAAGGGACAGAAGTTTAGGGGTAATATGAGGGGGAACTTCTTACTCAGAGAGTGGTAGCGGTGTGGAATGAGCTTCCAGTGGAAGTGGTGGAGGCAGGTTCATTGGTATCATTTAAAAATAAATTGGATTGGCATATGGATGAGAAGGGAATGGAGGGTTATGGTATGAGTGCAGGCAGGTGAGACTAAGGGGAAAAAAAGTTGTTCGGCACGGACTTGTAGGGCCGAGATGGCCTGTTTCCGTGCTGTAATTGTTATATGGTTATATGGTTATAATTAATTCATAAATATTGTGTCGATTTTCTGTAATAAAAGGAAATGTGAGACCCTTGTTTGGACTTAATATCAGTCACAGATTGGAGATATTCCTTGGCTGTGTGTGTGATCTTGGTATAGGCTCCATTACTGATCATATGTTAACACTCGGAGAGAGACTTAGTACTGAAACGGTATCTGATATTCCTCATGTATTTGGCTCTGCGAACTAACACTCTACACATGCCTGCGGCAACTAATCTGTAGGAAGTGTGGGTTGGTTGGGATACTGCGGTCAATCAATATTTGTCTAAATTGTTTCCGAATGGAACGGTTAGTTCCATTGCTAATTTCTAAACCACTTGAGCATGACTTTTGAAGCAAAAGAAGCCTTTTCCAACCCACTGCAACCACTTCACTTCTTCCAGCAAGTCATGTAAAATCTTTATTCCACTCAGTCTATATAATCCCCAAGGGAAGTGAATAATAACAAGTAAAACCTTTAAGATAAAACACTGGCACATCTTTCATTGACTCCAAGCTGCAATCATGTGAGACTAGCAGGATATCAGCCTACTATAAGTATAAAGATGCTTTCAAGTCACTGACTACAATCTAATTTGGGGCAATACACAGCTCTTTGGTGACTACATTGCTCACCCTGCATTGCATTTCACAGGTTTGTAGGAGGTCAGCAGGAAGTAGAGGCTTCATAGAATATCTGCCAAGCTTTTTGATTCTAAGTGCACTATAATCACGACACGTAGAGAGAGACCTTAACTTCAGTTAGTGGGGTTTTGAAGCCATAACACGGTGTGTATCATGATACCGGATATCATGGATATCACCGGATCACCGGAAACTGGCAAGTTGGGCCATAGGGGCTATTTCCATGCTGTATAACTATAACTCTAAAAACAACATCAGTATCCTATCCCAGAGCTGCATCTTCGCATATTTAGTACAGATGGTTACGAGGAGCAGATCACATTGCTCAATGTCCACCGCAAGACTCCCAAAGTGGATACTTATTATCTCTCCTCTCGGAGAGGTTACCAGGCAAGCAAAGGAGACGATTCTAGGACATGTTCAAACCTCCTTAAGTGTAAAAGCTCCAACCTCGCTCTAGTTTCTAGTTTGCGTATCACCAGCAACCTAACCTGGCCCCTTCACACTGGTGCAATGATCAAGAAAGTACATCAATGTATTTACCTATTTTCGGCTTCGTAGAAGATTCAGGGTGTCCACACGATTCTCTTAAACGTTTACTGATAGGATAAAGAAAGTCATCTGCTGGGCTCCATCTCCGTACGGCATTTGACCTTGTGAACCTTCGGAGAGTGGCGAACACAGCCAGTCTATCACAGGCTCATCGCTTCCTTCCATCCAGTCTATCTTCACAGTGTACTGTCCCAGCGCTATCATCAAGGACTCCAGATATCCTGACCATTCTCTTTTCTCCACCTTCTGGGAGAAGATACTGGAGCTCAAAAGTCCCACCGTACAGCTTATTCTCCAGGGATATTGGACTCCTGAGATTAGAGGTTACCTGAAATCCGAGAATTCAATGTTCATACTGTTGGGCTGTAAACTACCCAAGCGGAATACGAGGCGTTGTTCCTCTAGTTTGTGCTGGCCACATGCTGGCAATGGAGGGGGCACAGGACAGGAAGGTGGTTATGGGAATGGGAGGGGGGGAGTTCCAGTAAGCTTTAGCGGACCGAGTCCAAGTATTTACCAAAATGGACGCCGGGGCTAAGCTTAGTTTCACTGATGTACAGGAGGCCACATTGGGAACACCAGAGGCAGTAGATGAGGTTGGAGGGGGTATATGTGGACCTCCTCTTACCTGGAAGGACTGCTGGGGTGCCTGGATGGAGGCGAGTGAGGAGATATAGGGATAATATGTGCAGAAGGTTAGATGAACAGTAAGGACATGTCATGAGTGATAGGAACAGAATTAGGCCCATCATTTGGCCCATCAAATCTACTCCATCATTCAATCATGGCTGATCTATCTCTCCCTCCTTACCCCATTCTCCTGTCTTCTCCCCATAACCCCTGACACCTGTACTAATCAAGAATCTATCTATATCTGCCTTAAAAATATCCTTTGACTTGGCCTCCACAGCCGTCTGTGGCAATGAGTTCCACAGATTCACCACCCTCCGAATAAAGGAATGCCTCCTGATCTCCTTCTTATAGGAGTGTCCTTTAATTCTGAGGCTATGACCTCTAGTCCTAGACACTCTCACTAGTGGAAACATCCTCTCCACCTCCACTCTATCCAGGCCTTTCACTCTTCGATAAGTTTCATTGAGGTCCCCCCCCTCATCCTACTAAACTCCAGTGAGTACAGGCCCAATGCCATCAAACGCTCATCATATGGAACCCACTCATTCCTGGGATCATTCTTGTAAACCTCTTCTCCAGAGCCAGCACATCCTTCCCAGTAGTATGTGTTTAGTAAATTAGTCATATAATCATAGAATCCTACAGCATGGAAACAGGCCCTTCAGTCCAACTTCCCCATGCTGACCAAGATGCCCCATCGACACCAGTACCACCTGCCCACGTTTAATTCATATCCCTGTAAACCTTTCCTATCCATGTACCCGTCCAAATGTCTTTTAAATGCTGTTATAGTACCTGCCTCCAGCACCATGTTTCATATACACTCCACCGTTTGTGTAAAAAGTTACCCCTCAGATTCATATTAAATCTTTCCCACCTCACCTTAAACCAGTGGTTCCCAACGTGGGGCGTACGCCCCACAGGGGGGCAATTTGATTTTTAAGGGGGGCAATTGAGCGCGACTGAGGAGGTCTGGGTCCAAATTTTTGATTTTTATTTTTTGGGATTTTACATCAGGTAAAATCAACATATGTAGTTTATGTTTCAGATGTTATTTTGAGTAAATAATTTTTTGGGGGTAAAAAAGGTCTTTATTATGTAGTTATTACATAATCACCACAATGTTCTTTTGAAGCTTGTTTTAAACCAAGGTATTGCCGTTTTAAGCTTTTTCAGCTGGAACGGAGTTTACTTTTTAAATGATAAGAATTATATATCACCACATGGGGGGGGGGGGGCATCAGGATTTTAGAGGTGATTAGGTGGGGCATGGCCAAAAAAAGGTTGGGAACCACTGCCTTAAACCTATGTCCTCTAATTCTCAATTCCCCTAATCTGTGCAAGAGACTTTGTGTTTATTTTAATTAATCCTCTCGCGATTTTGTATAAGATCATCCTCCTGCTGTCCAGTGAATAAAGTCCCAGCCTGCTCAACCTCTTACTATAGCTTTGGCCCTTGTGTCTCGGCAACATCCTCGTAAATATTCTCTGTACCTTTTCCAGCTTGACAACAACTTTCCTATAACATGGTGCCCAAAACTGAGCAAAATACATTAAATGTGGCCTCACCAATGTGTTGTATATCTTCAACATGACCGACCAACTTCTATGCCCAATACTCTAACTGATGAAGACCATTGGGCAGAAAGCCTTTTTGACCACCCCATCTACCTGTGACACCACTTTCAAGGAGCTATGTACCTGCACCCCTAGATCCCTCTGCTCCACAACACCCCTCAGTGTCCTCCCTACCAGTCATTGTGTCATGCAACGTCTTCTATTCCTTTTCTCTAGAGATGCTGCCTGACCTGCTGAGTTACACCAGCATTTTGTGTCTATCTTCAGTGGAATCTGCAATTCCTTATTACCTTGTTACAAACTTGTACGTAGCCGGGATCGAACCCAGGTCTTTGGCGTTGTAAGGCAGCAACACTACTGCCGTGCCACCGCGCTACCCTGCGAGAGTCTCCAGTTACTCGAGAGTTGCTGAATATCCTCGGTTTCCTAAGGAAGTAAAGACGTTGCCTGTCACATCAACCAATCAAGGTACCTTCTTTCCTGTCGCATCAACAACATCAACAAGCCTCTGTAGTACAGACATAGTAACATAGAAAATAGTGCATGAGTAGGCCATTTGGCCTTTTGAGCCAGCACTGCCATTCAATAATTCATGGCCAATCATCCCGAATCTGTACCCTTTTCCTGCTTTCTCACCAAATCCCTTGATTCCGTTAGCCTGAAGAGCTAAATCTAACTCTCTCTTGAAAACATCCAGTGAATTGGCCTCCACTGCCTTCGGTGGCAGAGAATTCCACAGATTCACAACTTTCTGGCTGTTTTTTCCTCATCTCAGTCCAAAATGGCCTACCCTTTATTCTTAAACTGTGACCCCTGGTTCTGGTCTCCCCCAACATCGGGAACATTTTTCCTACATCTAGGCTGTTCAATCCTTTAATAATTTTATATGTTTCTATACGATGCCCTTTCATCCTTCTATATCCCAGTGAATACAAGCCCAGTCGACCCATAGACTCCACATCAGGATATGAGGCAATGAAGAAGAAACTCTGGCATCTATCAATTTTGCGGATTGGTATCATGCTTTTATTTTTCACCGTGACCTTGCCTTCCTTTTAAAACAAAATTATTGCTTACCTCTAATTTCTCCAGATCTTTTATTGGGAGCTATTTTATTGGGAGCATTGAGAACACACAGCACCATTTGATAATCCTAGACTGTAGTTCAGTTGCTTGATGTGCTGTTGTTTTGCTGCGGGTCACTTGGTTCCATCGGAGGATGTCAGGGCTCATCCCGAGGTCAAAAGGTGAAAATGAACTTTGCCTTTTTAATTATTTTCTCTCGTTTGTTTCGTGGTCTTTGCACGGCAGCAGGTTACTGTTAAAATATGTCAGGAAAGATGGGCGAGATGTCATTCTGTCAGGAAGCTTGCACACCAGGCGACTGATGCCTGTTTCCCTGCCAGACACCGCCTGTACGGTTACGGACGTACACAATTTAATAGACAAAATCAAGGGAGTACGTTGACACCACAGTTATTTCGGAAATGTAGTTTAGTTTAGTTTAGTTCAGAGATACAGCACAGAAACAGGCCCTTCGGCCCACCGAATACGTGCCGACCAGTGATTCCCGCACCCTAACACTATCCTACACACGCACTAGGGACAATTCACAGTTTTACCAAAGCCAATTTACATACAAACCTGTGGGTCTTTGGAGTGTGGGAGGAAATTGAAGATCTCAGTGAAAACCCACACAGGTCACGGGGAGAAGGTACAAACTTCGTACAGACAACACCCACAGTCAGGATCGAACCCGGGTCTCTGGCGCTGCAAGGCAGCAACCATACCGCTGCACCACTGTGCCAGGATTGTGAGAAATTCTGTTTTCAAATATGGCAAAGCATGTAGGTGTTGGAATGCTTTGTATCCATTCAATAAAGTTCATGACAGCATTGAAGGGATGCTCCAATAATCATTACAAGGCTCTGATAAAAGTGTGCCAGCACAATTTCCTGCTCTCCATTATGGTTTTAGGTTTTTTTTTTCAAAATTACCCACTGTTTCCTGTAGTTAAGAATTTCATTTCAGGCAGTAATTTAAAACACCCACAGAACATGGGAACGCACTGGGCTAATTTACCTCCTGACTTGTCGACCTCCACCCACCCCTTCCCTCTACAACACATTCTACCATTTAAATCTGCTTTAATCTGTTGTAATCGTTTGCGAAAACTCATCCTACTGAACGTTGGCAAGCAAGATAGCTGTCATCAGGACATATATAAACCTCTTGAGTTCCATTTGCCACTGAGTCTGCTGCTTATTCCCAGGATTTTAATCAGTAGTAAGGTGTTGTACCATCCAGGCTTTCCCCAGCCAAAACCGCCAATATTAACATTGCTCCAAAAGTTTGGACCATTTTCTATTTTGTAGCAATTCTTGTAGCATTTTCTATTTTGCTGCCTCAACCAGCCCAACTGTGTCATGCAAGTATGTTGCTGTCCATCGCAATGGAATGGAAAATATGATGTGAAAGGCCTAGATAGAGTGGGTGTGGAGAGGATGTTCCCAGTAGCAGGAGGGTTTCGGACCAGAGGGCAGAACTACAAAATAAAAGGATGTACACTTGGAATGAGGATAAGGAGGAATGGCCAGAGGGTGGTGAATCTGTGGAATTCATTGCCACAGACAGCGGCAGAGGCCAAGCCATTGGGTATGTTTAAAGCGGAGATTTAACCTGACAAGTGGGGCCTCTGACAAGTGCAACTGTGGAGAGGCACAGACAATGGCCCACGGACAATCTCCGCAGAGGCACAGATGTGGCAAAGGCTGTGGCAAAGCAGGCAGAATGTGATCTGACACACGAGCGAATGAAAAGCGGAGATTGATAGGTTCTTGATTAGTAAGGGTGTCAAAGGTTACTGGGAGCAAGCAGGAGAATGGGGATGAGAGGAAGTAATAGATCAGCCATGATCGAATGGCTAAGCAGACTTGATGGGCTGAATGGCCTCATTCCGTTCCATGGTCTTATGGTCTAAGTTGTAGGGTGCACCCTGATTCATTGTAGTCCTCTTAGTTCTTGTAAAAGGCTTGTAAACTGGTTTGTAAATCTTGGCTGCTTCACATTGCCTTCCACGTTATGTCTGTGGGACATTCATTACACACCTAACATTCAAAGGAGTAGGGTTTCAATAATGAGGCTGCAAAGCTAGAAACTAGCTTCCATATCCAGACATTAGCGCATATATCAGTCTCAACATAGCCACAAGCAGTGGCAGCCATGCTTGTTTATCATCCCTCTCCAAAGGGTTATGAAACAATTAATATAAAAAACACCTCTGTACAAGGAATGTTCTGAAGTAATACGGCATGTCATCAAAGACTTTTACCAAAGGACATCTCACGGATGCACTGTAAAAAGTCTTCCCCTCTCTCCTATCAGGCAAGAGGTACAGAAGTGCGAAAACACACACATCCAGATTTGGGGACAGTTTCTTCCCAGCTGATATCAGGCAACTGAACAGTCCTCTCACCAGCTAGTGAGTGGTCCTCATTGGAGACATTCCAACTTTAATCAGACTTTATCAAGCACTAAACATCCTACCACTTTAATCCTGCATCTGTGCACTGCAGACGGTAAGATTGTAATCATGTATATTTTTTCTGCTGACTGGATAGCATGCAACACAATGCTTTTCACTGTGCCTCGGTACATGTGGCATTAAACTAAACTGAACTAGGCCAAGTATCCTGACTGGTTGCATCATGATCTGGTACGGCAATTCCCACGCAAAGAATGCAAGGAGCTGCAGAGAGTGGTGGACTCAGCCAAGTCCATCACAGGCACAGCCCTCTTCAATAACCAACGCATCTCGAGGCGTTGTCTCAAGAAGGTGGCATGTATCATCGAGGAACCTCCATCCCCCACCACGATGGTCTCACAGCCCTCCGGTTCTTCCTCGACCAGAGAAGCAACCCATACCCAGCCACTGACACTCTCCTCCGCCTAGCGGAGCTGGTCCTCACCCTCAATAACTTCGCGTTCGACTCCTCCCACTTCCTCCAAATACAAGGCGTAGCTATGGGCACACGCATGGGCCCCAGCTATGCCTGCCTATTTGTAGGTTACGTCGAGCAATCCTTGGTCAATACATACCAGGGCCCCATCCCCAACCTCTACCTCCGCTACATCGACGACTGCTTTGGTGCCACCTCCTGCACCCGCACACAACTGACTGACTTCATCCACTTCACCACTAATTTCCACCCGGCACTGAAATACACCTGGACCATTTCCGACACTTCCCTACCATTCCTTGACCTCACTATCTCCATTGCAGGTGATAGACTTCTAACCGACATACACTATAAACCCACTGACTCCCATGGCTATCTGGACTACACTTCTTCCCACCCTGCTTCCTGTAAGGACTCCATCCCCTACTCCCAATTCCTCCGTCTACGCCGCATCTGCTCCACGGATGAGGCGTTCCACACCAGGACATCTGAAATGTCCTCACTATTCAGGGAACGGGGGTTCCCCTCCTCCACCATAAATGAGGCTCGCACCAGGGTCTCTTCCATACCCCGCAACACTGCTCTCTCTCCCCATCCCCGCACTCGCAACAAGGGCCGAGTCCCCCTAGTCCTCACCTTTCACCCCACCAGCCGTCACATACAAAAAATAATCCTCCGTCAGTTTCGCCACCTCCAACGTGACCCCACTACTCGCCACATCTTCCCATCTCCCCCCATATCTGCCTTCCGCAAAGACCGCTCCCTCCATAACTCCCTTGTCAATTCTTCCCTTCCCTCTCGGTCCACCCCCTCCCCAGGCACTTTCCCTTGCACCCGCAAGAGATGCAACACTTGTCCCTTTACCTCCCCCCTCGACTCCGTTCAAGGACCCAAGCAATCATTCCAGGTGCGACAGAGGTTTACCTGCATCTCTTCCAACCTCATCTATTGCGTCCGCTGCTCTAGATGTCAGCAGATCTATATCGGTGAGACCAAGCGGAGGTTGGGCGATCGTTTCGCCGAACACCTCCGCTCGGTCCGCAATAACCAAGCTGACCTCCCGGTGGCTCAGCACTTCAACTCCCCCTCCCACTCCGCCTCCGACCTCTCTGTCCTGGGTCTCCTCCATGGCCACAGCGAGCAGCACCGGAAATTGGAGGAACAGCACCTCATATTCCGTTTGGGGAGTCTGCACCCCGGGGGCATGAACATCGACCTCCCAATTCTGTTAGTCCTTGCTGTCTCCTCCCCTTCCTCAGCTCCCCTGCTGTCTCCTCCCACCCTCCAGCCTTCCGGCTACTCCTCCTTTTCCCTTTCTTGTCCCCACCCACCCCCACCCCTGATCAGTCTGAAGAAGGGTTTCGGCCCGAAACGTTGCCTATTTCCTTCGCTCCATAGATGCTGCTGCACCCGCTGAGTTTCTCCAGCTTTTCTGTGTAACCTCCCCACCATCCAAGTTGTGTCCTCTTCTCACTGCTACCAGCAGGCAGTAGGTACAGAAGTGTGAAGTCCCACACCATCAGGTTCAGGAACGAGAAGCTAGTTCGACTTACACCATCTCTTATTTTGCTTGGGCAGCTTACAGCCCAGAGGTATGAATATTGATTTCTCTCACTTCAGGAAGCCACGGCATTCCCTCTCTCTCTATCCCTCCCCCACCCAAGTCATACTAGCTTCTTGTTTTCACCCTACAAATACCTAGCAATGACCTATTTCCTTTATCATTGTTACGTTTTTTGCATATCTTTCATTCATTGTTCCTTATCTCTCCACATCACCATCTCTATCTCTTGTTCCCCTTATCCCTAAACAGTCTGGAGAAGGGTCACAACCAGAAACATCACCCATTCCTTCTCTCCAGAGATGCTGCCTGTCCCGCTGAGTTACTCCAGCTTTTTGTGTTACATTTTCCATGTTGTGGCACCTGTTGAAATGAAATGTTAGTGAATAACTGAAAATTCTGCAGTCTGATTGCAGGCAGAATCAACGAGGAAAATACCACTCTACCATATAGATCATCATCATAAGATCATATATGATAGGATTCGAATTAGACCATTCGGCCCATCAAGTCTACTCCACCATTCAATCATGGCTGAACTATCTCTTCCTAAATCCATTCTCCTGCCTTCTCCCAATAAATTTGGATACCCGTACTGCTCAAGAATCTATCTATCTCTGCCTTAAATATATCCACTGACTTGGCCTCCACTGCCTTCTGTGACAAGTGAAGGGAAGTGAAGTAAAGTAAAAGCTGCTTCTTGAATGACAGTGGGACAAAAGCAATCACCTTTAGAGGAGGAAAATCAGAAACATTATTGCAAAATTCAACCAACACAGCCTCTGTAAGACTTCCTTTGTAAGACACTCAGAACCTTTCCTCCAGGGTGGAAATGTTAAAGATTAGAGGACATAGTTCTGGACTAGGTGGCACAGCTTGAAGGTGAGAGGAGCAAAATGTGAAGTAGATGTGGAGAGTGGTGCGTGGCTGGAACGTGCTGCCACGGGTGGAGGCAGATATGATGGATAGGACATGCAAGGGATAGAGAGGCATGGATCACATGCAAGCAGAAGAGATTAACTTAACTTGGCACCATGCCTAACATGGAACTTGTGTGACAAAGAGACTGTTTAGTCATACAGCATGGAAACAGGTGTCAGGGGTTATGGGGAGAAGGCAGCAGAATGGGGGTTAGGAGGGAGAGATAGGTCAGCCATGATTGAATGGCAGAGTAGACTTGATGAGCCAAATGCCCTAATTCTACTCCTATTCCTTATGACCTTATGAACAGGCCCTTCAGCCCACCCAAGTCCGCATTGATCACCCATACACACTAATTCCATGTTATCTCACTTTGCCTACATATTAGGGGCAATTTACAGAGACCAATTGACCTACAGACCCGCACATCTTTGGGATGTGGGAGGAAACCGGAGAACCCAGAGGAAACCCACCTGGTCACGCGGAGAACATGCAATTTCCACACAGGCAGCACCCAAGGTCAGGATCGAGCCCGGGTCCCTGGCGCTGTGAGGCAGCAGCTCTATGTCCTACACTGCTCACTGTGCAGTTCTATGTCCTAGCAGTTTCCAGAGACAGCATTCAAAAGGGCTGCTCTTTCTTCCCTGTTTATTGTATGTGACCAAAGTGTCCGTGAGCATGTAACATCTTCACAGCCTGAAAATATTCCCTCCTGCTGTTCAGTTATGTGTGGCACCGCTTATTGTTCTTTGCTCCCACCATTTTATTGCCAGTCAAACATATTAATTAACTGCAAGTATTTGAAAGGAATGGAAACTTTGAGATTATCTGTCGTAATACCTTCCTTTTACCATCAAATCTTTTCGGGGTAAGAACTATTTGACCCGCTGATTGCCTGGACGTGTGATGTATTACTTTACACACATGGATATAGTTCTTTTTTAAATTAACTTTGTAATTTGAACTTAAGTAATAAGAAAGTTCAGGACATAAGGCAATTTATTCAGAATGCAAATCGCAGCACCATGATATTGGTAAGAGGAGATGAAAGACTACATGAGCCTCAGTGTTTTTAAAGGCGGGAGAGTCAAGATGCCTACTGTCACCCATCCCAAGAAACAGAACCAAACAGTAATGAAAAAACAATAGTGTAGAAACTATCATCTGAAAAGACACCCAATTAACTGGACTGCAATACAGTGCAAAGCTGTCATTCATCAGTCACAGCATTAAGAGGTCAACGTTGTGCTCAGACTCAGTGCAGGCCCAAAAATATTTGTATGAGCAGGGTCGGAGGAATGAAGTGATCACAAAGCTGATAGTTTCACTGTTGCTATTTAAATACAATTGTTAGAGAATCTAATCGTGCATAAGCGGCCCCTTCCAGCTTGGCTTGTCTTTGCCATTCATGCTGCCCTTCCGAAGTACTGTGTTCAGTTTTGGACGACGGTGTTCAGTTTTCAGTTCAGTTCAGTTTAGTTTATTGCCGCGTGTGAAAAGCTTTTGTTGCGTGCGAAACAGTCAGCAGAAAGACAATACATGATTACACATACATGATTACACACACACTAACACAATCCCCACACACTAACACAATCCCCACACACTAACACAATCCCACACACACTAACACAATCCCACACACTAACACAATCCCCACACACTAACACAATCCCCACACACTAACACAATCCCCACACACTAACACAATCCCACACACACTAACACAATCCCACACACTAACACAATCCCCACACACTAACACAATCCCCACACACTAACACAATCCCACACACACTAACACAATCCCCACACACTAACACAATCCCCACACACTAACACAATCCCCACACACTAACACAATCCCCACACACTAACACAATCCCACACACACTAACACAATCCCCACACACACTAACACAATCCCCACACACACTAACACAATCCCACACACACTAACACAATCCCCACACACTAACACAATCCCACACACACTAACACAATCCCCACACACTAACACAATCCCACACACACTAACACAATCCCCACACACACTAACACAATCCCCACACACTAACACAATCCCCACACACTAACACAATCCCACACACACTAACACAATCCCACACACACTAACACAATCCCACACACACTAAGGACAATTTCCCCACACACAATTTTTTTTACTAAGACAGTTAACCTACAAACCTGTACGTCTTTGGAGTGTGGTAAAGAACCGGATGGAGCACATACAATATGAAGCGAGCTTCAGTGGTCATATGAAGCTTCTTGTCTCATTCTGTTTAGTTTTGTTTAGTTTAGAAATACAGAGCGGAAACAGGCTCTTCAACCCATCGAGTCCGCACCGACCAGCATTCCCCACACACTAACACTGGGGACAATTTAACATTTTACATTTTTACATTTTACATTTATACCAAGCCAATTAACCTACAAACGTGTCCGTTTTTAGAGTGTGGGAGGAAACCGAAGATCTCGGAGAAAACCCATTCAGGTCACAGAGAGAACATATAAACTCCGTGCAGACAGCACCCGTAGTCAGGATTGAACCTGGTACCCGAGGCTCTGAGTGAGCTGTAAGGCAGCAACTCTACTGCTGTGCCACCGTGCCACCCTGTCTCTGATGGTGTGTGGCAAGTTCACAATCCCTGCCTGTCTCTGGAGAGCAGGGCTCAGACCACTGAAGAAACAAAGCAGACCTTTCAAAGAGGTGCTCACAAAAGCCGACCTGTTAAAATCTTTAGGAACTTTTAACATCAATAGTGTTTGGATTCTGCTTTAAGCTGGTCTTTGAACTGCCAGAATGGAGCCACTTCCAGAAATACTCGAGGAACAAATATCGGTATTTAAGGATTAGGCCTTTCCGCCCAGGAGTCTGAATTTGCCTGTTCTTAAAGTCTTGTTTAGTGAATAACGGGATAAGAAATATTAGATTGTTACCAGAGAGTCGGATGCAATTAA
Source organism: Leucoraja erinaceus (assembly GCF_028641065.1). NCBI lineage: Eukaryota > Metazoa > Chordata > Chondrichthyes > Rajiformes > Rajidae > Leucoraja > Leucoraja erinaceus. The sequence goes on along the minus strand of NC_073381.1, from coordinate 82,283,995 downwards.
AGATGCTGCTCCTTTGTAAAATGATGTTTTTAACAATGCTTTACGGTACATAGTAACATTATAATGCTGTCAGTCAACTGAACCATCCTGCCACAAATGCTGTAATCAGACAACTGAGCCAATTTACCATAACTAGAGCTGAACTACTATCCTCCTCCATTTAGAGACCCTCAGACTATCTTTGATCGGACTTTATTGGCTTTATCTTGCACTAAACATTATTCCCTTGTCATGTATGTGTACCTGTAGATCAGGAGCCAGCAAACTACTGCCCCCGGGCCGAATGCGGATTTTTTTCCCGGTAATCATCTGGCCTGCTGAGCGCCGAGCTCTAGCTGCACCGCATCCTGAGCAAAGCCGCCGGCACGGCCTCGCACCTTCTGAGAACACGTTTAAGAAAGAACTGCAGATGGTAGAAAAATCAAAGGTAGACAAAAATGCTGGGGAAAATCAGTGGGTGAGGCATGCAAGGATTGCATGAGGCTGCCTCATCCGCTGAGTTTCTCCAGCATTTTCATCTACCTTATGTGAGAACGTGATTTGATGCCTGCCATCCGGCGCGGGATCCATGTGTACACGTGATAGATGTGGCACGCCATCCGCTCACAGACATGCGTCCTGGCCCCTCCCCTATGCAGAACAAGGTTGCCGACCCCTGCTGTAGATAGTCTACTATCTGTAAATAATCAGAACCTATTTCTAACACACTAACTCCATCTTCACACACTAGGTACAATGTACAATTATACCATGACAATTATCCTACCAATCTGTACGTCTTTAGAGTGTGGGAGGAAACCGGAGATCCCGGAGAAAACCCATGCAGGTCATTTGGGGGGAGAACCTACAAATCCGTACAGAGAAGAATCCATAGTCAGGATCGAACTCTGGTCCCTCGGGCTGCAAGGCAGCAATTTACTGCTGCACCAACGCATGTTGATGCATGCAACACTTGTGGGATGAGACTGCATGGATCAGAATCATGAAAGTGCAGTCCAGAGACTGAAGTAGATTGTACATCCTGGCAGATGCTGAGTCAGCTCAGTGGATTGATTCATTCAATGCACAAGGAACCATGATAAAAAAAATTGCAATCATTTCCTTTGAAACTTATTTATCATTGAAATGCAATAAACAAAAACATTACACAACCTTTATCATGTATCTGTACACTGCGGATGGCTCAATTCTAGTGATGAATTGCCTTTCCGTTTACAGTAGAGTCATTCACAATATGCAGATATAAGATCAAGGGAATAACGTTTAGTGCAAGATAAAGTTCAGTAGAGTCCAATTAAAATTAGTCCGAGGGTCTCCAATGAGGTAGATAGTAGCACAGGACTGCTCTCACGTTCTTGATAGGACAGTTTAGTTACCTGATAACAGCTGGGAAGAAACTGTCCCTGAATCTGGAGGTGTGTGTTTTCACACTTCTGTACCTCTTGCCTGCTGGGAGAGGGGAGAAGAGGAAATGACTGGGGTGAGACTCGTCCTTGATTATGCTGGTGGCCTTGCCAAGGCAGCATGAAGTGTAAATGGAGTCAATGGAAGGGAGGTTGGTTTGTGCGATGGTCTGGGCTGCGTCCACAATTCTCTGTGGTGGTGAAGGTACGGTGATGTATTTCCAGATCAGGATGGTTGTGGTTTATATGCCTTCCAGCTGGCGGTTCTCTCATGCTTTTGTTGCCTTTGCCTTTCTAGCTGGTATAGATGTTTAGGTTTGGAAGGTGCTATCTTGAGCCTGCATCCAGTAGATGCTACAAACTGATCACACTGTGCACCAGTGGTGGAGTGAGCGAATGGTTGTGGAGGAGATAGCTATCCATCAGGCTCAAAGACTCTTATCTCTGTTTGTGAAAAACCTGTAGACTAGACTAGAGTCAAATAGTAACAGAGTCACACAGCATGGACACATGGCTCTTCATCCCAACTTGCCCACGTTTTGTATAAAAAAGTTACCCTTCAGTTACCTATTGATTAGTAAGGGTGTCAGGGCTTACTGGGGAAAGGCAGGAGAATGGGTTGAGAGGGAGATAGATCAGCCATGATTGAATGACAGAGTGGACTTGATGGGCCGAATGGTCTCACTCTGCTCCTCGAACCTTTGAACATAAACTAATATGTCTTGTACAACTGTACCATGACCTCCCAACTTCTATACTCAATACTGACTGATGAAGCCCAAAGTACCAAAAGCTTTATTAACCACCTCATCTACCTGTGATGTCACTTTCAAGGAACCATGCACCTGCACCCCTACGTCTCTCTGCTCCACAACCCTCCTAAGAGCCCCGCCGTCAACTGTGACTATCCTCACAATTAAAAGTTCTACAATTGTTTGTGAAATATGCCTCTGCTATAAAATTATTATAGTCCATCTTTCAAAGAGACATGCATACTTTTGGCTGTGTCAGCAGATGTAGAAATATTAGTCACCTCAATGTCAAGGAGCAATTGAAGGCTTATGAGCAGGCAAAGGGCAGGTTGTTTTATGGGAGGGAAGGGGAAGAGGAAGTCAATTCAAAAATAATTTACTATTTGGGTCATAAAATAACCTGTCCAATAAACCATGCAGACCTACTGCTAGACACTGTTGGAGTTACTGTGGAAGTAAAGCTTGATAGGCACTGCATCATCTGACAAAATGCCTACAAAATACCACTGTGAACTGCTAAGTGGAGATAACATCTTTTATCTCTGCTAGATGACGGATTTACGGTAGTGCAAAGTGAATAACATGTCATTGTTTATAATGATCATGAGTCGTGTGGTATTTTTTTCACTTTACTGTTTATCTTTTAGCTCCTGTAAAATCCTCTCCTTTAAATGCTCTATCCGTCTCATCAGACTCTAAATCCGTTCGCTAAATCCCAGCTATCCAGGGAACAGGAGCTAGACCTCGCTAGCCGACCCATCTGGGTGATTAAATATCCCAAGGTATTATGAGAGTTCAGCTGCTTGGATTTTTAGCCTTTTGAAGGCAGATCAGATTGAGGGTGTCACTACAGAGGGAGATCGCAAGTTGCCCATAATGTAAATATTGGCCACCGTGGCCTTTGTTACAACTTCGGTCACCCCGCATCCGCTATTAAAGCCCCATCACACGTGAGCCTAGAGTGAAAACAACGGAACTGCACTTTTTAAACAAGGGGTTTGCCTGCAAGGAGCTGACTTAAGAAGGCACACTAATGATAATATGCCTGATTCGCCTTGGAACTATCCATATGTGCTATTGGAGTTTAACACCACCCACTCACAGGAAAGTATCGAGCTAGACTCTTTATCAGAGGTGTTGACTTCAAGTCTTAGCGTGGTGAATAAATGAGTTATAACCCAGCTGGTTAGAGCGATGATAGCGATCAGCCTGTGTACATTACATCCTAAGGTAGACACAAAGTGCTGGAGTAAGTCAGTGGGTCAGGCAGCATCTCTGGAGAAAACGGAAGGCTGAACGTTTTGGGTCGGGATCATCCTGATTTGTCTCTGTTTGTGTAAATCAGCATCTTTGTTTCTACTAAACATATAACTATGTTCTACGAAAAATAAGAGCAGATGAGGCTTAAATGAACAGCCTCTAATTACACGAGAGAGAAAATGTAATTGGTATTATGTTCATTAGTCATAGGAGCAGAAATAGGCCAGAGGGCCCATCAAGTCTACTTTGCCATTCAATCATGGCTGGTCTATCTGTTTCTCTTAACCCCATTGCCCTGCCTTTTCCCCAGAACCCTTGACATCCGGACTATTTTATACGATTAGTAATGTTTAGTGCAAGATAAAAATAGGATTGGTTTACTATTGCCGGGTGTACCGTGATACCATGTACCTTCTTCAGACTTCCTCCAGTCTGAAGAAGGGTCTCGACCCGAAATGTCACCCATTCTTTTTAACCAGAGATGCTGCCTGACCCGCTGAGTTGGGCACTTTGTGTCTATCTTCAGTATAATCCAGCCTCCGCAGTTACTTGCTATACATTTCATCCCATCCTTCTTGCTGACGAGGCAAAGTGGTGCCCGCTGATGAAAGCGCCTCATAGGATCCTCAAGCTCGTGCTGGCGACGTACTGTTTCCAACGGGGCCGCTGCCTTCAAGGATGTACGTGGATCTCGATGGATCAGCCGTGCGGTCCTGATAGGGATGCCCGGCTTCTATAGGGACTTGTTGCGAGTCTTGAACCTGGTTGCTGTTGACCGGGCCCCCCCTCCGCCGGCGGAGGGTGACGGCGCGGGCGTGAGAGCAGCCGGTCCTTGTCCGGCCCCACCGGGTGTCGGGGGTGGGGGGGCTCAAACGTGTGGAGTAGTTGCGGTTGAGCAAGCCCCCGCTCAGCCGGAAGTACTCATCAGACCCAGGCACCGTAATCCATCCCGGGAGCTGGTCCCACACAATTTGAGCCGCCTTTCCTCGACACCTTTCATCTCTCTCCGAGACGCAGGGAGGCGTGTCCTGTACAGGCTCCTCCTCCACACCCTGCACTTCCTCGCCCTGGTCCACCGTCCGGACACCAGTGGCGGTCGGTGTTGCCTTCCGGTCGTGAGGGAGGGGGGTCCCCGGTGGGGGTCCCTCTACGCAGGGATTCTCCCCCTCTACATTGGGGACCTGGGGTGGAGGGTATTGCACCGAGGAGTTCCCTACAACCTGTTTCTCTCGCGGTTCACAGACTCGCCAGCCGCCTGCCACTTTAGCGGGCTGGAAGAGTCTGTGTAACACGTGTACATGGAGTGCGTGAGGCTGCAGCCCTTGTTCTATTATCTAAAGGGGCTGCTCCTTGCCTTCTGGCTGCATTTTCCACCAACCATCCTCATCTGTGGACACCCTGTGCGTAGGGGAGAGGGTAGGGCTGAAGATGTCCTGGTTGGGTTGCTCCTGGGCCTGGCCAAGCTGGCCATCCGCGAGTCACGGTGCCAGGCGATGGAGGGCTCTACCCGAGCCAACTGCCTGCCCCTTTTCCGGGGATACGTCCGTGCCCAGGTGCAGTTAGAAAGGGAAAACGCCCTGTCTACGGGCACCCTGAGGGAGTTCCGGGACCGCTGGGCTCCGCAGGGTGTTGAATGTATCCTCAATAAGGATTGTATTTATAACTGTATATTAGTTTATTATGGATATATGTTAATATTGTATTATGGTGGTGGGCTCTGGCTTGCTTTATTGTGGTGTCATTATTATTTTTTAATAATTGAATACATTTTATGATTAAGAAAAAAGGATCTTCAAGCTTAACAAGAGCTGCACTAGGAAAATGCACTGAGGACCAGAGGCACAAAGAGGGCGCAGAAATGGGCCAGAGACATAATCCAGTTGGGAAATGTTAGACCATATCCATAAATAGAATGGAGGTGTTTATCAAAGCTTCTCATAATCTGCAATTGGATTCCTCCATAACAGAAGACAAGTTTGGTGCGTTGGGTCGAAAGAAGCACCCATTAATCATTCACACAGAAGAGATTAGGCCCAAGACAGTCGTGTGGTAGATAGTGAATCAAGAGGGGGTTGCATAGAGTCATAGAGTTTGACAGCACAGGAAGAGGCCCTTTGGTCCATCTTATCCATGTTGACCAAATTGGCATTCTGAGTTACTTCCATTTGCTACGTTTGTATTTCATCATCTATCTATACATAACTAAAACTCTGATCTTGTTATCTTCCGGTTTGTGCGGTCTTTCTAGTTGCGCAAAAACAGTTCACGATAGTGCTACGATTTTTCGCCAGTTCACTCGCCGTTCTCCTGTGCTGCGATTGCACCAAGTTTCGTTCCGATCGGTTGAATGTCGTAAAAGGTAGCGAGGTTTAAAAAATCTTAAAAACCATGCGTGCGCAGATCAATCTCTTCTCCTGCCGTTCAGCGCCGCGCGGATTAGTCTCTTCCCCTGTCACTCACCGGGATGGTCCGTCCCTTCCTGCGCTATCACGTCATTACTGGAGCTGAGAATGGCCGGCAGAGGTTTCCAACTGGACACAATTTTCGGAGGGACCCGAAGCAGCCCAGCCCCGAGCAGCCCAGCGTCAAACAGCCCAGCGTCGGAGACCCAGCCCAGCCTGGAGTCGGAGATGTCGCCGATGCCAAACGGAAAGCGGACACACTGATCCCGGCAGAGGAGAATGACCAGTGACTGCTGCGAGTCCCCATCGTACCGTCAATTCCAGCCACTACCCCTCTGGTCCCCCTCGCTGGCATCTACCCCCTCCCCCATGATACCTCCCCTCCCCCATGGTTCACCCCCATGTTTTCCCCATCCGAGGTCACTCCTCCCCCCCCCACCACACCCCCTGCCCACACACAAACACAACGCACCCCCCCCCCCCAACCCCCCCTCGACCCCACCCACAGCCCCCACACACCCCCACCCCCACAACACCATCCCGCCCCCACAACTCCTCCCCCCCCCCCACTTCCCTCCCCCTGCCCGCACACCCCCTCCCCCAACAAATCCCCCGCCCACACAACCCCTCCCCCCCCACAATAGGAAATAACCCGACAAATCGCACCACCAACCAAGAATGGCCATGCCCCACCACCCACAGAATCGAGAAAGAGCTATCAATCTGTCAATCCTTTCCATGTCCGCGCCGACTGCATCACAGCCTGGTTTGGGAACAACTCTGCCCAAGGCTGCAAGAAACTGCAGGGTTGTAGTTGCAGCCCAGTACAACAACCAGACCAGCCTTCCCACCATTGACTCCAGCTATGCCTCGTGCATCCTCAGAAAAGCAGCCGCAGAATCAAGTTTCCCGTGTTAATTCCGATTAACTGATTCCGAATTCCGATAACGAACGAGACTCCCACATGTCTATCTTCAATCCTCCTGGTGATCTCTTCCAAAAGATCTTATCAGATTTGTGAGACATAATTTTCCCACATACACACCCATGCTAACTATCCCTAATTGGTCCCTGCCTATCCAACTGCTGGTAGATCCTGTCATAAGAATCCCCTCCAACAATTTCCCCACCACTGATGTCAGGCCTCTTGTTCCCTGTCTTCTGTCCGCTGCCCTTTTTACTTCAAATTCAGCCACCCTCCAATCTTCCAGAACTTCATCTGTGTGAACGATGATGTGAATATCTCTGCAAGGGTCTCCGCAATTTCTTTCCAAGCTTCCCACTAAGTCCGAGAATGGTCAGGCTCGGAAGATTAATCCACCATAATGTATTTTCAAATTGCCAGTATCCCTCCTTTTTGGTAATTTAGACACCACAATTCCTATGCCTCAATTTCTTAGCTTCTATGATCTTCTCTTCAGTAAAAACAGAGAAAAAAAAACATGAATTTAATATCTCCCTGTCTCCAGTGGCTCCAGCAGCCATGCTGATCTTTAAGGGAATATGTTCATTCCCGAGCCACCATTTGTAGGCTCCGCAGAGGGTAGTGAGGGGATCATTGGCATCTCCCTACCCTCGGTACAAGAACTGCTCCAGAGCCGCTGTCTGAAAAAAGCTCAGAGAATTGCTAAGGACAAACTGCACCCCCTCCACATACACCTGGATCTCCTGCCATCAGGCAAGAGATATCGAAGCATCAAAGCCCGGACTACAAGACTGCTAAACAGCTTCCTACCACAGGCTGTGAGGCCGCTAAACAGTCACTCTGTACTCACAGTCACTTGATTCTGCGGCTGGCACGGACACTTTAATAACTGGCACTGGCCACTCAAATCAGCTGCCCCGGACATTTTTATGATTGGTTTATTGTATTTTAACATTGTGTTTTACCTGCTTTTAACTATTTATACTGTTCCATCAGGGACTGGATTGTTTTTAGTGTTATTATGTGTGAAATGTTTTAAATTTCATGTGCGATGCTCCGCTATTCACTGGGAAACGTCTTTTCATTTTGCACTGTACAACTGTTGCTTGCAAGATGACAATAAAGGTTGATTGATTGATTGATTGATTTACACTTAATATGCCTGCAGAACCTCTCAGGAATTTCCTTCACCCTGCTTGCCGGCTCCAGTTCATCTCCTGCTTTTGCCCTCCTGATTACCTTCTTAAATGTTCTTCTACTCACAGCCTAAATGCCTTGTTTTTCATGACTGGAACCTTGATTCAGGGGGTCCCTAAATTTGCCAGCCTTGTCATTCATCAGTCACCAAATAATTGGATGTCCATGGAAAGACAAAAACGCTGTAGTAACTGGGCAGATCAAGCAGGAACACTGGAGAACTTGGATCGCCATCCAAAATGTCATCTATCCATGTTCTCCAGGGATGCTGCCTGACCGGCTGAGTTACTCCAGTATTTTATGTCTTTCCATAGTAAGCCATCTGCAGTTCCTTGCCAGAGACCCATGATCGATCCTGACTATGGATGCTGTTCATTTCCTCGCACATTCCAAAGACATGCAGGTTTGTAGGCCAATTGGCTTCTGCTAAAATTGTTCCGAGTGTGTGGGTTAGAACTAGTGCGAACAGGTGATCGCTGGTTGGCGCGGACTCCGTGGGCCGAAGGGCCTGTTTTCATACTGTATCTCTAAACTAAATTAAATTAAGTTAAACTAATTGATCCACTTTCATAGCTACGGAGAACAATTGGAGCAAATAAGAAATAAGTCTTCACCTCTCCACTGTTATCTCTTCATGTAAGAGTTTAAACGCCGTATCTTTAACCAAGCACCTGATTGCCTGCCTACTTTCTCTTCCTTTGCCAGCTTTTCGTTTTTATTTTAATCTCACCGCATTTCAGTGAAAATCCTTGAAATAGTGTCACAGGCATCATACAAATGGTGAAACTGTCAATACTTGTCCACAGGAAGGGTAACTTTTTCACATAAAGGGTGGTGAGTGAATTTAAAACGAGCTGCCGCAGGAGGTAGTTAAGGCAGTTACAATCACATTGTTTAAGAAACATTTAGACAGGTACATGGATAGGACAGGTTTGGAGGGATCTGGGCCAAATGCAGGCAGGTGGGACTAGTGTAGCTGGGACATTGTTGGGCAAGTTGTGCTGAAGGGCATGTTTCCACACTGTATCGCTCTATGACTCTATGACCCTATTTGCTGGCCTTTGATTACTGTTAATCCTTGTCCGCTCAGGAAATATTTAAGTACCAAAATTCAGGTCTTATTTGACAAGTTGACAATTTATCTTTCAATCCATTACTTTGAATCATTTGCGCAGAAATAACCACTGAAATTAAAAAGTTATCATGATTTTTTTTTTAAGTAATTTACACCAACATAGTTTCCCTAAATTATTAGTTGCATATTCTCCCTCTAAATCCCCTATTGATGAGTTTCCTCACAACCTACTCAGTCACTCGAAGCCAGTTCTTGTGCAGTGTGTACAGATGGTTTATGTTTCCGTTTCCATTGTGCATAATCTCACATGTGATTACAGCAAAACCCGTTAGTTGTTGCTTAGCCTGTGCTCGGAGTTAGTCTTGATCTCCATGAGCAGTGATGCCTCTGGCCATGCAGCTTGGTATCATCAACAAAATTTACAACATTGCAAGGAATAATTTTCTCCATATTACTTATGAATCGTCCAGGCAGCAAGGAACCCATAACTTATCTTTGTTGAGGTATCCATTAGTTCCTGTCTTCAGGCAACGCTTTTCCATTTATGTTCACTCTCTGTTTCCTAGTGCCAAGCCAGATTCAATGCTGTTAGTAAACTTTGTAATTAATACCAAGCATTAACTTTTAAGGCTCACATGTGGCAGCATCAAATGCCAATCCAATCAAATCATAGCCTGTTGAATTGCTCGGCCAATCCAGCAACATGAAGCATAAAATTCAAATGCCCATTGACTGTTAGTTTAGTTAATTGAATTGACCAGCGATCCCCGCATATATTTCGTACCAAGCCAATTAACCTACAAACCTTACGTCTTTGGAGGTGGGAGGAAACCGAAGATCTCGGACATGCAAGTCACAGGGAGAACGTCTCAAAGCACAAACCGTTCCACATCACATTGAATATGTTAGGGCAACTCAAATCTCATCTGTAAAGATTCGCCCATTTACACTACATCCAACACAAAGCACTAGTGTAGTTTAGTTTTGAGAGCATACAGTGCGAATACAGGCCCTTCGGCCCACCGAGTCCACACTGACCAGCGATCCCCGCATATTAACACAATCCCACACACACTAGGGGCCGGTTACATTTGCCATTGTACAACGCAAGCACCGTAGTTGTATTGAGTTTGAGATGCAACATAATTGCTGTGCATCACTCTGGGTATCTGTTCATTACTTCGACCTGCGACAGAATTGCCACCACTTTTCCCAAGTTCCCCTTCAAAGTCCCCCCCGCCGCAGAGGTGAACACAACGATCCCTTCTTCAGGCCCTTTGTCGGCAGCACCGAGAAAAACTGACAGCGATCACCGCAAATTAACAAACGTACAACACCTGGATTTGAATTTTACGTACCAAGCCAATTAACCCTACAAACCTGGACGTCTTTGGAGTGTGGGAGGAAAAAATAACTTCAGCTGCAGCCCCTGATGAAGACCTCTTTACAGATCTCGGAGAAAATCCATGCAGTCAAAGTGTTCGTTGAGTCAAGGTACAAACTCCGTACAGGCTTTGACACCAGTGGTCGGGATTAAAACCGTGTCTGCGGCGTTGCAAGCGCTGTAAGGCAGCAACTCCCTCATGGCTTTGTGGACTTGGATTCTTTCAAAATTCGCTTGTGTTTTATCACATTGAATATGTTAGGGCAACTCAAATTTCATCTGTAAGTATTAAGATTCGTCTGTTTATAATTACAACTTACATTTACGATGCTCCTACAAATACAAAATGAAAGCCGTCTGAGTGTGATGGAGCAAGGTGGAGTACATGTCAATATGAGCATCAATAGTGTCGAAGTGGAAATGGCTGAGACCTTCAAGATCCTTTGCCGTAAAAAGTACTAATGGCCTGTCATGGGTCAAGGACACTGAAGTGGCAGCCAAGTAGGCACACTAGAACGCCTGTCCCACTTGGACATCGTTTGCTCGTCACCCAGGTGGCACACAAAGATTTTGTGAATCCCAAAATCCTGGGGCGCCGCATGTGACCACGCTTCACTGCCTATGTCACTGCGTAATGCACGCCATGCTCGCACGCGGAATTGCATTTATTACACATGCTGGCACTGACATTTTTGCCACCATTATTCAAAGTCCAAAGTCTGGTCGGCCCTTGCGCTCGATGTACTGGAGTAGTTCCAGCTATCCGACGTCCCTCTCCTCGCCCAGCCATCTTTGCGTCCCGGGGGTGCCTCCTGCAGCCAACCTTGATGACAATGGCGGCATTACCCCGTTTCAACCCTCCTGCCGGCCCTTGCTCCTCGTGTCCGACGTCTCCAGCTCCCTCCCGGTTACGCTGATCGACGAGCATTTGGGCGGTTTCCCAGTCCTGTCGACTGACGAGCGTTCGGGCAAGGTCCGGCTGACGGGTGAACCTGGGCAGGCACCGCAGCCGCGGCACCTCGGGAAGGGCCCTGTCCAGCAGATACAATCGAATCTGTATTGTGTAATGTACATAGGTCTTGCACAGTGCAACATAATTGCTAAACCCCAAATATTATTCACCAAAGTGCATCACTCTGGGTATCTTGTTCATTACTTCTACCTCCGACAGAATTGCCACCACTTTTCCCAAGTTCATCGGTTCCTTCAAAGTCCCCCCGCCGCCCTCCGCCCCAAGAGACCATGAAGAAAATTCCGTGAACAAGTCAACCCTTCACACTGGCGACGTGGGTGTGCCCGAGAGCACAGGTTTTCCTGAGAGCAATGGCCTTTGTTTAGCCCAACCACAGAAACAGCTCTTTAACTCTTCTGAGTCTCCATTTACAACACTTCAGGATAAATGAGTGTGTTAAGTTGTAAGCCTGAACGCGAGTAATCCAATCACAGTCTACTGTTACATTTGGAGCTAGTTCTAAACCTGGGACCACAAAATCTGCTTACAATAAACTACAGTTTACCAAAGGATATTGAGTATTAAGAGTAAAGCGAAAGAACATCTGTCTCATATTCCAAAAATATTAATCTAAGCCTTTCTGTGCTCAACACAATGATTCCGGCATTATTTGAATTTTACGTTTATGGAATGAAGTAGGATATATTTCATTACTCAGGACAGTCAGCCCTCTCTCTTTGAAGACTACACATCACCAGGTGGGAAACAAAGTAACAAAGACTTCATTTCGGCACTGGTAATGATAATTTGATGAAAGTGTGGCATTGATTTGAAGAAAATAACTTCAGCTGCAGCCCCTGATGACGAGTAGCTGACCGGTTTTGATGAAAAGCCACAAACCTTTCCACAAATCTCTTTACAGATGCTGCCTGACCCACTGATTATTTCCAGCTTTTTAGTTTTTGTTATTAATTTTCAGGTAAAGCTTCGAGATAGTAAAGTCAAAGTCAAAGTGGCCTTTATTGTCATTCAGGCCTTGCGGTCTGAACAAAATTTAATTGCCTTGCGGTCCTACATATAATAAAAAATGACAAAAACACACAATAAACACAAATTAACATCCACCAGGAAGTTAACATCAAATTAACATCAACAAGCAAGTTAGTTGGTACGGTTGCGCAGCAGGAGAGTTGCTGCCTTACAGCGCCCGAGACCCGGTTTCGATCCTGACTACGGGTGCTGTCTGTACCAAGTTTGTACGTTCCCCCCGTGACCTGAGTGGGTTTTTTTCTGGGTGCTCCGGTTTCTTCCCACACTCCAAAGGCATACAGGTTTGTAGGTTAATTGGCTTGGTATACTTGTAAATTGTCCCTAGTGTGTGTAGGATAGTGTTAGTGTGCGGGGATCGCTGGTCGGCGCGGAATTGGTGAGCCGAAGGTCCTGTTTCCGCGCTGTATTTCTAAACTAAAGTAAAAAAAACGAACAGTACGAGATTTAGTACATTGGTAGATCAACATCTTAATAAAATTCCCAGTGAGTAATTTAACAAATCATGGGATTCTGATCTTTACTGAGTTACCTGAAGCACTAAAATTGGTCTGGAGATGGTTGATTGCTTGGTTGGATGGCTTATTATTAGGTGTACCGAGATAAAGTGAACAGCTCTGTTGGCATGCTATCCCATTAAACCCGGTTCATTAGTCATAGGAACAGAAGTAGGCCATTTGGCCCATCGAGTCTACCCTGCCATTCATTCATGGCTAATCTATCTTTCCCTCTCAATCCCATTCTCCTGCCTTCTCCCCATAACCCCTGACCTCCGTGCTAATCAAGAATCTGTCAGTTTCCGCCTTAAAAATACCCTTAAAACTAGCATTGGTTTACTGGTGTCAGTCATACCGTGATACAGTGAAAAGACTTTGTTTGCATGCAATCCAGTCACATCAAATCATACTATCCATGAGTACACAAAGCCATGCACAAGCCGTACAATGGGTACTGCAAGGAAAAAGCTACCAAAGTGCAGAATATCATGTTATTTGCAGCAACCGGTCAAGTTCCAAAGGGCCAGGGGGGTTCCAATTTTAATCTACTCTGGGCTAGGATGGCTCGGTGGCGCAGCGGTACAGTTGCTGCCTTACAGCGCCGGAGACCCAGGTTCGATCCTGACTACGGGTGCTGTCTGTACACAGTTTGTACGTTCTCCCCATGACCTGCGTGGGTTTTCACACACTCCAAAAATGTACCGGTTTGTACGTTAATTGGCTTGGTAAATTTGTAAAATTGTCCCATGTGTGTGTAGGACAGTGTTAATGTGCGGGGATTGCTAGTTGGCGTGGACTCGGTGGGACGAGGGGCCTGTTTCCACTCTGTATCCCTAAACTAAACTAAACATTGTGCTCTAATATTGATCCACAACAGCCAACTATTAGCAACTAAAAGGCTTACAGGGCTGCAGCTGATTCTTCAACAACATTTGACTTAATCCAAACATTGCCTTTCTAAAATCCTGTATGGATTAGAGTGTGTTTTCAAATTATTTCCTCAGCAAATTTCTCTGTTGGTAATTTACTTCTTCATTTGTTCCATATGTGTGAATTAGGGTTCCTTTCACTGTCGTGACTATTTATTTTTATATATACAGCTCTTACAGGGGTCTTTTATATTGTAATGGATTGCATTTATATTGCTCTAAGGTAACATAAATTCTTTGTTAGCTGAAGGAAAAGCTGGTTAACTCTAGATAAGATTTTATATTGATACATCTCCTAGTGCCAAGTTTGTGGCAAGTACTCAATGTAAATGTTATTCTTATCTTTATAATGCGGGTACCTGCGGGACTTTAACATTGCGGAGCTGGCGATCCCTTTGCCAGGGGTCGACCTCTGAGCTCCAAACGTGGGAGCCTGTTACTTTAACATCACAGAGCTCACAGTCTCTGGTTTGAGACCGACTTCGGGAACTCCAAGCCGCGGGAGTTTCGACCGCCCCGGCACAGAAGCTTCGATCGGGCCCCACGTGGGAGCTTCGACCTCCGGCTGCAGGAGTTTCGACCGCCCTGGCACAGGGGCATCAATTGACCCGATGTGGGAGAAAATGAGGGAAGATTAGACTTTACACAAACATGCTGGAGAAACTCAGCGGGTGCAGCAGCATCTATGGAGCGAAGGAAGTAGGCAACGTTTCGGGCCGAAACCCTTCTTGGGTTTCGGAAAGGCACTATTTGCTGCAAATGGTGGCTTGGGTGCTTTGCTTGAAGTTGAAAGGCACTACTTACTGCAAATGGTGGCTTGGGTGCTTTGGCTTGAAGTTGGAAGGCACTACTTACTGCAAATGGTGGCTTGGGTGCTTTGGCTTGAAGTTGAAAGACACTACTTACTGCAAATGGTAGTGTGGGTGTTTTGGCTTGAAGTTGAAAGGCACTACTTACTGCAAATGGTGGCATGAAGTTGAAAGGCACTACTTACTGCAAATGGTGGCTTGGGTGCTATGGCTTGAAGTTGAAAGGCACTACTTACTGCAAATGGTGGCTTGAGTGCCATGGCTTGGAAGTTGAAAGGCACTGCAAATGGTGGCTTGGATGCTTTGGCTTGAAGTTGAAAGTCACTACTTACTGCAAATGGTGGCTTGGGTGCTTTGGCTTGAAGTTAAAAGGCACTACTGCAAATGTACTTACTTCCTGTTTGCACTGTATATTAATTTTAGATAAAACGCTACCACTTACGGCTGTGATTTCAGGCCATCTTACTCAGTCCCCCTCCGCTGAGCAGGTGCAGAGGATTCTTCCCATCAATGAAAATCAAAGGTGTTATTAGTGTTTAAAAAATGTTGAGAATCTCTCTCCTGTCAATTACGCTATGAAAGCCACACCTTTTCCAGTGGGATGGGGAGGGGCTATAAAACCCGGAAGTGTGGGTGTGGCTCAGTGTCTGCATGATGGGGGAGGGAGAGGTCACGACTCTGTCTGAGCTGTGAATTAACTGAACACACTGAATGTCTACTGAACTGTGAGTGTGGTGTTTTGTGTGGTTTTATGGTGGTTTCACCCTGCATGAAATGGTATGAAGCTGCATTTTAATTTGGTGGCCTTGCACTCTGCTTGAAGTGGAATGAAACTGCACTTGAATTTGGTGACCTTGCATCCTGCTTGAAGTGGTATGAAACTGCACTTGTATTTGGTGGCCTTGCACCCTGCTCATAGTGGTAAGAAACTGCACTTGAATTTGGTGGCCTTGCACCCTGCTTGAAGTGGTAGAAACATGGATTTGAATTTGGTGGCCTTGCACTCTGCTTGGTGGAATTTCAAGGAATAGTCATGAGTCAACTGGCAGCCCACCAGCCGTGAGTGAGCTGCCAGCAGATCAGGCTTGAGGGACTGAGCTGCCACCCCAAGAACCCATACCAGCACTCCAGAAAGCCCCCCCACTGGCCACCAATATTGGAATTGGTGGAGAGGTGGAATATTGCATCGGGGGACCAGTCCTCCCGTGTGAACATGGGACCCAACGGGTCCCACTTAGTCTAGTGTTTAATAAAACTTTGGACAGGGACATGGATAGGATAGATTTGGAGATATATGGGCCAAATGCAGGCAGGTGAAATTAGTGTAGTTGGGACATATTGGTCAGTGTGAGCAAGTTGGGCTGACGGGCCTATTTCCACACTGTATGACTCTATGACTCTAGTCCATGGCTACCAAGATGCCTTCCTGAATAAGTCCCATTAGCTGCATTTGACCAATATCCTTCTAAACCTTTGCTATCCATGTACCTGTCCAAGTGTCTTTGTAATGCTCTAATTACACCTTACTCTACCAATTCCTCTGGCAGCTTGTTCAATGCCCATCTGCCCCAGTGTGAAAAACCTGCCCCACAGGTTCTCTATAAATCTTTCCCCCCTACAGCTGAAAGCTTAACCCTCTAGTTAGACTCCCCTACCCTACAAACAAATTGTGACAATCCATCATATCTATGCCTCTCATGATTTTGTAAACCTCTATTTTATAAAGTCATCCCTCAGCCTCCGTGCAGTCCCGGCTTATCTAGTCTCTCCTTATCTCAGTCAGTGTGTTGAGTATAGAAATGTGGGAGCTCATGTTACAGTCGTATAAGACATTGGTGAGGCCACATTAGAGTATTGTATTCAATTTTGATCATTATGTCATAGGAAAGTTGTTGTCAAGCTGGATAGGGTGCAGAGAGGATTTGCGAGGATGTTGCCAGGACTCAAGGGACTGAGCTAAAGGGAGAGATTGAGCAGGCTGGGACTCAATTCCTTGGAGTACAGGAGGATGAGAGTTGTTCTTATAAAGAAGTACAAAATCACGAGAGAATTAGATCGGGTAGATGGACTGAGTCTCTTGTCCAAGTAAGGGAATTGATAACCAAGGACATAGGTTCAAGGTGAAGGGGAAAAGATTTAATAGGAATCCGAGGGGTAACTTTTTCACACAAAGGGTGGTGGGTGTATGGAACGAGCTGCCAGAGGTGGTAGCTGAGGCAGGTACTCTCATAACGTTTAAGAAACATTTGTACAGATACATCGATAAGATAGGTTTAGAGGGTTAGAGGGGTGGAATTCACAATGACACCCAACTATTCCAAGAAGATCAACAAAGATGTTGGCAGGACTCAAGGGCCTAATTTATAGGGAAAGACAATAGACAATAGGTGCAGGAGTAGGCCATTCGGCCCTTCGAGCCAGCACCGCCATTCAATGTGATCATGGCTGATCATCCCCAATCAGTACCCCTTTCCTGCCTTCTCCCCATATCCCCTGATTCTGCTATTTTCAAGAGCCCTATCTAGCTCTCTCTTGAAAGTATCCAGAGAACCCGCCTCCACCGCCCTCTGAGGCAGAACATTCCACAGACTCACCACTCCCTGTGAGAAAAAGTGTTTCCTCGTCTCCGTTCTAAATGACTTACCCCTTATTCTTAAACTGTGATAGGTTGAGCAAACTGTTGAGCAGACTTTATTTCCTTCAGCATACAAGCAGAGTGTTGATCTTACAGAGATGTACAACATAAGGAGGGGCATAGGCAGAGCAAGTGCACAGAAACTTTTTTCAACGGTTGGGGAAATCCAGAACTAGAGGCCATATGTTCAAGATTTAATAGGAACCAAAAGGGCAACTTTTTCACACAGAGCATGGTGGGTATATGAAATGAGATGCCAGAGGAAGTAGTTGAGGCAGACACAATAACATGTAAAAGGCATTTGGACAGGTACATGGACAGGAAAGATTTCGAGGAATGTGGGCCAAATGGGACAAGCTTAGATGGGCCATCTTGGTCGGCATGATCAAGCTGTGTCAAAGAGCCTGTTCCCGTGCTGTATGAATCTATGACTATGAGACGGGTTCAAAATCCAGACCAGCGTAAGACAAAGGTGAAAACCAGTCTCTATCCATGTGATACTGAGGGGGCACTTAGTAAAGGTGCACGCACTCTTCTCTATGACCAGAGGGGACCCAGATCTGCTGGGCTCGTTGCAGGTCTCTCTGGGGTTGTCAGGGAGATTCAAATAGAATTTCCAAGACACTCCAACAACACTCTGCAGACACAACCCTAAGCTACTTGCTCAACATGGGTGCAGTGGTTACAGGAGGTTACCCCTGCAGACTGAGGTTCTCTTGAGTAATGTAAAAGTGACAAGATTGTTTGCTGATGTAGTTTTCTTTATCCTTTTGTTATGGCTACATGCAGTACTGTGTCGTTGTGAATGTTTGTCATCACGGTATGGGGCAAGGCCTACACATCCATTATATTCTTGGTGTTCTAGCCCTTAAAACAGCACAGACTGTTTGCCTGAGAGCACTATTCCTTGCTGGTTGTGGCAAGTATACTTGCAGTTATGTACTCATGTTAGTCTGACTCCGCCACGTCTAGCATAGCTTTTAGTTTAGTTTAGTTTAGAGATACAGCAGAGAAACAGGCCATTCGGCCCACTGACTCCGCACTGACCAGCGATCCCCGCACATTAACACTACCCTTCACACACTAGGGACAATTTACTGTTTATGCATTTATACCAAGCCAATTAACCTACAAACCTGTACGTCTTTGGAGTGTGGGAGGAAACCGAAGATTTCGGAGAAAACCCATGCAGGTCACGGGGAGAACGTACAAACTCCGTACAGACAGCACCTGTGGTAAGGATTGAACCTGCGTCTCTGGAGCTGTAAGGCAGTAGCTCTACTGCTACGCCATCGTGCCACTAACTTTTTTTCATAGTTCCACTAATTTCTTGAAATAAATGGTAGGATAAGAAGAATATGAATAAATATGACATCGAAATGACAAAAATAGAAACATAGAAATTAGGTGCAGGAGTAGGCCATTCGGCCCTTCGAGCCTGCACCGCCATTCAATATGATCATGGCTGATCATCCAACTCAGTATCCCGTACCTGCCTTCTCTCCATACCCCTGATCCCCTTAGCCACAAGGGCCACATCTAACTCCCTCTTAAATATAGCCAATGAACTGGCCTCGACTACCCTCTGCGGCAGAGAGTTCCAGAGATTCACCACTCTGTGTGAAAAAAGTTCTTCTCATCTCGGTTTTAAAGGATTTCCCCCTTATCCTTAAGCTGTGACCCCCCTTGTCCTGGACTTCCCCAACATCGGGAGCAATCTTCCTGCATCTAGCCTGTCCAACCCCTTAAGAATTTTGTAAGTTTCTATAAGATCCCCTCTCAATCTCCTAAATTCTAGAGAGTATAAACCAAGTCTATCCAGTCTTTCTTCATAAGACAGTCCTGACATCCCAGGAATCAGTCTGGTGAACCTTCTCTGCACTCCCTCTATGGCAATAATGTCCTTCCTCAGATTTGGAGACCAAAACTGTACGCAATACTCCAGGTGTGGTCTCACCAAGACCCTGTACAAGACCCTGTACAACTGCAGTAGAACCTCCCTGCTCCTATACTCAAATCCTTTGAAAAATGACATACATCTGTCTGAAGAAGGGTCCCGACTTGAAACATCGCCTAAGTGCCTCAATAATACTTTATTATTACATGTACCTAAGTAGAGTGAAATGCTTTGTTTTGCATACAGCCCAGTAAAACCATGTAGCAGACCTCACAAAGGTCCAACCTATCCACTTTCTCCAGAGACGCTGCCTGACCCACTTACTCCAGCACTTGGTGTCTTATTTTGTAAACCAGCATTTCAATGGTTCAATAGTGCTTTGTTTTTAATGAAAAAAAGTTCCAGATTCTTATTTTTACGTCTGCCATAAATTAACTCTAACTTGAATTAAGAAGGCATATTTTTTTTAAGAAATAGAAGTTTAAAATGAAAAAGAGAATAGTGAACGTTTAAGAAAAAGTGATCAGAAAAGGGGCAGAAAATATAACACAGCACAAATACTTAAGCTCTCTCATGCTTTATTCCAAATTGACTCGGAATTCCTTTGGAAGGGTCATTATAATTTTACCAGCAGTGTAGCACGACCTCCATTTACCTACCTAAACTGTTTCTTATCTGTCCAAAGAGCAACAGTTTGGAGGAAATTTTGGATAAATGTTTTAAAAGTAAGAGGTAATAATACAATAATAAATGATTTTCCCTGCATGATTATTTAAGTAATGAAACCATTTGTCAGGCATATTCTTCCACCAATTAATTATTACAAGATACTCATTTAGTACTTGGTGCGGCACGGTGGCGCAGCGGTAGAGTTGCTGCCTTACAGCACCAAAGGCGCGGGTTCGATCCTGACTACGGGTGCTGTCTGTACGAAGTTTGTACGTTCTCCTCGTGGGTTTTCTCCGGGATCTCCGGTTTCCTCTAACAATCCAAAGACGCACAGGTTGTAGTTTAATTAGCCTGGTGAAATTGTAAATTGTCCCTAATGCGTGTAGGATAGTGTAAGTGTGCAGGGAATGCTAGTCAGTGCGGACTCAGTGGGCTGAACACCTGTATCTCTAAACTAAACTAATGTGGCTTGATTATGCCCCTGTATTTCATCAATACACATAGTGAAGTGGGAGTGCACAGGGTATGGTAAGCATTGGTATCTTAAATATTCAGGAATCTGCCTTAAGACAGAGAAAAACACTAACAATTTCCATTAAAAAAAATCAAAATTAAAAGTTCAGAAAGAACCCTTCACTGCCTGTCCTGTATGTCCTCTTGTGTTGGAGATAGGTTTTAACTTTCCGAATTTATTTCCTTCAATTCATTAAAATATACTACTTTTTTTTCCTCTGACTCCCTTAAGATACCATTAATAATTGTGTTATATCCTTTTCTACCTCCTGAAATTGAGGCACCTCATGGAATCATGTTTTTCTTTTCAATACCTCGGGGACAATTTTATCTCTGTTGCTTAATCAGATCTCTCTTTTTATTGCTTGTCGGGCTGTTAGTTACACAGGACCCTGGAGGTGGCTTCTGCAACCCATTACGTTGGGATCATATTATCAGACACAATGATCAACAAGCCAAGATTAGAACACTGTAATTGGGTGGGTTGTACTAGGAAAACAAAATAAAATAGTAAGAAATGTATGTCTATCTGCAAGTGGATAATGTAGAGAGTTTACTCCAGAATATTAAGGGACAGAAGTTTAGGGGTAACATGAGGGGAACTTCTTTACTCAGGAAGTGGTAGCTGTATGGAATGCGCTTCCAGTGAAGGTGGTGGAGGCAGGTTCGATTTTATCATTTAAAAATAAATTGGATAGGTATGTGGACGGAAAAGGAATGGAGGGTTATGGTCTGAGTGCAGGTAGATGGCACTAGGGGAGAATAAGTGTTCAGCACGGACTAGAAGGGCCGAGATGGCCTGTTTCCGTGCTGTAATTGTTATATGGTTATATGGTTGCCGTAAATATTGGAGACATTTATTCAAATGATCCGTTTCATAGAAAACAAATAATTTGACTCCTTGAAGACAAAATGAAAACTTTAAATTCAAACTTGAAATATTGTAATTTGTGAACATGATGCAAAGAACAGAAATGCAGTAATGGTGAATTGATATGATATTTTGGTGACAACTGAGTTTTCAAACGTATTCTTCTTCACAAAATAACTCCTCAGTTCACAGGCTTTCACAACACGCCTGGCCACAACGGTGGTCAGTACTGAACTGCCGCGTGAAAGCAAAACCGCGCAAAAACAACCAGCCCCTCCCGAGACACGTGACCGCAGCTTCCGAACGCCGGGTTCCATACCTGCGTGCACCAGCGGGCGCCGCTACAATATATTTTATTATTATCGCTGTCACATGTACCAAGGTGCAATGAAAAGCCTTTGTTCCCAGCTATCCAGTCAAAGCAAAGATTATGATTCTTTAAATCATGATTACAATCAAGCCATCCACAGTGTACAGACAAAGGATAAAGGGTACAACATTTAGTGAAGGATATAGAATAGTTAAAGACTTGGATAGAGTGGAAGTGGAGAGGATGTTTCCACTAGTGGGAGAGTCTAGGACTAGAGGGCATAGCCTCAGAATTAAAGGACGTTCTTTTAGGAAGGAGATGAGGAGAAATTTCTTTGGTCAGAGGGTGGTGAATCTGTGGAATTATTTGCCGCAGAAGGCTGTTGAGGCCAAGTCGGTGGATATTTTTAAGGCAGAGAAAGATTCTTGATTAGTACTGGTGTTAGAGGTTATGGGTAGAAGGCAGGAAAATGTGGTTAGGAGGAAGAGATAGATCAGCCATGATTGAATGGCAGAGTAGTCTTGATGGGCCCAATGGCCTAATTCTACTCCTATTCCTTATGACATGGATAAAGTTTGATTAAAGATAGTTCAAAGGTCTCCACAGGGCCTTCTGTAAAAATTACTAGATTAACTGGGACCCTGGTCCCCCAACGCAACCCTTTCCCCAATGCAATATTCCACCACTCACCCATTCCCCCAATGCAACCCGTTCCCCCAACGCAATATTCCACCACTCACCCATTCCCCCAATGCAACCCGTTGCCCCAACGCAATATTGCACCACTCATGCATAGCCCCCAACTGCGCCGGCACGGCTCATTTCCCCTCATCCCTCAGCACTCCCTCCCCCTCCGCTTCACCCTTCCTCTTCTTTCCATCCCTTCCCCAATCCCTCCTTCACCCCTCCCTCCCTCTCCTTTCCCCTACCCTGTCACTCCCTCCCTCCCACCATGCTCCCTCCTCCTAACTCCTTTCCCTCCCTACCCCATCCTCTCCCTCAATCCCCACACTCTCCCTCCTCACCTGCCCAGGATCTTTGCACTCTCCTCCTCCCCATCCTCTCCTCCTCTCCCTCCCTCTCCTTTCCACAACCCTCAGTCACTCCCTCCCTTCCTCCCTCCATCCATGCCCACCCTCTTACGCACCTGCCTACCTGCGGGGGGGGTTGATGGAGTTGGCATTCGTCACGGTGGGCACCATGAATTTCAATGAGCTGGTGGAGAAGATCTCCTCCGAGAAGGCCGTGAGGGTGAGTTACTGCTACGGCGGCGGCGGAGGAGACGGACATGGAGGGATGGGTAGAAGGGACCGCCATTGCTGCAGAGGGCAGGCGGGGGTTAGGGGTGAATGATGAGGGAGAGAGATAGACGGGACCAGGGCCTTCACTGGGGAGGGAGACGAAAGACAAGTTACTGTGAGGAGGGGAGAGAGGAGTTGGTGAATGAGGCGGGACAGGTCGCCGCCAGTGGGGCAAGAAGAGGCGTCGCCATCCCAGCCGTGGCGTTGACTGACAGGAGAAGAGAACAATCTGCGTGTTGACTAAAGGAATCTGCACACGCGCGGTTTTTAAGATTTTTAAACCTCGATAGCTTTTACAATGTACCACCAATCAGAACTAAACTTGGTGCACTCGCAGCACAGGAGAACGGTGAGTAACCTGGCAAAAAATCATAGCGCTATCGCGTATCGTCTTTGCGCAAATAGAAAAACCCCGCGTCACTGCATACGCCACCACGCCTCACGGCACGCCAACCAATTTTTAGGATGTCGCATAAATGACATGCAAATGATGCCCAAGTGGGACAGGCGCTTAAGCTAGCCAACCTCACCATACCTCACCATACCTCACCATACCTCACCATACCTCACCATACCTCGCCATACCTCACAGATTGGGTCTGTAAACCTGCAGTCACGGCTCATTAAATGCACATCTGAATCCTGGTTAAATGAAGAAGGGATTCTGCCTCTACTGTCCTTTTAGACAGTGAAAGGGCATCGATAGAATGGATGTGGAAAGGATGTTTCCACTGGTGGGAGAGTCTAGGACCAGAGGTCATAGCCTCAAAATTAAAGGGTGCTCTTTCAGAAAGGAGGTGAGGAGGAACTTCTTTAGTCAGAGGGTAGTTAATCTGTAGGACTCATTGCCTCAGAGGGCTGTGGAGGCCAAGTCAGTGGATATTTGTAAGGCAGAGCGAGAAAAATTCTTATTTAGAACAGGTGTCAAGGGAATGGCCTAATTCTACTATAACTTGTGAACTTTAGTCTAGACCCCTCCACTCTCTAAATACAATCCTACTTTTTAACCCATCTGTTAAGGGACAAAAGTCCATCTCCAGAGCTGCTGCTTAACCCGCAGAGGTACTCCAGCCATCATCATGGCCATCATCTTTTTCAGAAAACCCAGTTAATAGGAACAGTCCTCCCCATTCCCATACCATATTTCTGAAATAAATATAGAAACATAGAAACATAGAAATTAGGTGCAGGAGTAAGCCTGCACCGCCATTTAATATGATCATGGCTGATCATACAACTCAGTATCCCGTACCTGCCTTTTTTTTTTTTTTTTTTTTGTTCCCGATGTTAGGGAAGTATATATCATACTTATATACTTGGAGCTCTGGAGATGGACTTTTGTCCCTTAACAGATGGGTTAAAAAGTAGGATTGTATTTAGAGAGTGGAGGGGTCTAGACTCAAGTTCATAGGGAAGTATATATCATACTTTCCACTTTCAATCAGTGCCCTTCTGCCATATTCATTACATTTTAGGTATATACCATTATGTCTAGACTTCTGTTTTTCTATTTTCTAATCTTAATTTTCTCTGCCTTTCAAATTCTTACACTAACCTTTTTCCAGATCTGCTTTTCTCTCTTCTAAATCAGTTTTCAGTCTCTATATCTTGTATCAAGTCTCGATCATAAGATCATGACATCGGAAGAGAATTAGGCCAAATTGCACTGAGTTTGCAGGGAGTGGATGCGAATATGAGATAACAAAGAATTAGTGTGAACGGGTGATCGATCGGTGTGGACACAGCGGGCTGAATGGACTGTTTCCCTACTGTCTCTTTCAATCAATCCATTCAATCAATCTGTGGAGGGAAAAGGATAGTCGCCGTTTTAGTTCAAGACCCTGCATCAGGCCAGATGCATTGTTTCCATATCTTCGCCATTCTAATTTTGGCTGTTTAGAAATATGCATGAGTTGCAAGAGTTTTGCAATCCTTTGTTGAGTGATGGAGTAGGTTTAAGAACTGCTTCCTGTAATTACTGGTGAATATTATTTCAGCATATGGTAACTGCCCTTGACGTAGCTGATGGTTACTGTAACATGCTAATTGAAATATGAAGGCAATTTAGCAATATTACGGAACCTATTTCTGATTTTTCGTTTCTAAGGGTAAGCCTGTGTGTTCTTCCCACTAATCTGGTTTAAGTGAAGCCATCTTGTTTGGAATGAGGATCAGATGTATGTTAATTCCACCCTATCATCTAAATCATTTACTGACGCTAACTGTTGACCTAAAGGAGGATATGGTTTGGCATTGCCAATGATGGCGGTAATCTGATCGGTGGAACGGGATCGAGCTGGTCAGCTGTTGAGAGTCACAGCTGGTAATAGCTGGCACGGAACGGCTCCATGGTCATGTAACTCCGAACTGCTTCATCTTGTTCTTTTAATTATTTATTGCTTATGCTGTACCAAAGACATGCTTCAAAGAATGCATAAGCAAATACAATTACTTATTGTCAATTACAATTGACTGAGACTGACTCCCCCCCTCCTC
This sequence comes from Leucoraja erinaceus, assembly GCF_028641065.1. Classification (NCBI taxonomy): domain Eukaryota; kingdom Metazoa; phylum Chordata; class Chondrichthyes; order Rajiformes; family Rajidae; genus Leucoraja; species Leucoraja erinaceus. The sequence goes on along the minus strand of NC_073381.1, from coordinate 82,258,671 downwards.
AATATTTACACATCCCCCAAGCCTTTCCACTTGTCACTTTAATTTCATGTTTCATGTCTTTTATGTTTTTATGACTGTTGGCAGATCAATTTCCCTCCTGGGATAAATAAAGTTCTATTGTATCGTATCATAGTTTAAAGACACAAAAAACTGGAGTAACTCAACAGGACAGCCAGCATTTCTGGATGAAAGGACTGGATGACGTTTAGGGTCGAGACCCTTCTTCAGACTCGACAAGAAACGTCACCCATTCCTTCTCTCCAGAGATGCTGCTTGTCCCGCTGAGTTACTCCAGGTTTTTGTGACTATCTTAGATTTAAACCAGCATCTGCACTTCTCTTCCTACCCAATACAGTTTGGTTTATTTTAGAGATACAGCGCGGAAACAGGCCCTTCACCCCACCGAGTCTGCACCGACCAGCAATCACCCGATACACTAGCACTATACTACACACTTGGGACAATTTGTAAATGTTTACCAAAGTCAATTCAGTTCATAAGTTCACAACTTATCAGAGAAGAATTAGACCATTTGGCCCATCATCTACTTCAGCATTCAATCATAGCTTGCCCTCTCAACACCATTCTACTGCCTTCTCCTCTTATCACCTTCTCCTTATCGAGTCCACATCACAAGATTAGAAATTGTTCAGCCAGAGCTGAACACACTTCTGGGCATCGGCATACAATGGCGTCTTGCCCTTCTTGTGCTTCTTGTGCGTGGTGGTGGAAAGATTGGTGGAAACAGGGCCGCGATGTGAACGCTCTTTCCTTGACCCCCCCTTAACACCTGACATCTTTACTAATCAAGAACCTATCAATCTCCACCAACAATATTTGTTGACCTCCACAATCTTCTGTGTCAATGAATTCTACAACACAACCTACAAATCTATGTATTTGGAGGGTGTCAACCCGAAACATCACCTATTTATGTTTCCTGAGATGTTGCCTGACCTGCTGAGCTACTCCAGCACTTTGTGTCTATCTTTGATATAAACCCTCATCTGCAGTTCCTTTTTATTGTGGGATGCATTCTGTCAGATATTGGCCCAAGTCCAGCACTTTGCCTCCTCTTTTGCAAACCAGCATCTGCAATTCCTTTTTTCTACTGGGGATGTTTTGCACGGCAAACTAGTGGGTGCTCTCGAAGTGAATCCCCATTGCCATTTCATGCAATGCTCAGCACTAACAGGTTGTGGAAGTGATCCTCCTGTTCAATGTTGTACATCCACTTTCCCATTCTTCTAATTATGAGAAACAGCATTCCTGAAAGAGATCTATCCCATGATGCAGCCAAAGCCATGCATGAAGTGACAGCATAAACAAGAGAATCTGCACCCTATTTATTACATTTTCATTCAAGATGATTCTAAAACCTGTTGTCCATGGCCAAAGCGAACTCAGTTAAAAAAAACAATGAAAGACTTAATTAAGTGTGTAGAAAGGAACTGCAGATGCTGGTTTATACTGAAGATAGACAGAAAGTGCTGGAGTAACTCAATAGGTCAGGCAGCATCTCTGGAGATGAAAGATGGGTAACGTTTGGATCGGAACTGAAGAAGGGTCTGAAGAAGAATCTGAGTCTAAAGAAGGGCCCCAACTCAAAACGTCACCCATCCTTTTTCTCCAGAGATGCTGCCTGACCTGCTGGGTCACTCCAGCACTTTGTGTCTATCTTCAGAGACTTATCGTTCAGTGGATGGACATTCATGGATTGCATGCCTGGGATGTGATGCTCATGGATTTTCTCACGTTAGTTTCGTTTTCAGTTTAGAGATGCCGCATGGAAACAGGCCCTTCAGTCCACCAAGTCCGCGCCGACCAGCGATCCCCGCACACTTACACTATCCTACACACGCTAGGGACAATTTACAATTATATCAAGCCAATTTCCATACAAACCTGCATGTCTTTGGAGTGTTGGAGCAAACTAGAGCACCAGGAAAAAACCCACGCAGGTCGCGGGGAGAACGTACAAACTCCGCACAGTCAGCATCCGTGATCAGGATCAAGCCCAGGTCTCTGGCGCTGCAAGGCAGCAACTTTACCACTGCGCCACCGTGCCCCCCCACTCTTGTGCCACCCTTGTGGTGACTTGTGCTGATCCTGGGATGACACATTTTTGTAATGACCTCTTATATGTACCCTATGTGTGGGTGTCTGGAATCCACACTCCTCCAAGACATTTTCTTCTTTAATCAAACACAAAACTTCAGATTTTACACATAAATCTGAGTGAAACCAGGATTTGGGCTTATTGGTCAGCAGTGCAAAGACTGCCTTCACAGGAACTAATAAATCAATGAAATGTCATCTATCTGATGTCCAATTCTAATTAAACTTGTCAACTGTGACCTTATCCATAGCTCTAACTGTAGCACAGATATTTATTAAAACATATTTTAAAAAAAAGAGGCACATTAATGAAAAGGAAAATTTGCTAAATAGTCTGCTTCTTCTCAGGAATTTTGTTAATTTTTACTGAGGCAATATTTTCTAGTTCTCATATCCCTGTATGCTCAATTGAAAGGGCATCTAGCGAGCTAAATATTCTTTGAAAAGTATGGGAAAAAAAATTCAAACTCATACAACAAAGATATAAATCATACTACAGAATACATTACTGACTGACTTGTCTTTCTCACTGTATGTAAAGATCATTTCCAGACCTTGTATTTCTTCACAAAGGTGTAATGCGTGTAATTCTGATGGAGTTGTCCCCCATCTCTAGGTATTATACAATCCACAGAAAAGTGGCAACTCTCACTACTCTGAACTATTTACTGAGATCTACTGGAAAAACTGCAGAAATGTCAGTCAAATAGTCATTGGATGTAAGCTAATGTTCTCAAAATATAAATTAATTAAATCTAGGCAGGCCTCATGTTTTCTGAGATGTATCGAGAGATGCCACTGAAATGGTTCCTGGCTGAAAGAACAAATGTGGAGAATATGGAAGTGGAAGAGTACATCGGACAGTACACGTACCTAAGGAGAGATGGTTGAAAGCTTCAAGTTCCTAGGAGTAAATATCACCAGCAACTTGTCCTGGACCTCCCATATCCAAGCTATAGTCAAGAAAGCACACCAATGAATCTACTTCCGTAGAAGACTTACAAAGTTTGGCGTGTCCCCAACAACTCTCACCAACTTCCACAGATGCGCCGTAGAAAGCATTTTATTGGGATGCATTGCAGCATGGTTTGGGAAAAGCTCCATTCCAAGACAGCAAGAAGTTTCAGAGAATTGTTGACGTAGCCCGGACCTTCACGCAAACCAACTTCCCTTCCAATAACTCCACCTACATTTCACGCTGCCTTGGCAAGGCCAGCAACATAATCAAGGATGAGCCTCACCCTCTTCTCCCCTCTCCCAGCAGGCAAGAGGTACAGAAATGTGAAAACGCACACCTCCAGATTCATGGACAGTTTCTTCCCAGCTGTTATCAGGCAACTGAACCATCCTATCATCGACTAGAGAGAGATCCTGACCCACCATCTACTTCATTGGAGATCCTTGGACAATCTTTAAAAGGACTTTAATGGACTTTATCTTGCACTAAACATTATTCCCTTCATTCTTAATCTGTTCAATGTGGGCGGCTTGATTGTAATCATGTATAGTTGCTCCAGCTGTCTGGACATGACTGGTCCAGGACAACTTGCTGGTGATGTATCATTGCTGTTATCCCAGGAATTAGTCTAGCAAATCTTTATTAAATTCCCTCATTTGCAAGGACATCAGACAAGGAGACCCAAAGACACACAGTTTTGTCAGGCCACAATACAATTGCATCTGGACCTCCTTGTTTATATACTTGAATCCTCTCACTAAGATGGCCAGCATACCATTTGCCTTTGAGCTTACTTTCAGTGACTGGCACACAAGGACATCAGGTCTCATTGCATTTCCCTGTTTCCCAACATAGAGATATTAATCTGCCTTTCTGTTATTGACACCAAGGTGGAAAAGCACACATTACATACATTATAGTGCATCTATCAGCCCATTCCTTCAACCTGTCCAAATCAGCCTCAAGCTTCTATAGAAACTCCTCATGGATCTCCTCACCTTTGTGACCTGTAACATTGGAGATATTACATTTAATTTCCTCATCCAAATCATTAATATATATAGAGTCAGAAATTACAGAAACAGGCCCATTAGTTAAGAGATACAGCGCTGATACAGGCCCTTCGGTCCACCGAGTCCGCACCGACCAGCAATCCCCAGCACATTAACACAAGCTTACACACACTAATTTACACTTATACCAAGTATACCAACCCAAGCCAATTAACCTACAAACCTGCACGTCTTTGGAGCGTGGGAGGAAACCGAAAATCTTGGTGCAAACCTACGCGTTCACGAGGAGAACGTACAAACTTCGTACAGACAGCACCCGTAGACAGGATCGAACCCGGGTCTCCGGCGCTGCAAGCGCTGTAAGTCAGCAACTCTACTGCTGCACCACTGTGAGCCCCTTGTCCCCACCTGTTCATGCCAAAGGTGCCTCATCTAAGCTAGTGTCATTTAGCCACGGCTGACAAATATCCCTCTAAATCTTTCCAATCCATGTACAGTCCAAATGTCTTTTAATTATTGTTATCGTACCTGCTGCAACTACCTCCTCTGACAGTTCGTTCCACACACCCACCTCCCTCTGTGTGAAAAAGTTGCTCCTTGGGTTCCTATTAAATATTTCCCCTCTTGTCTTAAATCTATACTTTTTAGTTCTTGATTCTCCTATGCTGGGAATAAGATTTGGTGCATACACCCTAGCTATTCCCCTCGTGATTTCATACAATCACAAGGGGAATAGTCTATAAGATCATCCCTTATCCTCCTCCGCTCCACGGAATAAAATGGTAGCCTGTCCAGTCTCTCCTAGTAGCTCCAGCCCCCGAGTCAGGGCCTAATCCTCACATATCTTCTCAGCACCCTTTCTATCTTAATGTCATCTTTCCCATTGCAGGGTGACTAAAACTGAACACCATACTCCAAGTGCAGCCTCATTACATCCTATATAACGGTAACATACGTCTGTACTCAATTCCTTGACTGATGAAGGCCAGCGTGCCAAAAACCTTCTTCATCATGAATCGTTCAGGTCTGAGCACCAGACCAAGTGCTATCTCACTGCCTGCCACTGAAAAAAAGACTTGTTTATTCAACTTATTAAAAAGAATTTGTGGAATTCCCTGCCACAGAGGGCAGTGGAGACTACATCACTGGATGGATTTAAGAGAGAGTTAGAGCACTAGGGGCTAGTGAAGCCAAGGGATATGGGGAGAAGGCAGGCATGGGTTATTGATATGGGACGATCAGCCATGATCATAATGAATGGTGGTGCTGGCTCGAAGGGCCGAATGGCCTCCTCCTGCACCTATTTTCTATGTTTCTATGTTTCTCTTTGTTTCTTGACGGCCAATCCACCAGATTCAAGAACAGATTCCTCACAGCTCAGACTAATGAACCATCCTCTCATAAGCTAAGGGTATAAGAATGATCTCTTGACCCACCTCATTGCAGCCCTTGTAATCCCTTGTAATTTTTTATCTGCATAAGTTTCATTGGAACTGGAACTCTATAATGCTGAATTCTACACACTGGTATTTTTCTCTTTGCACTCCCTGTTGTTCTTGTATGTGGCTTGATTGTACTTACAGCATGTATATTGTAATTTGAATGGATAGCACGTAAGCAAAGTTTTCATTCCACGATCTGCCAACAATCATAAAACACAAAATACATGAAACATGAAATTAAAGTGACAAGTGGAAAGGCTTGGGGGATTCGGTACACGAGACAATAATCGATACCCCAAAATTAAAATAGAAATATTCGGCAGTTAGGCACGGTCAGTGGAGAGAGAAGCAAACACTGCAAGTGTTTTAGGTTGATACAAGGAACTGCAGATGCTGTTTTAAAAATAAAAAAAAAGTGCTGGAGTAACTCAGAAGGTCAGGTAGCATCTCTGCAGAACATGGATAGGTGAGATTTCAGGTTAGGACTCTTCCACAGACTCAGACCATTCTAAGAGTCCCGACCTGAAACGTTACATATCCATGTTCTCCAGAGATACTGCCTTACCTGCTGAGTTCCTCCAGCAATGTGTTTTGGGTTGATGCCTTTCGTATATCACCCCCCTGTGGCTGGAGGAATAAACTGCTATTCTGAGCAGACTGTACTTTGTGGTCCACAAAAAAGCTGGAGAAACTCAGCGGGTGCAGCAGCATCTATGGAGCGAAGGAAATAGGTGACGTTTCGGGCCGAAACCCTTGTGTACTTTGTGGTCATTAGTTATACATGTGTGAGATGTGGTTCTTTGGGAAGGGAAAATGGAACTATCCACTACTCCGTATCCTTGTCTGTAGTTTATTCCCAATCCCTTGCGCTTTAACCACATCCAACATGCTTTGAGTTAATGAATGTACATTTCCTGGAAATGAAAGATTAAGAGATGAAACTTGTACTTTGGCACGAACATCATTCCAGGCAAAAGAGAGCTGCACTCTCAAGGTAGCATGCAAAAAATCTAACCAAACTGAAGAAGATTTCAGAAGGAGGTCAAGACAGTTCTCAGTGCCATATTGGAGGCATTGATGCAACAAAAGGATTAGAGGTGGGACTTAGAAACATAGAAACATAGAAAATAGGTGAGGGAGAAAATTGGCCCTTCGAGCCGGCACCGCCATTCAATATGATCATGGTTGATCATCTAGAATCCTGCCTTTTTCCCATATCCTTTGATTCCGTTAGCATTTAATTCCTTATAGAAACAGAAAACCCCACTAGAACCTGCTGAATATTTTGTTTTCAGTTTAGTTTAGTTTGGAGATACAGGGCGGGAACCATGTCCACGCCGACCAGCAACCCCTGCACACTAACACTATCCTACTAGGGATTATTTCCGCACTAGGGATAATTTACAATTTTACCAAAGCCAAATTAGCTTACAAACCTGTACGTCTTTGGAGTGTGGGAGGAAGTTGGAGCACTAGGAGAAAACCCACGCAGGACCAAAGGATTTGTTTCTGTGCTGTACCTCTAAACTAAATTAAACTAAAAGGAGAGTTAAACAAAGGAGTCTGAAATTGGATTGAAGGTTAGAAAGAAAATCCGTCATGACCAGTGACTGAAATCCACCTGAAAATGTTGCAATACTATGTGGATATATTTTTGGCATCCCACACTGCATGAAATGTGCAATGTACAAAAATCGCTAAAGAACTCCATATCACACATGCATAAACACCGAAAGCAAAGTACAGTCTGCTCAGAGAAGAATTCCTCAAGAGTGTGATACCGCACAATATATAAAAGGACATGGGTAAGAGAGGTTTAGAGAGATATGGGCCAAACATGGGCAGGTGGGACAAGTGCAGATGGGGCACCTTGGTCAACATGGGCATGTTTGGCCAAAGAGACTGTTTTAACGATGTACGACTATGACTCTATGGCATCAACCTACAATACTTGCTCTGCTCTGTTTCTCTCTCCACAAACAACTGCTAAGTATTTCTATTTCATTTCAACTTTCAAGCATCTACAGATTATTTTCTTTTTTCTTCATTAACGAAGTTGCGATATGTCATCGGTTGACCGGGCTAGAGGAAAACTGATCAGTTTGAAGAAGGGTCTCGACCTGAAAGGTCACATATCCATGTTCTCCGGAGGTGCTGTCTGACCTGCTGACATTTTCATCATCCAACATCACAAGATTATAAATTGTTCAGCCAGAGCTGACCACTCTTCGCGGCATCTGCACACGATGGCTTCTTGCACTTCTTGTGCGCTTGTGCGCGGTGGTGGAAAGATTGGTGGAAACAGGGTCATGATGTGAACGCTCTTTCCTTGACCCCACCTGCTGAGTTACTCCAGCACTTTGTGTCCTTTCATAGATTGGGTAGATGGCCAGTGTCTCACTGTTTCTCACAGTAGGGGGGGCGTCAAAAACTAGAGGGCATAGGTTTAAGGCTAGAGGGAGGAGGGCTAAATGGGCTCTGAAGGGTAGCATTTTCACACAGATACAATGAGCTGCCAGGGGATGTGGTGGAAGCGGGAACAGTAACAGCATTTATGAGGCATCTTGGCAGGTACTTGAATGAGCAGAATGTAGGGGAATATGGAATTAATGCAGGTTAATGGGATTAGTTAAAGACAAGCTCGATGGCCTGTTTCAATGCTGTTTCTATGCTGTACATCCCCACGTTTTAGGAAATTTCCAAAGACTTACAACCCTCTGGAGAGAGAAAGAAAAACACTTAATCTCCATGTGAAATGGGTATACCTTAATTTTTACTTAGTAAATCCAGTTCTAGGTTTTTTCACTTCAACCTCCCAAGAACCCCTATGATCTTAAGTACTTCCATCAAGTTGCCACTCATTCTTCTAAATTCCATTGGATATGACTTGGCCGGTCCAACCTCTCTTCCAAACAGAATTCTTAGAATTCTTCCTAAGGGGTTCTTAGAATTCTTCCTAAGCAGTAGAGCTGCTACATTCCAGCGCCAGAGACCTGGGTTCGATCCTGGATATGGGTGCTGTCTGTACGGAATTTGTACGTTCTCCCCTTGACCTGCGTGGGTTTCCTCCGAGATCTATGGTTTCCTCCGTGTAAATGTGAAATTTTCCCTAGTGTCTGCAGGGTAGTGTTAATGTGCGGGGATCTTTGGTCGGTGCGCACACGGACTACGCTGTATCTCTAAACTACACTCAACCAAGAATGCCTATTCCTACGTGTCAGTCTTGTAAATGTTCTCAAAACTGCTTCTTCAGAAACATTTTTCAGATCCAAAATGTCACCTATTCCTTTTCCCCAAAGATGCTACTTGATGCTGGAGAAACTCAGCGGGCGCATGCTGGAGAAAACTCTTCTTCAGACTAATGGAAGGTGGGGGGGGGGGGGGGGGGGGGGGGGGGGGGGGGGGGGGAGAAGAAAGCGGAGGTGCAGCAGCATCTATGGAGCGAAGGAAATAGCATGGGCAAACCTTTCGGGCTTTTTCCTTCGCTCCATAGAGCCCAATTCTGCTGCTGTCTCCCCCTTGCTATCTCTATGCTTATTTCCTTCACTCCATAGATGCTGCTGCACCCGCTGAGTTTCTCCAGCATTTTTGTCTACCTTTGATTTTTCCGGCATCTGCAGTTCCTTCTTAAACACATATCCTACTTGACGCGTTGAGTTACTCCAGCTTTTTGGGTCCATCTGCGGTATAAACCAGCATCTGCAGTTCCTTCCTAATCTTTTTTTTGACTGGACAGCATGCAAACAAAAAGCTATGTGCTGTACCTTGGTACAGGTGATGTTAATAAACTAAACTAAACTACACTAAAATGTAAATGATGTTTCAATCTATTAGACCCTTCAGTCTGAAGAAGGGTCTCGACCCAAAACGTCGCCTATTCCTTCGCTCCATAGATGCTGCCTCACCCGATGAATTTCCCCAGCATTTTTGTCTACCTTTGATTTTTACGGCATCTGTAGTTCTTTCTTAAATATTTTAGTCTATTATCTGCTTTCTGCAACGTGTAATCATTGGAACCCTAAGGCTATCATGGTTATACAGTTATGCATTCTTGTACTTGTCAAGAATAAAGGCATTGGTCAACTGCTAGTATTTTTGGAGGACTCCATCTGTCCTTAGAAACAGAGACCGAGTGAACATGCTGAGTTTTGGCTCTTTGCCCAGACCTGGTAGAAAAGCCTCAGGCCTTCATTTCTTTTTTAAGGCAGTCTCATTGCAGATGTATCCTGCTCAAACAACCCTGTATTACAGGAGGGCACATCAATATTTTTATTCCTTAGTTTCTTCTTCTGCTTTCAGCAAAAATATAAAATATAAATTAAATGATATGAAGTAAACCTGGGGGTTATGGCTATTAATTTACAGTCCAAATTCTCTTATGAATGCAAATTAAAAAAAAATCTATGTAGCTATAAGAGTGGTTCTGAAACTCCAAGGAAGAGGGCAGTTTTAGTATTGAATGGTTAATGGTCTTTGAGTGCAAGTTATGTGTCCTAAGATGCCTGGTGAATGGACAATGATCTGGAAGTTGACCTTGACCCATACTCATTCAAGACCAGAAGGCCATCAGTCTGCTAATTTTAATTACACATTCAGAACATAGAACTTACAGCACAGGTACAGACTCGATGGTCCACTATCCCCATGCAGAACATGATGCCAAGACAAACTAACTCTTATCTGCCTGCATATGATCCATATTCCTCGTTCTCTGCATATCCATCTATCTATCCAAAAATCTCTTAAACAATTGTATCTGCCTGCACCACCACTCCTGGCAGTGCGTTCCAGGCACTCACCACCCTCTGTTTAAGAAAACTGTTCTGCACATCTCCGTTAAACTTTGTCTCGCTCAGCTTAAAGCTTTGCCCTCTAGCATTTGACATTTCCACCCTGGGAAAAAGATTCTGACTGTCAATCCTATCTATGTCTCTACACTATCTACTCGTTCAATCCTTTCCTCAGGCTCTCACCCCACTTCAATGTAAGGACACTGAGTACAAAATTGGACAGTGTTTGGAAAATATTTTGTGATACGTGCCCTTTTAACTTGTGGTGGAATGAACGCATAATCTTCCACCTCCTGGTTGTGAGGATTCCAGGCAGTGAAATGGCTCTTCCATACAGTTCCATCGATGATATTATTGGGTGATTGCATGTCAACCACTTGATGAGTTTCTACACTTTTAGTGCAGATTAGCACTGAAGTCAGGAGCTAGATGTTTGGGGAATATGGAATAGCCTTCATTTCCAAGCATCCTCCTGATAGTCTGGAAGATGGTATCTAGATGTCACAAACCAAATTCGGAACATCCTCGAGAGGGAAGCTGAACAGCCGGCAGCAGTTGTGCACGTTGGCACAAACGACATCGGGAAGAAGAGGAAGGAGGTTCTGCAACATGAGTTCAGAGAGTTCGGAAGAAGACTGAAAGGCAGGACTTCTAGGGTGGTTAGCTCTGGATTGCTTCCAGTACCTCGTGCTAGTGAGGACAGGAACAGGGAGATAGGGGATCTGAATGTGTGGCTGGGGGGCTGGTACAAGGAGCAAGGATGTAGATTTAAAGACCACTGTGATCTCTTCTGTGGTATGGGGTGACCTGTACAAAAGGGATAGGTTACACCTTCACTGGAGGGGGACTGACGTTCTGGCAGGCAGGTTTGCTAGGCTACAAATGTGGGCTTAAACTAAATAGTGGGGGAGAGGGATTGACAAATTGGGAGCATAAAGATGGAGTTGAAGGGGAAGTGAGTACAGAAAAAGTTACAAAAGACTCTGGAATTAATGGGAAGGAAAGTTTGAGAAGGGATAAGAGAGTAAGGTCAGGAGCAATAGTGACCGGTGTGAGAGGGGAGGTGAATCCCCTGGTCAAAGTTTTGTATATGAATGCATGAAGTATAAGAAATAAAGGGGACGACCTAGAGGCACTGTTAGAGATTGGCAAGTATGATGTTGTGGGGATTACAGAGACATGGCTGCAAGAGGGCCAGGGCTGGGAACTGAATATTCAAGGGTATACCTCCTATCGAAAAGACAGACAGGTGGGCAGAGTGGGTGGGGTAGCTCTGTTGGTGAGGAATGGAATTCAGTCCCTTGCAAGATGGGACATTGAAACAGGAAATATGGACTCAGTATGGATAGAACTAAGGAATTGTAAGAGTAAAAAGCTCCTAATGGGACGTATCTACAGGCCCCCAAACAGTAGCCTGGATATAGGGTGCACGTTGAATCAGGAGTTTAAATTAGCATGTAGTAAATGTAATGCTATGGATGTTATGGGAGATTTCAACATGCAGGTAGACTGGGAAAATCAGGTTGGTACTGGACCCCAAGAAAGGGAGTTTGTGGAGTGCCTCTGTGATGGATTCTTAGATCCGCTGGTATTGGAGCCTACCAGGGAGAAGGCAATTCTGGATTTAGAGTTATGTAATGAACCGGATTTGATAAAGGAACTTGAGGCTAAGGAGCCATTAGGAGGTAGTGACCATAATATGGTCAAGTTTAATCTACAATTGGAGAGGGGGAAGGGTAAATCAGAGGTATCAGTATTACAGTTGAATAAACGGAACTATGGAGCCATGAGGGAGGAGCTGACCAAAGTTCACTGGAAAGATACCCTAGCAGGGATGACAGTGAATAAACAATGGCAGGTATTTCTGGGAATAATATAGAAGGTGCAAGATCAGTTCATTCAAGAGGAAAAAAGATTCCAAGGGGAGAAAGGGGCGACCGTGGCTGTCAAGGGACATCAGGGACAGTATAAAAATAAAAGAGAAGAAGTACAACGTAGCAAAGATGAGCGGGAAGCAAGAGGATTCCAAGTGTTTCACACACAGATTGGGTTACTGCATGAAACCACAGAGCTTTGAAGGCTTCACATAGTCACTCACGTGACTTCAATTAAAAATACAAATATTAAACGAAAACTTACCATTTGCAGTTTGACCTTTATTTTATGAGAAGTTGAAGTGAGGGATTACGTGCCTTCCACTACCAACCCTGAATCTCATAAAGATCATTCGGTAACTCAACGGTTATTAATCTTTCTATAGTTTAAGTTTGTGCAAGTGGTTTGTGGTTTCATACAGTTGCTCAGAAGATTGACGCGCATGCGGGCTGGTGGGCTCTTCACGTAATCCCTCACTTCAACTTCTCATAAAATAAAGAGCAAACTTCAAACAGTAAGTTTTTGTTTAATCTTTCTATTTTATATTTAATTTAGTTTAGTTTAGAGATACAGTGTGGAACCAGGCCCTTCGGCCCACTGAGTCTGTGTTGACCAGCGATCCCTGTACACTTGCACTATCCTACACATTAGGGACAGTTTACCATTTGCAGAAACCAATAAACCTACAAACCTGTACGTCATTGGGAGGAAACCAGAGGACTCAGAGAAAACCCACGTGGGTTTCATTGTCCTATCAAGAATTTAATTGTCCTATCTGGGACACATGACAATAAACTCTCTTGACTTGACTTGACTTGACTTGACTTGGTCACAGGGAGATAATCCAAACTCCGTACAGACAGCACCTATAGTCAGGATCGAACCCGGGTCTTTGACGCTGTAGGGCAACAACTCTACCGCTGCACCATCGTGCCAATGTTTTCACACATTGGAGAAATTAAATCCTTATAGTTCCAGATGATGATGTGGATGTAATCAATCCCTCCCTGTGTCATTAGGAAGTTTGCAACCTCGTCAAATGATAAAGCACGTGCCCGAATAACCTTGTGAAGATATTAAAACCACCTTTATGGCCACAGCTAGGATGGTCCGTGCACAGTTCTGTGGCCACAGTTGTGGATGCAGTCCACCACCTTTGAGAAATTAAGTCTTTGATAGCAGTATTCCTCAAACAGGTACACAAAGGGCACATACACCATGTACATTCAAGATATGGCAATACATCAGAGTGCTGCTTGCTCTCTCTTCTGGTTTTCTCATTAAATTAGGTTGGAATAAGATAATTTGCACTGAAGCATGACATGGATTAGTAGGTTTAATTGTCCCCAGTAAACGGTATAATCTGGGAAGACAAAAAGACACAAAGTGTTGGGCCGGTCAGACAATATCTCTGGAGGACATCGACAGGTGATGTTTTGGGGTGGAAGCTCCAGGGTTTTAGTACATTGACAATGACAGGTAAAGAGAAAACACGATGAAGAAATTAAAATGTGGAAACAATGAACTGCAGATGCTGGTTTACCAAGGAAAGACAAAGTAGTGGACTAACTCAACGGGTCAGGCAGCATCCCTGGAGAACATGGATAGGTAATGGTTCAGGTCAGAGGGATCCTGAGCCACAATGTCACTTAGCCATGTTCTCCAGTGATGCTGCCTGACCCGCTGAATTACTCCAGCACTTTGTGCCTTTTATTGTAAACCAGCATCTGCAGCTCCTTGTGTCTACATAATCTTGGGAGGAGTTGAGGGGAATACAAGAAGAAACAAATGGAATTGGCGTTGTCTTAGTATTGATGGATGTTTGATAGTTGGCAACAACTGATGGCCTGAAGTGCTTGTTCCGTGCTGTATGATTATGTATATGCCCCTCTGAATATGTTTATGATTATCACTAACACACATTGAAAAGGAGATGTGGTAATGATTTTCAGTGAAACAAATGCTCCAATTCAAGGCCGAAGTGAGAGCTGCAAGGACTGCATTTGCTTTCAGTGCTCTCAGAGGGAAAACAGAGCAAGAATTGAATAGACTTGAGATGGTAAATATTATTTCTGAGATTGAGCAAAGTCAATAAACTCCATTCATGGATATAGGATCAAAATGAAACAGCAATAGAAGATAGAATGTGGTGTCTGCCTCCCGGATACGTCACTGAATCTGGAAGATATTTCACTTCTTTGGCAATGTTTTTAAATTTGGATCAGAAAATTACATACATTCAACGTGAGTTAGATGAAGAGTTCAAGTCATATCTTCGAGCAACGTGTGCAAGGTACAGTGAAAGCCTTTGTTGCTTGCTAACCAGTCAGTGGAAAGACTATATATGATTACAATCGAGTCATTTACAGTGTATGGATACATGATAAGGGAATAACATTTAGTGCAAGGTAAAGCCAACAAAGTCCATTCAAGGATAGTCCAAAGAGGTAGATATTAGCTCAGCACTGCTCTCTGGTTGTAGTAGGATGATTCAGTTGCCTGATGACAGCTGGGAAGAAACTGTCTCTGAATCTGGAGGTGTGCGTTTTCACACTTCTATACCTTCTGCCCAATGGGAGAGGGGAGAAGAGGGAGTGGCCGGGGTGCGACATAATAGACTATCATGGTGTGTTTCTTCAATAAGCAGAACTTTTTACAGCATGATGAACCTAAGGAATTGAAGAAGTTTGAAGGAGTGGCATTTGAATGGTGTTTTCATCACAGCCATAATAACAAGATGAAAGAAAGTTTCCAATCCCCTCTCCCTGTCCTCTCACCCTCTGCTCCTCCCCCTCTCTCTCCCATTTCCCACCTCCCCTGTGGAGTCTGTCCTGGCCTCCCCTTGTCCTGCTCCCTTCCACTTCCTCCCTCTCACTCGCAGTGGGTTTTAGTTTAGTTTAGAGATATAGCATGGAAACAGGCCCTTCAGCCCACCGAATCCGCGCCGACCAGCGATCCACCATACACTAACACTATCCTACACACTAGGGACAATTTACAATTTTTATCAAAGCTAATTAACCTACAAACCTGTATGTCATTGGAATGTCGGAGGAATCCAGAGCACCCAGGGAAAAAAACCCACGTGGTCACGGATAGAAGGTATAAACATTGTGCAGACCGCATCCGTAGTCAGGATCGAACCCGGGACATTGGCGCTGAAAGGCAGCAACTCTACCGCTGCGCCACCGTGCCGCTGGGTTTTGCTCCAGCCTTGAGAAGAGGATTTTAATGTGAGCAGTTCATTACCGAGCAGCGTAATTAAGAAGGCTTGCTATTTTACATTTAATGAAGTGACAATAATTGAGTACACTGTATTTGTTCAGTTGTATTGAAGGCGACATAGTAGGACAGGTGATGGACCTGCTGCCCCACAGCACCAGTGACCCGGGTTTGATCCTGACTTTGATGTGGGGTTTTCACACAATGAGGTAAGCAAAGATTAGGGCACAAACAACAGGGCAGTATTAATACAACGAGAAGATGTTAATAGGCCATGGTACAAAGAGAATTGTGCAGTATAGATGTTCTTGTTGAGGGACAACTTTGTCACATAGAAGGTGATGGGTATATGGAACGAGTTGGCATATGGAAGTAGCCATCAATGGTCATCTTTTCATTCAGAACTGATGATTAGCCCCTGTTGGTTGTACTGAAACCTAAATCGCCAGTTCCCATATTAGCTGCACCATGAATATGAGAAAGGGACTTAACCCCATGTACTTACACCTATCACATTCAGTATCCATGATCAGTAAAAGATGTAGGAACTGCAGATGCATTCAAACCGAAGATTGGCACAAAATGCTGGAGTAACTCAGCAGGACAGGCAGCATCTCTGGAGAGAAGGAGTGGGTGACGTTTCGGGTCGAGACCCTCCTTCAAAAGGTAGCAGTGTGATACTGCATCAAGATTACTGGGCCTAGTACAAATTACAAAATATATCACTTCTCATAATTAGATGAGTTGCCTATCGCTGCAGTAAATACTGGCAGGGGAACTAAATGAGATTGTGTTTTAGCAAAGGTCCAGTAGTCCAGAAGCTGGCCTACTCACACATCAGAAACAGATATCTTCTCATAATTTGTTTGCAAGAATGACTTGTCAGTTGATGAATGATGTGTCATGTGGGGAGCTGGAGTACAGATCTCAGTCGGTATTGTATAAGGTTGATCAAAATCACCTCACATGAATGACTGGGGGAGTCTGGCATAGAGTTGTACATGAAGCCTGTGTTTAGGTGATGATGATATATTACAAGTGCTTGTACCACACGATATTCAGTCAACAAAAAGTCAACATTAGTTTCTTTACACCCAACCAGAATATGACGATAGCTGTGTACAGATTTTGTAACAGTGGGATAATGAAAGTTGTTCATTATGATAGATGGCATACAAGAGGTAGAAGCACCTTTGATGAATCAAACAGCCACGAGGAAAACACTGGACAACTTGTGCAATTTAAATTAGGAGTGGCATAGTGGTTTAGTGGTAGAGTTGCTGCCTACAGCACCAGAGACCCGGGTTAGATCCTGACTACGGGTGCTGTCTGTACGGTGTTTATATATTCTCCCCGTGATCATGTGGATTTTCCCCAGGTGCTCCGGTTTCCTCCCACACAGGTTTGTAGGTTAATTGGCTTTGATAAAGATTGTAAATTGTTCCTAGTGTGTAGGATATTGCTAGTGTATGGAGATCACTGGTCAGCACGGACTTGGTGGGCTGAAGGACCTGTTTCCGTGCTGTATCTTTAAACTAAAGGGGCTGTCCCACTGTACGAGCTAATTCAAGAGCTCTCCCAAGATTTTAAAAAAATCAAACTCGTGCTAAGTACTTAGAATGTACGTAGCGGGTACGTCGGAGCTCGGGACGTCTCTTAGCGGCTCGTAACTCTAACGGCAGGTGCTCGGGAAACGCGGTAAGCTCATGAAGACTCGTGAAGATTATTCAACATGTTGAGAAATGTCCACGAAAGCCCCGAGTACCTACGAGTGGCTATTACCGTAATTCTCCGAGTTCGACTCAGGGGAAACTCGGGAGAACTCGAGAATTAGCTCGTACAGTGGGACAGCCCCTTTTACTAAACAGGCTTCCAGAAACAAAACCATCAAATAATGGACTTCAGGTTCATTCTCAAAAATTTGAACAGTTAATGTTGAAAAAGGGTAAAATAACCCAGAAACTTATTCTGTCATCCTGCTTCTAATGGAGCTCCTGAATGCAGTTTCTAAATTATTAAATGTGCCTTCATTAACGCAAAGGCTGGATTCAAATTCAAAGAAACATCTGCCACCGTTGGATCATAAAGTGAGATCTCGTAGGGAAGGAACACTGTCTGAACTGCTTCTAGTAAATTTGTGGCTGGGAACACCATTGTCAGTATTGAAACCAAATTTGACACAGTCCGTAGAGGAGAAGCGAACAACACAAAGAACCACGACAAGAGAGTTAAATACAGGAGCCTGAAATTGAATTGAAAATTAGAAAGAAAATCCATCATGATTAGTGACTGAAATCCACCTGAAGAAGTTGCAAAAATATGCGACTGAATTTCTGGGCAAGATGATTGATAGAAGAAAAGCTAGATTTCTGGTTATTCATCAAGTCATCCAGCATTTTGTATCTATCTTCAGTGTAAACCAGCATCTGCAGTTCCTTCCTGCACGACTGTTATACACTTATTGACATTGCCATCAGGTACCATCTTTGTGTGCTGAGTTTATACGTTCTCCCTGGGTTTTCACAGGGTTTTTCCTTCCACACTCCTTCAGGTTTGTATGTTAATTGACTTTGGTAAAGTTGTAAATTTTCCCTGGTGTTTAGGATAACGCTAGTGTACAGGGATCGCTGGTCGGTGCAAATTCAGTGGGCTGAAGAGTCTGTTTCTGCATTGCATGTCTAAGGCCTAAAGTGTAAAAGACACTCAAATCAATCTCATATCCTCAGATACCTTTGTTTAAAGGAACATTATCATCCACCAAATATTTCACAAAACATGTTATTTTATGAAGAGAAAAGAAAAAATGTGTTGATTAAAGTGATGTCATCCAGTCTGCCCTGGGATCAGAAATGCAATAAAATGATGGCAATTAGATTGCAAAAATATTCATTAAACTATTATAGTATTATGTAATTTTGCTTCCACTCCTTCCACCTGTCAACAATTAATGTGACGCCTATCAAACTGTTTCTAAACCTGTTCTTCATGAAAACTGCTCTGTATAGTGATAACATTATTTTATCAATTTTCTCTCATCTCTCAGACACCATCTAAAATTATTTTTTGCAGCCACCTGTGACCCCCTCAGTTATTTCCCTGAGGAGATTGCCTCAGGAGTTGAAGTTCAGGGATCCCAGCATACGTTTGTACCATTTTAAATGTCTCCCTATCTAAAAGCAACTAACTCAGTAACCCCTGCGACTCATTGTGTACTAGCCACAGAAGTGGATCTGCAATGATGCATTACAATCGCTCCATTCTTTTAAATCACTACTTGCGATTAAATACAACATTTCTTACTTTCACTAAACATTATTCATGTTATTCCCTTATCGTGTATCTGTACACTGTGGATGGCTCGATTGTAATCATGTATCGTCTTTCTGCTAACTGGGGACAAAAGCTCTTCACTGGACCTAATGACAACAAACTAAAGACACATGACAATCAACTAAACTCAAAGTTAAAACTCAAATATTTTATCAACTCGTAGTTCATCCATTAAACATGGATTAAACCAGAAGATTACGGGACGGTAATCGAGGTGGAGGACCACGGTGGTTACGTTAATGGGCTAGCAATTAGATATTGGGAATCGTGATCTAAAGACACGAGTTCAAATACTACCACAGCAGCTGGAAAATTCAAGTTTCAGTTAATGTGATACATCTGCAGAAGAAAGGCTAACATCAGTCATGATGACCATGGAGTTCTTGCACTATTGTTAAAAATCCATCTGGTTCACAAATATTAATTAGGAAGGAAATTTGCTGTTCCTACCTGCATGTCTGACCTGCATGTGAGGAGAGTCCCACAGCAATTCAGTTCACTGCTAATGGCCCTCTCAAGTTGTCAAGAAAGTGGCTTTCCAACGTCTGCTGGAGGGCCGTTATGGGACGGCCTTTCCACTGAAATCCTGTGAATACATAAGTAATTAAAAAGCAAACCATTATTCAGGATCACTGGCAGAGCTGACAGCACCCATTATAAAATTGGACTGCCATCATGCAGAAAGAATAAAGGGCAAGCGGATAAAAGATTTCCGTTGTGAATGATGACAGTCCAACTTTAAGTTGCCCAATATTTTTGGACACACTTCTGTCCACAGATGATTAACCCTCGTTGCCTTACATCACTGTTCCAATTATGCATTTGAACCGACAAACATCAAGATGCTTTCTAATTCTAAACACTGCACCATTAAAAGTTAAGGTGCTTATTGGTGATTTAAAATATTATAAATAACAGATGGTGATTATTTTCCAGTTATTTAATGTCCACTAGTAGATTGTTAACATATTTAAAATACAAATGCTTTCTATTTTGCTCTCCGATAGGTTGACAAAGACTACAAACCAAACATTATTGCAGGAAATAAAGTTATCGGCACTAAACGTACTCATAAGGAATTATTTATTATTATTTATGAGCCTGTGACATTAACAATAAATATAGCCTATTATAATTATCCAGTCATAATGGGAACCCAAGTGCTCATTAAAACCAATAACATCCATACTTGATAACAAGGCTCCATACAGTTTCCTAGTTTGCACACATATGGAACAAATGAAGTTTCACTCTAAAGTGATAACAAGAAGAAATGTACCACCACCACATCTCATTTGTTATTTCTTTGGCGTGATTTATTTCCAGTTAGGCTTTGGTGATAATGCTTTTGAAGTTTAGCTCATTCCGAAGTGTGTCGGGAATTGAAACGTTTGCGTCTCACTCTTCTTACATCTTTGCCAATAGATTTGAGTTGGGGATTTGTTCAGTTTAAGACGAGAGATCACCTTTCAAAATATTGTTTTCATCAGCGTTTTGCCAAATGTGGTGCCACGACTCCCTAGTTGTAGGCAGCCTGTGAAACTGCCTGAAAGTGAAAGAGAAAAAAGTCGGATGTTGTGGTCTGATGAATTTTGAGTTGAATCCTCCTCCTTGAAATGTCATAGAGTCATACAGTGTGGAAACAGGCCCTTCTGCCCAACTTGCCCACACTGACCAACATCTTCCAGCTACACTAGTCCCACCCTGCATTTGGCCCATATCCCTCTAAACCTGTCCTATCCATGTACCTATCTAATTGTTTTTCAAACGCTGCCTCAACTACCTCCTCTGGCAGCTCGTTCCATATAGCCACCACCCTTTGTGGGAAAAAGGTACCCCTCTGATTCCTATTAAATCTCCGAAACTTAGAAACATGGAACAGAAACATAGGTGCAGGAGTAAGCCATTCTGCCATTCGAGCCAGCACCGCCATTCAGTATGATCATGGCTGATCATCTATCAGTATCCCATTCCTGCTTTTTCCCCATATCCCTTGATTCCTTTAGCCCGAAGAGCTAAATTTAACTGTCTCTTGAAAACATCCAGTAAATTGGCCTCCACTGCCTTCTGTGGCAGAGAATTCCACAGATTCACAACTCACTGGGTGAAGACGTTTTTCCTCATCTCAGTCCAAAATGGCCTACCCCTTATTCTTAAACCATGACCCCTGATTCTGGGCTCCCCCAACATCGGGACCATTTTTCCTGCATCTAGCCTGTCTAATCCTTTAAGAATTTTATATGTTTCTATAAGATCTCCTCTCATCCTTCTAAATTTCAGTGAATGCAAGCCCAGTTGACCCATTCTTTCATCATATGTCAGTCCCGTCATCCCGGGAATTAATCTTGTAAACCTACGCTGCACTCCGTCAATAGCAATAATGTCCTTCCACTAATTAGGACACCAAAATTACACACAATACTCCAGGTGCATTCTAAATCTTTTCCACTCCACCTTAAACCTATGTCCTCTGGTCCTTGATTCCCCTACTCTGGGCAAGGGACTCTGTGCTTCTACATAATCTATTCCTGTCATGATTTTATATTCCTCTATATGATCACCCCTCATCCTCCTGCGCTCCGAGGATTAGAGTCCCAGTCTAATCTCCCAATAACTCAGGCCCTCGAATCTTGGCAACATCCTCACAAATCTTCTCTATACCCTTTCCAGCTTGACATCATGTTTCCTATAACAAGGTGCCCTGAACTGAACGCAGCCTCACCACCATTTTATATAATTGCAACATGATCTCCCAACTTCTATACTCAATACTCTGACTGATGAAGGAAATTTGACCACCTTATCTACCTGCGACCACCTTCAAGGAACTATGCATCTGCATTCCTAAGAGAGACACAAAAAGCTGGAGTCAAGCCCATGTCCCACTTTCCCACTTTCCCGAGTTACTCACAAATTCTCCCAAGTTTTCCCCTTGATTCAAACTCGGAGAATTACGGTAATAGTCAGCCGTAGGCACACGGGGCTATTTTTTTTTAACTTGTGGACATTTTTCAACATGCTGAAAAAACGTCCCGACTTATCTGATGCTTCGAGTTCCTACGGCTGGCATTACGAGCCACTTTGAATTATCTACGGACTCCTACGGCCTCCTACAGATATTCCCCGAGTTTGAATCAAGGGGAAAACTCGGGAGAATTCGTGAGTATCTCAGGAAAGTAGGACAGGGGCTTAACTTAGCAGGCCTGGAGAAAAGGAATAGGTGACGTTTAAACCAGCATCTGCAGTTCCTTTTACCTGCACTCCTAGATCCCTCTACTCTATAACACTCCCCAGAGCCCTACCATTCACTGTGTAGGTCCTGCCCATGTTGGACATCCCAAATGCAATACTCTCTGTATTAAATTTCATGATGTGTATCTCAGCAATTTTACACTCACCATACATATGCAAGAACTGGCCTCTTCAATTCCCCTTATATCCTCCAATATCACTAGCAATAAGTTATTTGATCATTAAAACAAAGCCAATGAGATTGGAAAATATACTTTGAAAGGATGTATGTATTATAACGTTTAATTTCAATCAACAGTTGAAGTAATCTTAGGAAGTGCTGATGAAATTAAACCGATATATATGTTATCTCACTTTCCCTATCCACTCCCTACACACAAGGGGCAATTTACAGAGGGCCAATTGACCTACATACCCACACGTCTTTGGGATGTGGGAGGAAACCGGAGAACCCGGAGGCAACCCATGCAGTCACAGAATGTGCAAACTGCACAAAGGCAGTACCCGAGGTTTGGATCAAACCCAGGTCTCTGGTGCTGTGAGACATCAACTCTAACAGTCACGCCACTGTGCCACCCAGTGTGTTTGATTAAATCTCTTACCATTTATAGAATTATAGAAAAGCAGTAAAATTTCAAGGCAGAAGAAGTCCCCTCTCGCCCATGCCAGTAACTAAACCGCTGGCTTAACTATCTTGTTTTACTCCTGAACCCAGTAAAACCACGAAAAGCCAAATAATTTGATGACAAGTGTTAATTAAGTTAGCTTTTAGCTAAAGACTTACCATTTTCTTGCAAGATGCTGCAAGGATAGCAACTTTGTATAAAATAGAGTGATTTAATAATATTTTAAAGTTCCATCCTTGAGCCGACACTTTGATTGTTTCTTGGCAACTGTCCATGTTTGTGGAGCCTTGGGGAGAATTGTGTTTTCCTCCCAGAACCACGAACATAATTTTATTTCTTAAAAATGTGTTGACAAGGAATTAGCAAATTATAGGTTCATTTAGTACTAGGTAAGATATACAAAAGTATTTAGAAGGGATGAGTTGCGTTATCATTTAGATATTGAACCACGAGAACAAGGGCACCAAATATAGATGCTGGAACAACTTATGCCTTGTACGTTTGATTGTACTTTAGAAGAAGTACCTAAGCTTGTGTTTAAATACTGCACATTGACACTATGTCCGAGCAGTTTCAGGATGTCTTTCACAAGAGGTCATTGACAAGAGTCCGTACTACAAGGTCAAACTGATGTGAACCCATCCTGGTGAGAAGAATACAGGCTGCAGGTTGTCTCTAGAGCATCGGAAGCTGAGGGGAGATCAGAAGGGCAGCATGGTGGTGGCACTGTGGTGGAGTTGCTGCCTTACAGCGCCAGAGACCCGGGTTCAATCCTGACCACCGTGCTTGTCTGTACGGAGTTTGGACATCCTCCCCGTGACCTAGGTGGGCTTTCTCCGAGATCTTCAGTTCCCTCGCACACTCCAAAGACGTAGAGGTTTATAGGCTTTGACTTGGTATAAATGTAAAATTGGACCTAGCGTGTGCAGGATAGAGTTAAAATGCGGGGCCTCTATCAGTGCTGTATCACTAAACCAAACCAAAATTAAACTAAAGTACATCAAATAATGAGAGGCATAGATAGGGTAGACAGTCAGAAACTTGTTCCCAGGGAAGAAATGTCCAACTTTAGAGGGCAAAGTTTTAAGATGAAAGGGGCAAATTTTAAAGGCGATGTGCAGAGAGGCCAGTGGGTGCCTGGAACATGTTGCCATGGATGGTGATGAAGGTAGACACGATAGTGCATTTAGGAGGCTTTTGGATTGCCGCAAGGATATGTAGGAACTGGAGTGGTATGGATCATGTGCAGACAGATGAGATTAGTTTAGCTTGGCATCATGTTCAGCATTAGCACAGACATTCTGGCCAAAGAGCCTGTTCTTGTGCGCAACATTTCTAGAAGTAGAAAGAAAAAACTGAGTAGGCTGGTTTACCAGGGAAAGGCACAAAACGCTGGAGTAACGCAGCGGTTCAGGCAGCATCCCTGGAGAACATGTTCAGTCTGAAGAAGGGTCATGACCCAAAGCATCACCTTTCTATGTTCACCAGGGATGCCACCTGACCTGCTGAGTGCCCATTATTCTTCCATGTTCTGTGTTCTAATAGATTTATATTTGTTTGGATTCAGTTCCAATTATGGTTCAATAATGATATTTGTATGTTATTATTTTAATTCATGACCAGGACGTAGTTTGGAGATTTAGTTCTTGGAAAGTATTCAATCTTTTTTTTTTTTTTTTTTTTAAATCAAAAATATTTATTCAAATATTAAAATAGTATTTGCAATACAATAAAACAGGACACCACCATAATACAAGACAAACAAAAATGCTAAGCAACTGCTAAACAACTATATTGCAATCCTTGTCCAGGATACATTCAACCCCCCTCGGTGCCCAGCGGTCACGGAACTCCCTCAGGGTGCCCGTAGACAGGGCGTATTCCCTTTCTATCCGCACCTGGGCAAAAAAAATAACGCTTCACGAATTTGCGTGTCATCCTTGCACAGGGGCCATGCTAATCTTCTCTGTATCGTTCTTAGCACTAGCGAGCACTAAGTACTCAATCTTGGCTTGGCTGGCATTGGAGGCTCTGAGAATGAGTGATCTGCTGTCTTCATGAAACATTGTGGATGGCACAGTGGTGCAGCGGTATAGTCGCTGCTGGCTCACAGTGCCAGAGACCTGGGTTCGATCCTGACTACGACTGCTGTCTGTAAGGTGTTTGTAAGTTCTCCCTGTGACCATGTTGTCTTTCTCCGGTTGCACTAGTTTCCCCCCACACGCAAAAGACGTGCAGGTTTGTAGTTTAATTGGCTTCTGTAAATTGTAAATTGTCCTTATTTGCAGGATAGTGCTAGTGTACGGGGTGAACACTGGTCGCGGTGGGCCGAAGGGCCTGTTTCTACACTGTCTCTAAAGTCTAACGATTGTGCTACTGGTGAGATGTCTGCCGGTGAAGCCAAGTCGGCATCGCTGGAGGTGGCCGAACCAAAAGAACATAACATAGTTATTCTTTTATGAATTCAACGCCAAAATCCATGTAATTGCCATCTCAGGAAAGGGAAATATATTACATCTCAGAAGGAGTGACCTTCTCAGTGAGGTCCCTCTTATCCTCCTCCAGTTTGTAGACCCTGTGGGAAATCTTAGACATGAATTAGTCCTGCCAAGGAAGAAATGTTTTAAATGGCCTTCATTTACATTCACTCCTGGCTGATATCTAATCAGTGTGAGCAAAGGCTTCGTGCCAAGTCTCTGTTTGATGTTATTTCTGATGTTATTTCTGACCCCGATGATCACCATCAGCTCCTCCTGACTGCTGAGGATTCATCCCCTGCAGCCCCATCACACTGCCTTTTCAAGTCTGCTGGTTAGTGAGCCCCCTCTGACTTGGCACGTCCTCACATTCCCTTCAGTTCAGCCACCAATGCCACACGCCCACGTCGCCGAACACCAGCCTGCCTCTCAATAATACTCACACCCCTCAATTACTGTTCAACCGTCTCTTCATCATATGCAATTTTTCGTTTCATTAGATAGACACAAAAAGACCCTTCTTTAGACCTCGACCCAAAACATCACCCGTTCCTTCTCTCCAGAGATGCTGCCTATCCCGCGGAGTTATTCCAGCTTTTTGTGTCTATCTTCGGTTTAAACCAGCATCTGCAGATCCTTCCTACACTTTTAGTTTCTTTAGTTTCTCTTTGGCATCTTTAGTTTAGTTTAGTTTCGAGATACAGTGCAGAAACGGGCCCTTCGGCCCACCAAGTCCACGCTGACCAGCGATTCCCGCACACGAGCATCACCCTACATGCACTAGGGACAATTTACAATTATACCAAGCCAATTAACCTACAAACCTGCACGTCTTTGGAGTGTGATCCAGTAGAAAACCCACGCAGGTCACGGGGAGAAAGTAAAATCTCTCCCAAGGACGCAGCCTAGACAATCGCACAAACCAACCTCCCTTCTGTTGACTCCATCCTGACTTCACGCTGCCTCGGCAAGGCCAGCAGCATAATCAAGGACCAATCTCACCCCGGCCACTTCCTCTTCACCCCTTTCCCATCAGGCAAGAGGTACAGAAGTGTGAAAATGCACACATCCAGATTCAGAGAAGGTTTCTTCCCAGCTGTTATAAGGCAACTGAACCAGCCATTAACAACTACAGACCAGAACTGAGCTATTATCTATCTATTTGAAGACCCTTGGACTATTTTTAATTTGTTCCTTGCAAAGAAGTTCACCTCATGAATGAATGATGCAATGTTGCAAGCCATTGTCATTATCAGTGGGGCACATGCACGGGGCATTAAATGCAGCAATCGCACAAGTGAATGTAGGCCTTCACCAGCTATCTGTGCATCATCGACCACAACTCCAATAGGATGCAAAATATCTCCACAAGATCTAGGAGCATTCAATCATGGCTGATCTATCTTTTCCTCTCAACCCAATTCTCCTGCCTTCTTCCCATAACCCTGACACCAGTCCTAATCAAGAATCTATCAATCTGCACCTTAAGAATACCCAGACGCAACCTCCACAGCAGCCTGTGGCATTGAATTCCACAAATTCACCAGCCTCTGACTAAAGACATTTCTCTTAATCTCCTTTCTAAAGGTACTTCCTTTTATTCTGAGGCTATGGCCTCTGGTCCTAGACTCTTCCACTAGTGAAAACATCCTCTCCACTGATGCTACGACGTTGACCATACACAGCCCAAAATAGGTCTGCAGCAACAATTTCTCCACGTCTCCATGTTATCAGCTGTGGTGGGTCATGAGAGGGATGATGTAATAAGGGTCTGGAAGTGGGAGCTTGGCTCACCCTTGCCCAGTCCCCAATCTGTTAAACCTCTTGCTGTCTTATATCCCAATAGTCATCTGTCCAAGCACAATGAAGCAGTCTATGGTGGGGTTCACAAAATTGAAGAAGATAACAGCAAATAGAATCTCAGCTACCAGACCTGCTATCAGGGAGGTTATTTCCCACTCCTAACCCCTGATAAGCGCCGACACACTGGATGTTAAATCTTTTGTCCATATTTGAACACGTTACGGGATCTGTTTTGAAGATATCTGAGGAAAGGTCCTGACCTGAAACGTCGCCTCTCCATTTTCGCCAGAGATGTTGCCTGACCCCTGAGTTACTCCAGCACTTTGTGTCTATCTTTACCAAGAAAACTTGACAAAATATTCCTCTGCATCGTATAAAAAGTATATACTGAAGCCACTGTAAACTGTAAGACAAGATGGAACACTAAGCTCACAAAGAGGGATTGATTAGTTCATTAGACTATAGACTTTTATTTTAGACTTTAGAGACATGGTATGGAACCAGACCCTTCGGCCCACAAGTCCACGCCGCCAACACTCATCCCATGCACTAACACTTTCCTTCACCCTAGAGACTATTCACAATTTTGCAAAAGCCAATTAATTTACAAACCTGTACGTCTTTGGAGTGTGTGAGAAAACCGGAGCACCCAGAGAAAACCCACGCTGTCACAGGGGACAATGTACAAACTCCATAAAGACATCGCCCATAGTCTGGATCGAACCTAGGTCTGGCGCTGTCAGCCAGCACCCTATCACTGTGCCACTGTGCTGCCCTATGTTCTGATGAGTATCACGCATGATGAATGCTGTACAACTGCAAATATCCAGGCCAACAGCAAGCAACAAGGCAGCTCAGGGGGGCAGCGGCGGAGCTTCTGCCTGACAACGTCAGAGACACGGGTTTGATACTGACTACGGGTGCTGTCGGTATGGTGTTTGTATGTTCACCCTGTGACTGCGTGGACTTCTTCCTGGTGCTCTGGTTTCCATTCCTAAGACATGCAGGTTTGAAGGTTAATTGGCTTCTGTAAATTGCCCCTAGTATGTGGGATACTAAAGTGGAATAACATGGAACTAATGTGAACAAATTATGAATGGTAGGAGTGGACTCAGTGGGCCAAAGGCCTGTTTCCGTGCTGAATCTCTAAACTAAACTAAACTAAACTAAACTAAACTAAACTAAACTAAACTAAACTAAACTAAACTAGTTTGTGCTCGATGGTGCTCCTAACGTATGGAGTAAATGAAAGGCACTGTGAGATTTGGACCTTTCTGTGTTGGTGAATCATCACTGTTCGGTAAATCCATCTGGAGATACTACCACCATTTGCCAGCCTAACGTTTGTTGCCATTAGTTACTTTGTTCCAAGGACCTATAAAAAGGTTGAGCACGCTAAAAGAAAAATATTAAATGATAAAAGATACGATTCTGTTTGCCTTCTGCCATGCTGGTACAATACAAT
This sequence comes from Leucoraja erinaceus, assembly GCF_028641065.1. Lineage (NCBI taxonomy): Eukaryota > Metazoa > Chordata > Chondrichthyes > Rajiformes > Rajidae > Leucoraja > Leucoraja erinaceus. The sequence continues at coordinate 82,230,300 of NC_073381.1, read as the reverse complement.
ACAATACAATTTTATTTGTCATTTGAACCTCATTGAGGTTCAAGTGAAATGTTGTTTCTGCAGTCATACACACAATAAAAAGACCCAAGACACAACACAATTTACACAAACATCCATCACAGCGCATCTCCTCCTTGCTGTGATGGAAGGCAAAAACGTATCTCTCCCCTGCACTCCCCAATTCCCCTCCCGATGTCAGAGTCAAAGCCCCCGGCGGGCGATGGTAATTGTCCCGCGGCCATTAACGCCGCGCTGGGTGATGCAAGGCCACGCTCCGGGTCTTGCTGTTGGAGCCCCCGGCGGGCGCTAGCAAAGTCCCGCAGCCATTCCAAGCCGCGCGGGGCGGTGATGTAAGGCCCCGCTCCAGGTACTCTTCAACCCCGCAACTCGGGCGGGTGAAGTCGCCGTTGCGGAAGCCCCGAAAAGCGGTCTCCCAGCAGGGACCCACGGGCTCCCGGTATTACTGTCCACCAGACCTGCGGTAAGCCTCCGAATCTCCGGGGGTCCGGTCGCAGCAGCGCGCCACCACCGCTCCTCCCGCTCCGAACTCAGCCAGCTCTACGATGGTGGTGAGTAGGTCCGCAGGCTCCGTGACTGGAGCCCCAGGTCGTTCCTGTTGGAGGCCGCTCCACGTTGCTCGGCCCCAACGACAACGGAGACCCGACAAGGAAAAGTCGGGTTCTCCGTGCAGGGGAAAGATTTTAAAAGTTTCCCCCCCCACCCCAACAATTGTACCAACAATAGATTTCTTGACAAACCATCCCTGCATTGGCATCAGCAAAGTTCTCAATATTAGCTGCATGTGGCTACTCGATGTGTGAATTTGTTTCTTTCAGATAATGCAAAAAAAAAAATAAAAATACCATGATTAAAATGGACTGACTCAGATCCCATCTGTTGCCATACAAGGTCAAATGGCCAAAAAGAAACACAGTCCATCTAGCCAGTACTCAACTCACAAATCAGATCATTGTGGAATTCAAGCTTCACAAAAGGGAACTTGACACTTAGCAAACACTGCATAGAAAGTCAAACTAGTAGGATGTTAATTCAAATCCAGAGAGATTTGCGATACATGGGAAAATAATACGCGAGACCTGCTGACGTCTGTTGTCTTTTCGCCCACATTTATTTCAACAGCTTTGAGAGAGTTGTTTTACTCCAAGTTCTGATAGATGTTGCCACCCACCTTACTTCTTCCTGCTTATGCTTCATACAAAACATCTTTGTTATTTCATATAATCAGATTCAGAGGCTCTGCTACAGCTGTGTCTTTAAGAACTTTCTAACCGAGTGGATCCTCCACTTCCCAGGCTTCCAGGAACTAAAAATAACCGCATGAAAATCTCTGTGAACTGTCCGAGGAGTAGACACATTTGATCCTAACAAAACAGTGGAGCATAGTATTTCATCCATCAAAGCGTGTGATTTCAAAAGTGTGGTTGTGACTTTCTTTGCAATAATCTTGAAGGAAATCAGTATTTATTTCTGAGAAGACTCATAAATATTCCATAGACGAGTGTCTTTTGGATCCACATGTCTTTTAACTCTCCAACAGAATAGCCCTTTCACACATCTGCAGTAGCTTGCCAGAATTTCAACACTGGGGCCATCGGTCATTCTTTCTTTGATTTGCTACTTCACTTGAACAACATGAGGTCAATGACCACTGCCCAAGATTTCACCAGCTCTAAGATTAACCTAAATATACAATTTCTGCAAATGTTCTTCGCTGTCTCTACCTCATTTGGTTGTCAATGGCTTTGTTAAAACCACCCCAGAGACATTTTATATTCTATAGCTTATACATTAACCTTGCAGTTTCATTCCATTGATCCACTTGAAGTTATACAGTCCTGGGGTCATATTGTGTAAGATGGACCTGCAGATGCCGGTTTAAACCGAAGAGAGACACAAAATGCTGGACTAACTCAGTAGGTCAGGCAGCATCCCTGGAGAAAAAGAATAGGTGACGTTTCGGGTTGAGACTCTTCATCAGACTGACCATGGCAAATCCACTCGCAGCCCAGCAAACCTTGCAAATATCTGGGGACTGGTATCCAAAATTGTGAGAGTCATTCCACAAACTAGTCATGCATCAGACCTACCTGGACATCCCCACATAAGATTTAGTAGGAACCTTTGCAGCAATGTTTTTACACAAAGAGTGGTAAGGGCATGGAACAGGTTGGAAATAGTTGAGGCAGGTACTATCACAACGTTTAACAAAAATGTAGACAGGTACATGGATAGCATAGATTCAGAGGGATATGGGCCAAATGCAGGCAGGTGGGATTAGTGTAGATGGGGTAAGTTGGTCGGCGTGGGCAAGTTCGGTCAAAGGCCAAGTTTCCATGCTGTAAGACTCTATGACAAAGGACAAATGACAAAGGACATTTATTGTCACATACACCAATTGGCGCAGTGAAATTTGAGTTACCATGCAGCACTCAAATAAGATAAACACAACACTATAGAATTTAACATTAAATATAAAAACCATCCCCCCACAGCGGAATCAATGTTTCCCACTGTGAGGGAAGGCAACAAAGTTCAATCCTCTTCCTCTATTTCACCCGTGGTCGGGACCTATTGAGGCCTCCATAGTCACCGGGACTGCGGCTCGATGTTTCAGGCCCTCTCGCCGGGTGATGGAACTCAGGCGTCGGAATTACACTCTCAGTGGCTTGGAGTTCCGAAACGGTCTCTTCCTACCGGAGACCACGGCTTCTGAAGTCCACAGGCCGAGCTGGGCGGAGCTCCAACACCTCCGGTCTCGGCAAAAGATCCCAGGCTCTGCGATGTTAAAGTCAGCGCCGCCCGCGGCTGGAAGCGCCGCAGACCACAGCTCCACAGTGTTCAAGTCGGCAGGCCCAGCACTCCGGAGCTTCCAACACGGCGACCCTAGTAAGGCATCGCCCACGATGATACTTCAGTGCTGCGCTGCTGCAGAACCACACAACTTTAACTCTACTTTAACAATCAGAACATTACAGAGCACCTCTTGCAGTATCATGGACTTGTATTTTTCAAATTGTGTTTTGTGCGGCTTATTTGCACCGTATTTTAATTCTTTTTACTGTCATGCAGAATTTATGTGTGGTTTAGATAACATTTCTGTTTTTGCGTGTTTGTCTGAGTCTAAGTGCCTCTGAAGTGGCTGCAAGGAAGATTTTCATTGTACCTGTACCTCACCATATTTGTGCGTATGACAATAAAATCATCTTGACTTGACGGCTAAACTTGTCCAGCAACATTTCCCTTTCATGGAACCATGTCAACTCTGTTTGATTGCAATATGTGTTTTTAAATGCTCTGTTCCTGCTGGATTCCAACATTTCCTTGATATAAATGGCAGACTAATTGGCTTTTAGTTTATTGCTTTCTGCATCTCTCCTTTTTTATTTAATGGGTACAACTGCATTTGTGATTTTCCAAAGCACAAGGACCTTTCCAAATTCACAAGAAATTTTGGAAGACCACAACCAAAATAATCACCAACTCTGCAGATAAGTATTTAAGACACTTAGATGCAACCTTCTACTAGTGATTATTTTAGATACATGCATTTAGATTCTTCAACCACGGGATATTCTACAATTACTAGGATACTTTTAGTGTCTTCTACTGTTTAGGCAGGCTTAAAATAGTTGAGCCTTTTCCTTATTTCCAATTATTAATTGATCAATCTCATTTTCTTAAGGCCAATGCTTACTTGAGCTACCTTTTTTCTTTTTCTGTACTTGAACAAGCTCTTAAGAAAGATAATACTTGGATCAAAAGAGTACTTGACCCACCAGTCTTACAAAATAAATCCCACTATTGGATGTGGAGGAAGAGGGAGAGAAAAACAAAGGTGCTATAGAAAACTGATTAGCCTAATAATAGTTACAGGGAAAATTATGGAACCAATTAATAAAGTGATTACACAAATAAGTGATTTCAGATCACTTTGAAAATTGTGATAGAATTAGATAAACATGACATATGAAAGGAAATTCATATGCGGACGCACCATAGATAAGGACAATTAATTGATGTAATGCATTCAGATTGACAGAACGTTTATAATAAGGTAGACGTAGACATAGACATAGACAATAGGTACAGGAGTACGCCATTCGGCCTTTCGGGCCAGCACCGCCATGCAACATGATCATGGCTGATAATCCACAATCAGTAGCCCATTTCTGCCTTTTCCCCATATCCCCTTGATTCCGCTAGCCCAAAGAACTCTATGTAACTCTGAATGCCACAGAAGAGATAATAAATAAAGTTAGAACACACATTATTGGGAACATACAAGGATTGTGGATCAATTTACTGTTAGCAAATAGGAAGATGGAAGTAGAGAGTTATTTTGGATTCGAAGACTATACCGATATAGGGTGTCATTGGGTTCACTATAGAGTCCCCAGAATCTGCACCAATGATTTGGATGGAAGGAATCTGGTGTAATGTATCCAAGTTGACTGATGATAAATACTTGGTAACAAGGTAGTTGAGAGAAGGATGCAGAGAAGGTTCAGGGAGTTTAAGGCAGGTTAAGTAAATAGAACAAGGGGATGCTAGAGTGAATATAATGTGACATTATGATGACATCATTAATGTGAGATTATCCTCTTGGGTGGAGAGAAAGATTATTAATTGAAAGCTTTTTTTTTAAAGAAGAATGTCTGAATGGTGATCAAAGACATCTCAGTCTCCTTCAACAAGAACATTAACTTGCAGGTAAGCAAATGCAGAAGAAAAATTAATATCCATCTTTATTTAATTTTGATTGGAATTGAACAAGGTAACGAAAGGGTGTATTGGCGGTGACAATTGGAGATCTCTGTCCTGACCAGGTGTAGAAGAAAATCCATTGGAAACGGAAAAGTAGATGAGATGTTTTTACCTCCTGTCTGGGAATTTGATGAAGGGTGGATGGTAAATGTAAATAGAAGGAGATAACGAAGCTTGTTTAACTTTATCTGAGAAGTTACAGTAGATCACCCGCGCCTCCTACCGCTAGTAGCGTAGATACGTTGCAATAAATGGGAGGCTTATGATTGGCTTGGAATAATGTCAAGATACCTTTGTATTGTGTTTGAATTGCATTAATCATCTGTTGTTGAATAAGATTAACATAAGCGAACAGTATGTTATTACTAATGAAATAATTGGTACCCATGTAGTAGATAGTATATTTTCGTATAGCTGTATCTAACAAGTAAACAAAAGTAATTTACTGCACAATATAACTGTCAGCTGTGAAGATAGAGAACTGGTGACATCTCCATGATATCGTGGAATAAAGTCTCTTGAAGCAAACCTGCGAAGTCTGTAATTTTTTGTGTTAAATTTTATTTCCCTCACAATTAATTTCTTCCACAGCAAGAAATTAGGAAGACAAAAAATATGAGGCCTTTATTACAAGACGATTTGAGTTCATTTCTGAGATCACAAATCAGCCTCGTTGCTGCCTCGAAAAACCTTCTTGAAATTTCAATGTCCTTGCAAGTCATCCAGGCCATGGAAATCCTGGAAACACAATGTACAAAATCATGAGAGAAATAGGTTGGATAGATTAACTAAGATTCTTGCCGAGAGTAGGGCAATCGAGAAGCAGAGGAAATAGGTTTAAGCTGAGGGGGGAAAGATTTAATAGGAACCTGAGGGGTAACATTTTCACACAAAGGGGGGCAGATGTATGAAACAAGCTGCCAGAGGAGGTAGTTGAGGCAGGTATATCGCAACATTTAAGAAACATTTCAACAGGTATATGGATAGGACATGTTTAGAGGGATATGGGCCAAACGCCGGCAGTGTGGGCAAGTTGGGTCGAAGGGCTTGTTTCCATGTTGTATTACTCAATGATTCTATAAATACCCAGTAGGTCAGCACTTTAATTCTGCATGAAAATCCCAGAAATGACTGTAGTATAAATGATAGAACACAAAGTGCTGGAGTAACTCAGTGGGTCAGGCAGCATCTCTGGAGGAAATGGATAGGCGATCTTTCAGGTAGAGACCATTCTTCAAAGAAAGACCTTCTTTCTCCATCTGAAGTAGGATCTTGACCTGAAATGTGTCTATCTATGTCACCCAGAGATGCTGCCTGTCCCACTGAGCTACTACATCAGTTTGTGTTCAATGCAAGATTCCAGCATTTGCAGTTCTTTGTGACCCCATTATATAAACGGTGACTGGTTTATGCACAGAGCATAAGTTATGTTTATGTTATTCCATTTTCAGGCTAACTTGCACTGATGTAATTTGCACTGTATTATATAACTTATTGCTGTTACCCTTGGATAGTCGCCTATGTGAGGGAAAGGAATCCATGATTCACTGGAACACATTACTTTCACATTTATAACACTGTTTATTAATCCATGCAGTTCACTCTGAAATAAAGCAAGAATTTAACTAGGCAAAGGTGACAAATAGTTTTATCCTGTTGTGGTTCATAAACACAATATAAATTATTGACACTTACGCAAGAAAATTGAACTCGGAGACCCTCAAAGCACCTATCGGGAAAAATGAATCTCTGCAAATGGTTGAAAGCAATAATTGTAACAAAAGTACTGTTTTAAAGCTAGCCTGTGTGATACTGTGAGAATTTAAACAACTCAGCTTAAAGGTTAAAAATGTTTGACTCTCACATTGTGGCAATGTTCCAGCTTTATAACCCACACAGTGAGGAACATGGAAAGCTAACCGGTTCATTTGGTAAGATAAGCGGAAGAAAGATTCAGTTTCAAAACCGAACTCGCAGATATGTGAAAGCAAAGACAATGACAATAAATATCATTTACGTGATGGTGTTTACACATAAGGTTCACAGCTTAGTGTTCATTGAAGAGCAAACAAATACAGACAGTCTGAGCATTAGCTTTACATTTCAGTTGTAGGAAAATAATTTTACACATTGATTTCCAAATGGCTTAGAAATGTAAATGCAACAGAAGAAAGTGCAGAGACTGCAAGTATTTTTGTGAAGTGCCTTAATATCTCATATGCTAGGAAATGCATACTATCTTGAAAAACAAGTGTTAATCATGACAGGTTGTAGTACAACATAGAACATTGCTAGTTCTAGATGTCCATCACACAGACCAGACTTCCCACCATCGACACCATCTACAGGCTGCCTCGCAAAAACAGCCAACATAATCAAAGACTCGTCTCACCCCAGTCATTCTTTCTCTGCCTGCTCACATCCAGCAGAAGTTACAGAAGCTTGAAAACACGAATCCCCAGACTTGGGGACAGTTCTGAACAGTCATTCCCACAAGCTAGGTTACTGTCGATTCACCTCATCCCCATTGGACATTGGACTTTTGACTATGTTACAGATGTGCTACAATGCTGAGAACTTCATTCTGCACTCATTATCTTCCCCGTTGTTCTATCTATTGTACATGAGTTTGACGTGATCGTATTTATGGATGGTAAATCTGACCTGTTTGGGTATAGAATAGAATAGAATAGTTTCTTTATTGTCATTGTAACATGAACCATGTACAACAAAATTTAAAAATGTCAGCCAGTCAGTGCCCCATTCAAACATTTCTAAAAGCTAACGATACATACAAGATAAACAGATAAAAAGATAAACAACTAAAATAAATATCATGAAAAGAGCACGCAAAACAAGGCTTTTTCACTGTACCCGGGTACATATGACAATAATAAACTTAAACCTAAACCTAGGAATAGAGAGTAACTGATTGCTGTTCATATTTTCTCAGGTATGATCTGCTTTGCTTCCTTGATCAGATTGTCTAACTTAACAGGATACAGATGTGCTCTTACAAAACGTAGAAGGCTCATTTCATTTGACTAAACGTACATATACAAGAATATTATTAAGCCATATACAAGTATAAAAGGTAGAACAAAGAAAAAGTACCACATTGCCAGAGAGGACAAAAACCAATATTGCAAGCTCACTTTGGGGGAATTGGGGGATAGATATCCTTGAGACACTTGTTTGCACTCTTTCCATTTAAATTACATTCTTTCTATAGCAGGGCAACCAGAACTGTGACAGTACTCCTACTTAGCAGCATCTTGTACATAACATGCCATCCCAGTTCCCGTACTCAATATATGGACTGTATGAACACTTCAAGCTAAATAATAGTCTTTCAGCGTTATGACTTAAAATTCAACTCAGACTGGTGCTAAAGCTCACATTCGTAGAACTGTAAATGGTAAAGGTAAATGAAAAAAAAACTTCTTGGCCAGGCTATGACAAAGGTATTCAATCATTACCTCAGCACCTCCCACAAAAAAATAATGTCAGTAATCTACTTATACTTAACCATCATCATTCATTTGACGCCAACTACTGCGGACTACACTTTACTACTATCCTCATTCGTCTCTTCTTTCTCTTTTCTCTTTTTCTATTACAGGTTAAAGTTTTTTAAAAAAAGAGAAGTTGTACACAAAATGTATTATGGTGCATATCACAATTAAGATGTATGTACAATGATTCTAATTTTTTTTTTAATTAAAAAATTTAAATATTTATTTAACGCTTGTGTGTATTCTGAGCCAAACAGTAGCATTCATGGTGACAAGTTGTGACTCAAGGAACCTGTAATTTTCATAGAACAGAGGAAGATACTAGAAGGCATTTTCTCCTTGTCTGATTATAAGTACCTGGTCCTTCTGGCAAATCACTTCTGACAGGAGAAAACAAATACCTGTTCAAACATCATTTTGTATAATAGGAATCCACATGAATGAATGAATGATTGAATGAATGAATGAATGAATAAGTTTATTGGCCAAGTATTCACATACAAGGAATTTGCCTTGGTGCTCCGCCCGCAAGTGACAACATGACATACAGTGACAGTTAAGAATGATACAATAAACATTATTGATTAAATATGTGAATTAAATAAAATATCAAAGCAAAAGGAGGCTTCAGATTTTTGGTTATTGAGTAGAGCTACTACTCATGCGGAAATTTTTTTTTCTAATTTTATGTCTGGCTGTGGCAGCTTTGACAGTCCGGAGTCGCCTTCCAGATGGAAGTGATTCAAAGAAACATTTTCCCCTAAAGATCTTTGAAGATCAATGTTGTTCCATTTAGACTAAGCAAAGTCACATTAGTGCATTCAACAGAACATATTTGAAAATAATATAAAATAAGTCTAGAGTAATAAGGATAAAATAAACCACTGAAAAATGGTCCTGACATGACATGTCTTTTTTCTCCAGATGTTGCCTGATCCGCAGAGTTATTCCAGCACCTTATGTCTATCTTTGGTATAAATCAGCATCTGCAGTTCCTTGTTTCTACATATAATTTACATGTTACATGTAGCGAGTGTTGAATCATTGCAAACATATTAGTTTGATGAGCAGCTCAGAGTGGTCAATATGTGGAAATTTAGCTCATATTTAACTTATTGTAGGCTATTTCACATTTGTCCTTTTATTTGCATTTATCAGACCATCATTTCTCCCGTAAGACCTATATCAAATCACATTGATGAAATTTAGAATTTTCCTGACTCCATTGGTTTTAAAGGTCTCAAGTGCTTTTATTGGAAAACCTGAATGTAAATAATGTCCCCAAATTACTCCCAATCTCCAAGCTGAAGTGGCTGAAACGGCTTGTAGAATGGTTTTGGCAAGTAGTGTGGTCTTGCAGTTTCATAGGCTGTCAAAGATACTATTGAGGTAAAATGTGACATCAAAGACGTTTGTGCATTGTTAATAAAAAGGAAAATTATACTGCAGATGCTGGTTTACATGAAGCTAGTCAGAAAATGCTGGAGTAACTCAGTGGGTCAGGCAGGATCTTTGGAGAGAAGGAATGGGTGGCGTTTCGGGTTGAGTCCCTTCTTCAGAAGTGCTTCAAGGTCCTGAGGTATTCACCTGCAAACGTACGTAGAAGTCACCAGATTCAAGCAGATCTGAGTCCATGTTAAAAACCTAAAAGTTGGACTAACATTCCAGAGGAAATTGAACTGAAGGTGAAGTTTGACATAAAACAAAGTAAAGCTTGATTCAAGAAGTGTGGGAACCACTCGAGGTCCTCATTATCCACATCTAGAACAGGGATTTCGTCATGGCCTATTGAGGACAAAGTGTTACCACTGGAATAAAACTGACATGTAACTAAATCCATACTTTTGCAAATATTTTAGATATGTATGAACCTTCATGGCCCACGAGCAGGCCAATAGGAAATAGTTAGTTGCTGGATTCAGCTGCTCTTGCCTCGCCGGGAAATCTGGCAGACCTGAATTGAATTCAAATTCCTGCCGTAGAGTCTTATAGCGTGGAAACTGGCCCCTCAGCCCAACTTCCCCACACTGGCCAACATGTCCCACCTGCCTGCATTTGGCACATACTCCTCTATACCTGTCCTATCCATGTACCTGTCTAAATGTTTCTTATTCATGTACCTGTCAATTTACATAGAATAGTGATTTATATGCATATTAATGTGATGTACCTATCTCTCCATAGCAGTTAACATGGATGAACTCAGGCAAACTGCTGTTAAACTAGAAGTTGGGGCTTTCAGATGGTTTGGGTCATATTCAGGAGAATGGCTAGTTCAGGCATCAATCCTCACCTACCATGCGGACATTTTTAGATTCCTCTACCCTTCCTCCACTGTTTGACATATTTTCCAATCAGCACGCCCAAAATGTGAACTCAGCATCTCTTGTTTTGGTGAACAGCTTCTGTCTCCAGTGATCTTGAAATGGCCCACTAATATCCGGGTTTTGGGACAGCTGGAATAGCAGGAGACCCTGGTTTCAGCGAGGCGTGAATGGAGGTGGTAGGTGGGAACAGGGGGAGGGGAGAGGAGTTGCTCAGCTCTGCCCTAGTTAGAACTCAGTAAACAACAAACTGTTGTGTCAGGCAGCAATGAAGTGGGAAGGGGCAAAAACTGTGAAAGTTTCCTGGCCTCTTTGCTGCATTCCCATCTGGCAAAGGGGTTTATTGCTTATTATTTGTTCTTTATCCAAGGTATTTGCAAAAACATGTAGTTAGTTACATGTCAGTTTTAGTTTAGTAATAACACTTTGTCCTCATGAATCCATGTCCTGTTCTAAATTTGGATAAAGAGACTCGAACTAGTAAAGCAATGCTCGAGTGGCCAGAGATTCAATGGTATGGTGCAAAATGGCCACTGATGGAGTCAAGGCCAAGTGACTTACAGTGGGAAAGAAGCTACTCCGGGCTTCCTCTCAAAGGTCACTCACAAAAGCAATATGGTTCAAAGTCATTTGATTACAGAACCCAGGCAGCTTGTTGCTCATTTTTACATATGACACTAAGTACAAATAGCATTAGAGCGTTTATTTTTAATTGCACATTTGAGAAGCCCCCTGAGGCAGTTTATTATGTAGAGAATTCCAATTAAATAAGTTGTTGTTGTCGTCACAAGTGGAATGTTGTAGAGTTAGTAAAACAGTGAAAGTGAAATTGGAACAACTCCACCCTGGGTGAAACATTTGCAAAAGTGTTGCCTTCTCAGTAAAATCTGTAAACACTTAATGGTGATGTCAAATAGCTCCAGTTATTATGCTAAATAGAATATTGTTTAAAGTTACACTAACCCTGGAAAGAAAACTTCAACATCTGATAGTTTTCATTCGTTGCTAAGCTGTACAATGTCTGCAGAAATGCTGAACACTATGGAAATACTTTAGTGATCTCTTGTGGCAGGGAGCTGACATTACAGCAATGCGATTGCAAAATCATGACTGAGGCACAGTTTTATACTTACTTACTTACTGCCTATTATGCCTCCTGGCATGTAGGGCAGCAACGAAGGTCCTCCACGCCTGTTCTGGGCTAGCTTCTGGACACTACCCCAGGTCAGGTCCATTGTCGATAGCCCTGGAAGTCCATCAAGCCCAGTGGTATTGGTTCCTTCAGTTGCTGTTTCCGTAACATATTTGTTTTACGAGACAGGGTTGTTAGCCCTGTGCTCAAACCCCAACCTGGAGGACCAGTGGATCACTCTTCGTCTCGCCTCTACCCTTCGACCTGTCCAGCATGGGAGACCCTAACAGGAGACGAATCTCCCGCTGACATAGCTCTAGGGGTCACTGAGACACACAAGCTCCCCGACCATGACAAGGTTGCAATCCAACGGGGAGACAGTTTTATATCAATTACACAATCCAAACTAATTGACCAAACTAATTTCCATTCACTTCACTAAATATAATTGCTGATCCAAGCACAATAGTTTAATATGAGATATCTTACAAGCAAAGTTCTATGTTTAAAATCTGGCTTTCAAACTACAATGCATTCAAATTCAAGCAATCAGCATGAAACAGAAAAAGGACACAAAGTACTTGAATAACTCAGCGGGTCAGGCAGCATCTCTGGAGAACATGGATAGGTGATGTTTTACCTATAAGTGAGAGGTGATATTTCTGGTCCCAAACTAAAACGTCACCTATCCATGTTCTCCAGAGGTACTGCCTGATCTGCTGAGTTACTCCAGCACTTTGTGTGGTTTTTTTTGTAAACCACCATCTGCAGTTCCTTGTTTCAGCATAAAAAAGGTCACTTGCTTTGACAACTCTCTTGTTTCATGTAACATTGATATGTTCTGCAACATTGACTTTCAAAAACATTTATATATTTTGACAAACTTCACAGATTAAGTCATACCATAGATTTATACTTTTCCTCCCCCCCATGTCTAGTTTAGTTAGTTTAGTGTCACATGTACCGAGTTATAATGAAAGCCTTTTGTTGTGTGTCATTCACAGTGCACAGATACAGGATAAAGTACAAGATATGGGGATATGGGGATAAGGCCGGAATGGGCTACTGATTTGGGAACATGATCACGTTAAATGGTGGTGCTGGCTGAAAGGGCCGAATGGCCTACTCCTGCACCTATTGTCTATTAAGTCCAGTAAAGTTCGATTGAAAATAGTTTGAAGGTCTTCAATGAGGTAGATAATAGCTTAGGGCCACTCTTTAGTTGTTGGTAGGATGGTTCAGTTGCCTGATAGCAGCTGGGAAGAAACTGTGCCTCAATCTGGAGGTAGACAAAAATCCTGGAGAAACTCAGCAGGTGAGGCAGCATCTATGGAGCGAAGGAATAGGTGACCTGTCGGGTCGAGACTCTTCTTCAGACTGATGTGGAGGTGGGTGGGGACGGGAAGAAGAAATGAAGATGCGGAGATAGGAGGCTGTGGGAGAGTTGGGGAGGGGAAGGAGGGAGAAAGCAAGGACTACCGGAAATTGGAGGTCAATGTTCAGACCGCTGGGGTGTAAACTGCCCAAGCAAAATATGAGGTGCTGCTTCTCCAATTTGCGGTGGGACGCCCTCTGGCCATGGAGGAGGCCCAGGACATAAAGGTCGAATTCGGAATGGGAGGGGGGGGTTGAAGTGCTGGGCCACTGGGTGATCAGGTTGGTTAGTGCGAACCAAGCGGAGGTGTTGAGCGAACCGATCTTCAAGCCTACGCTTGGTCTTACCGATGTAGAGCAGCTGACACCTAGAACAGCGATATCTGGAGGTGTGTGTTTTCACATTTCTGTACCTCTTGCCTGATGGGAGAGGGGAGAAGAGGGAGTGACTGGGGTGAGACTCACCCTTAATTATGCTGGTAGCCTTGCAGAGGCAGTGTGAAGTGTAAGCGGAATTAAGGTGTGATTATTATCAACATATTTACTGGAAATTCCTGGGTGTCCTTGAGATGGTAGTGATGTCAGCTTCTTGAATTTGTGCAGTGTTGATAGAGAATACAGACTGCAGCCACACTGTAGTAGTGATGGATATACTGAACATTTATCATGATGCATGTTATGCTAATCGAGCAGTCTACTTTATCCTTGATCGTGCAGCAAACATATGGGGCATTGGTCACACGTTACCTAGTCTTGATTTACTGCTATAGCGATAGAACCTAACCAATTGGTCCAATTGAGCTTCCGATCCATAGGATGAAGCTAGAATGTTTGCAGAGAAGATTTACGAGGATGTTACCAGGACTTGAGGGGCTGACCAATAAGAGAGAATGGGTAGGCTAGGCCTTTATTCCTTGGAGCACAGATTGAGGGGTGATCTTATAGAGGCGTATAAAATTATGAGCGGAATAGATAAGATGAATGCACAGAGTCTTACACCTAGGGTAGTGGAATCAAAAACCATAGGACATAGATTTAAGGCGAAAGGGGCAAGATTCAACATGAACCTGAGGAGCACCTTTTCCACTCAGGTGCTGGGTATATGCAACGAGCTGCCAGAGGAGGTAGCTGAGGCAAGTACTATACCCAGCAATTAAAAGGCACTTGAACAGGTACATGGATAGGAAAGGATTAGAGAGATATGGGCCAAAGGTTGACAGATGGAACTAGCTGAGATGGGGCATCTTGGTCGGCATGGACGGGTTGGGCCAAATGGCATGGTTACATGGTGTATGACAGTGGTGCTATGTTGATGGTAGGTTTGACAATGATAATGTCATTGAATGATAAAGATAATTAGAATCTTTTGTACGGGAGGGTCTATATCAAGCATTGGTGTAGCACAAGCGTTACTTCACATTTATGTATGAAACTGAATGTTGTCCAGAATGCTGCAAGTAGCCATGATCTGGTTCTGAGGAAATGTAGTTAAAAACCAATAATCGTCATCAAATTGATGATTCATCATCATCAAATTGGCGATGCACAAAGCAACAGAAAATAATTGAAGCTAAAATGTTACCGAGGAAAAATAAATAATTGAGGTTAAAAAGTTACTGAGGATTAATCCATGTGTTGCTTCCATCCAAAATTATCCTGCCACTTTCTGAACTAAGAATTAACATTGTTTCCTAACAAGTGGACAAAATCAAAAATACTCATGCCTTTCCTATACTCCTCCAAAAATACTCTTACTCCTACTTTAGAAAATGATTTTAAACATAGCAGTTTGATATATCATCTGCTCTGTTTACTGGATATATAGGGCACAGGCCACTTTTCCCCACGGAACTCCAGATCGTAAATATATTATGTTTAGACTTTAGAGATTCAGAGCAGAAACAGGCCCTTCTGCCCACCAAGTCCATGTCGACCAGCGTTCATGCATACACTAGTTTTATCCTACACATTAGGGACAATTTTACAGAAACCAATTAACCTGCAAACCTGTACGTCTTTGAAGTGTGGGATGAAACCAGAACATCCAGAGAAAACCGACGCAGTCACAGGCAAAACGAACAAACTCCATATAGACAGCACCCGTAGTCATGGTCAGACCCGGGTCTCTGGTGCTGTAAGGCAGCAACTCTACCGCTGCGCCACCGTGCCACCCTAAATTTGTGTGGCTGGGGGTGAGGAAGGTGGCATGAATAGGAAGAATTGGAGAAGAGAAAGAGAGCATGGATTATGGGAATCACAGGCCTTGGTTTTCATATTTAAAGGTCCCGTCTCCTAAAGAAATGGACCTTGCGTTTGGTCACACAAGCCATCCTTGAGGATGGTATACAATGAGCAGAAAGACATTTTAATAGTTACCTACTTCCTTACAAAACACCACAAGCATAGGACATTTGACCCCAGTAGCCTGGCCCACCATTCAATACTAACATAGTTGATCCAAATTTCAAGTTCACTATCCCCTTTCTCTCCCCGAAGACCTCGATTCCCTAACTGATTGCATATAGATATCCAACATCTCCTCAAAATTAAGTTTTTTACCATTCAAAGTATGCTAAATCAGGGAGGTGTGCATTGAATGTCAACAAGATTACTACTAATGTTCATGTTTTAAGAAACATTTAGACAGGTACATGGATATGATAGGGTTAAAGGGATATGGGCTAAGCACAGGCAGGTAGGACTAGTATAAATGTGACATATTGGTTGGTGTGGGCAAGTTGGGCCGAAGGGCCCGTTTCCATGCTTTATGACTCACTATGATCTGATGATGATGATGAAGATGATGATAATGATGACGATACTTTATTGTCACGTCACTAGGTACAGTGAAATACTTTGTTTTTGCATACAATGTACACAAGAGTCGCCACAAAGGCACTAACAAAGTTACAAAAAGTAATCGTCCTTTCTTTGTTAATGAGTAATCTCATTACTCAAGATAGACATAAAAAGCTGGAGTAACTCAGCGGGAGAGAAGGAATGGGTGACGTTTCGGGTTGAGACCCTTCTTCTGCATGTCCTAACTGGTCTAGAAATCATAATTCTATTTTCTTAACTGAAATGTAAGGCTGCAGCAAAGCCTTTCCAGACATTAGGACTCAATTTTTTTCTCCAGTTCATAAGAATATGAATATATCCCTCTGATCACGTTTTAACATAAAGTAGTGCTGCAGAATTTAACTGACATTGGTAGATTGCTTCACAGCACCAGAGACATGGATTTGATCCTGACATCAGGTGCAGTCCGTGTGGATTTTGCATGTTCTCCCCGTAACTGCGAGGGTTTCCTCTGGGTGCTCTGGTTTCCTTGCACGTCCCAAGGACATGCAGGTTTGTATGTTAATTGCATCTATAAATTTCCCCTAGTAAGTAGAGAATGATTGAGAGAGTGGGATAACAGAACTAGGGTGAACAGGTGATCGATAGTTCACAGGGTCTCAGTGGGCCCGTTTCCAAGCTATACTTTCCAATTTGATTTGATTCAATCTATTTAATAAGGTTATAGGCATCAATTCTGTCCTGGAATGAGAGAAGTTTTAAGTTTAGAATTAATTGCAGTAAACAAGACACTGCATAATTATAATTAGAAATAGTTGGAATGAAATCAAGATTTATCGGCAGGTTTAGCAGCAAGAAAACAAAATCTCCATGTCACCAGTTTGTCACCAGTTGCTAAACTCAGACAGGAAGATCAGTGCTTCAGCAACACAATCATTGGAAAATAAGTAACAAGCATCTGTAAATTATTTTTAAGGAACAGATGCAGTTTCACAGTAACTCCTTGACATTAGTGATAGCTCATGACCTGATCAAGTCAACAGATGCTGGTATAAGAATATTTTGACATCAGACTGGAATTATGCTCACTGTAGCCAATTGTCTCAAAGGGAACCACTAACGTTCAGCTGCTTGCCGTTAAGTCCCAGGTTCACATGGACCCGCTTGCTATAGGTTTGGGACGTGCTGAGTGACAAAGGCCAGTGCATATATCACTTGTTTCCATTGCTAGACTCTACTTGGAGTCTAACAGCAGTATCCAAGCATCCTGTGACTTCCTGGCCTCATGCTGTGAATTATGGTTCTGATTCTATACCAGCTATATATGGTATTGGATTGATGTTGCTATTTGCTGGAAATGGACGGAAAAGGTTAGTTAATTGCAGATTCATGGAGACAAAGAAACTTTATAGTGGTGTTCTGAGATACAGTGATAGGTTCACATCATATTATACACGAGTACAATCAAGCCATCAGGTGGTGCAAAATATAGTTTACAGCATTGAAGCGTTGCAGTTCCAGTAAAAAGGACCAATCGAGGACACACCGTCGAGAACAAAGGGGGCTGTCGAGAACAAAGAGAGACCATTGTCAATAGTCAATAGTCAATAGTCTATTTAATTGTCATTTGGACCCCTGGAGGTCCAAATGAAATGCCGTTTCTGCAGCCATACATTACACACAAATAGACCCCAGACACAACATAATTACATTTTACATAAACATCCATCACATAGCTGTGATGGAAGGCCAAATAAACTTATCTCTCCACTGCACTCTCTCCCCCCCGATGTCAGAGTCAAAGTCAAAGCCCCCGGCTGGCGATGGCGATTGTCCCGCGGCCATTAAAGCCACGCCGGGTGGTGCGAGGTCGCACACCGGGTCTTGGTGTTGGAGCCCCCGGCGTGCGCTCGCATAGTCCCGCGGCCGTTCCAAGCCGCGCGGGGCAGTGATGTAGGCCCCGCTCCAGGAGCTCTTCGACCCCGCAACTCGGGCGGGAGAAGTCGCCGTTGCAGGAGCCCCGAAAAGCGGTCTCCCTCCAGGGATCCGCGGGCTCCCGGTGCCGCCGTCCACAGACCCGCAGCAGCAGCCTCCGACTCAGCAGCTGCAGCGGCAGCAGCAGCAGCAGCGCTCCTCCACCGCTCCACCCACTCCGGTCTCGGCCAGCTCCGCGACGGTGAGGTGAGTCGGCACCTGAGTCCCCGGCTTCTTCCTGTTGGAGACCGCTCCTCGTTGCGGCCCCAACGACAACTGAGACCCGACGAGAAAAGGTCGGGTCTCCAGTGCAGGGAGAGGTTCAAAAAAGTTTTCCCCCCCCCCCCTCCACCCCACCCCCCCCCCCCCCCCACACACACCCCAAACATAAAATAACAAAAACTACATAAAAACACAGACAAAAAATAATAAAAACGCGGACAGGCTACAGAGGCCGCTGCTGACCAGGGTCGCGCCGCCTACCGGATTGGGAACTATAATTAATACATTTTAACTTTGTCTGGGCCGCCCCATATACGTGACAACTCTTTGCATACCAAATGTATGATACAAGATAGATACAAGATGCAAATTTATTCGTCACATGCACCAACTAAGGTGCAGTGAAATTAATTTGCCATGCAGCAATTGAAAAAAGAACACACAATACACAATAGAATTCAACACAAACATCCACCACAACACTCTTCACTGTGGCGGAAGGCAACAAAGTTCAGTCAGTCCTCCTCCTTTGTTCATCCGTGGTCAGGCTACGAACGGCCGGATGTACAGGTCCTCTCATCGGGATGATCAAAACTCTGACTTCGGGACGGTCGAACACACTCCGCGGCTTGGCCACTTTCTTACTGGAGACCACGGCTTCAGGATGTTATAGGCCACAGGCCGGCGGTCGGAACTCTTCTCCAGCGATCCCCGGCAAAGGATCCCAGGCTCAGGATGGTAAGTCCACGCCACACCCGCGGCAAGAAGCTCCGCAGACCACAGCCCCATGATGTCAAAGTCACCAGGCCAGCGATCGGAGCACTCCTTTCTGGCGACCCCAGGCAAGGGCTCGCCCCGCTCCGCGATGGAAAAGTCCACGCTGCGCCCGCTGCTAAAGCTCTGGGCCCGACTCCAGGAAAGGCCGCTTCAATCCAAGCTGTTAGGCCGCTAGAGGGGAAAAAGTCACCTCTCCGTCGAGGAAGCGACTGAAAAATGGTTTTCCCCCTTTATCGCCCACCATCCCCCACACAAGACAGATAGCACAATGGGCTAAGAGTTCGGCTGGCGACCGGAAGGTAGCCGGTTCAAATCCCGCTTGGAGTGCATACTGTCGTTGTGTCCTTGGGCAAGACACTTCACCCACCTTTGCCTGTAATGGAATGTACGGCGGCAGGCGCGGGCACACCGCGACGCCCTGTGTCTCCCTTTCAAGGGAGATGCTAAAAATGCATTTCGTTGTCTCTGTACTGTACACTGACAATGACAATAAATTGAATCATTTCATTTCAAGACATACCGAGAGACATACAATGCAATGCAAAACAAAAAATTAACTGTGACATGTCACATGTGATGATAAAGTATCAATCAATAAATAAAATATTAATCAATCTAAGCAGTACTTTCAGGAATTAGGAGAATGTTAAATACAAGTGTGCTGAAAGCATTGGAAACCAACAAATGCAATAATGCCACAATCACCTAGCATACCATCTGGCATTTGTTTATAAACCAGGCAAATTAACGTTTCGACCATGAATTCTCCATTAGAAGTGTATGATAACTATGAATGATAAAAACTAAGTTTAAGAAGGAACTGCTGTGCTGGACAATCGAAGGTAGACAAAAATTCTGGAGAAACTCAGCGGGTGAGGCAGCATCTGTGGAGCGAAGGAAATAGGCCACATTTCGGGACCAGACGCTTCTTCAGACTGATGTAGGGTGGGGGGGGAGGGGGCGGGAGGAAGAAAGGAAGAGATGGAGACAGTGGGCTGAGGGAGAGCTGGGAAGGGGAGGGGAAAGAAGAAGAAAGCAGGGACTACCTGAAATTGGAGGTCAATGTTCATACCGCTGGGGTGTAAACTACCCAAGCGAGATATGAGGTGCTGCTCCTCCAATTTACGGTGGGCCTCACTCTGGCCATGGAGGCCCAGGACAGAAAGGTCGGATTCGGACTGGGTGGGGGAGTTAAAGTGCTGAGCCACCGAGAGATCAGGTTGGTTATTGCGAACCGAGCGGAGGTGTTGGGTGAAGCTATTGCCAAGCCTATGCTTGGTCTCAACGATGTAGAGCAGGTGACATCTAGAGCAGCGGATGCAATAGATGAGATTGGAGGAGGTGCAGGTGAACCTCTGCCACACCTGGAAAGACTGCTTGGATCCTTGAATGGAGTCCAGGGGGGAGGTAAAGCGACAAGTGTAGCATTTCCTATGGTTGCAAGGGAAAGTGCAAGGAGAGGGGGTGGTTTGGGTGGGAAGGGACGAATTGACCAGGGAGTTACAGAAGGAGCGGTCTCTGCGGAAAGCCGAAAGGGGAGGAGATGGGAAGATGTGGCCAGTGGTGGGATCGCGTTGGAGGTGGCGAAAATGTTGGAGGATTATTTGTTGTGACGGCTGGTAGGGTGGAAGGTGAGGACAAGGGGGACTCTGCCCTTGTTACGAGTGGGGGGGATGGGGAGTGAGAGCAGAGTTACGGGGTATAGAAGAGACCCTGGTGAGAGCCTCATCTATAGTAGAAGAGGGGAACACCCGTTCCCTGAAGGGCATTAGGGATGTCCTCATTCTTCAGGAAACGGGGGTTCCCCTTTTCTACTATAGAGGAGGCTCTCACCATGGCCAGAGTGAGGCCCACCGTAAATTGGAGGAGCAGCACCTCATATTTCGCTTGGGTAGTTTACACCCCAGCGGTATGAGCATTGACTTCTCCAATTTCAGGCAGTCCCTGCTTTCTCCTTCTTTCCCAGCTCAGCTCGTATCTGCCTCTTCCTTTCTTCTTCATTGGGTTCACTGAGTTGACACAAGGGACTGTAGATGCTGGGAACTTAAGCAACAAAGGCAGAGTGCTGGAGATACCCAGAGGGTCAGACAGCATCTGTACAGGCAGCAGCTTCCAAATCTGTCTGAAGAACAGTACAATCCTCCAGAGATGCTGCCTGACCCACTGACTCTCAACAGGAGCTGCCTGGCCCATTACAACCCTCCACGTATGCTGCATGATTCACTGCCATCCTCCACAGATGCTGTCTGGCCCATCGAGGCATGCCATAAATACTACCTGCCCAATTGAGATTTTCCAGATGCTACCTGACCCTCTCTACAGGTACTACCTGACCCTCTCCACACATGCTGCCTAATCCACTACAGGTGCTACCTGACCCTCTCTACAGGTGTTGCCTGACCCTCTTCACAGGTGTCGCCTGACCCTCTTCACAGGTGCCACCTGACCCACTACTGTTGCTGCCTGACCCTAGAGGTGCTGCCTGACCCTCTCCCCAGGTACTGCCTGTAGATCAGTCACCATATTGCTGGTGCACTATGTTCCTGATCCATGTCGGGTTTTTGTAATAACTTCATGTGGAATGCAACCTAGCTAGCGCGTGCTTAGTGTGTAGGGCACGGTCGAAAAGATTTGTTCACGACGCTGAAATGTAAGGAGGCTTTTCACTTGGTTTCCAACTCCAATAAATAATAAAAGACTATATGAAGTTAAACGGCTTATCGTTATTGGAGCTTCATACATTTTTTTTTAGAAGAGATGCTTTATTATACATGTTCAGACATTTTCTTGGACAGGAGGTTCATATCCATCTGCTCGATCATCTATAGCACCAGCCTCTTCTGATGTTTTGCTTGTGCCGCTTCCTCCTTCTTCATGCAGCTCCATCAGTTTGCCCAATTCAAATTTGGGCTTCTTCAACATTTTGACCTTCCGGACATACACATCATGGAGCGGATAAATGGATTGACAAGCTTTCTCAATATCCTTGCCAATGCTGTCTGGGATCAATTTATTGACTATCTCCTTGAGATTGTTGGTTTGAACTTCGCGAGTTATGATTTCCACCATCTTCTTGCGGATTGTACGAACCTGCTGTTGCTGAGCAAGGGAGTTTTTGCGAATCAGGTTGTTACGCTTCTTAGTAAAACCAACACAAACAAGGCGCAGGAGGTACCCATCTGTGGTTTTGACATCAACGTGAGCTTCAATCATGTTCTGCCATTTTCTGACCATCGAGCACATCTTATCACGTGTTAAGTTCATCCCGTGAAAGTTGGTCAGGCAGTTCTTGCCCTGAACATACTCGACGATCAGCTTAAATTTGCGACAGGCCACTTCTTCGTTCTGTGAGTCAGCAAGACTCACCTCAAATATACGGCCTTTCAAGCCTTCTGAGGCAGATTTAGCTCCCTGAGTTCTTCTAACCAAAGTTTTACCCAGGGTCCTAATGTTAAACATTGTTGGAGCCTTGACATCATACCAGTCCTTCTTGGAGAAGGGGTCCACAACCTTATTCTTGGCTCCCCTCTTGATGCCTTTGCTCAGCTGCTTGTTCTTGCCGACTGCCATGTCGCCCACAAGTGCACTACAGGTGACCCTCTACAGGTGCTGCTTGACCCTTTCCTCAGGTGCTGCCCTGACCCACTATAGGTGCTGCCTGACCCACTATAGGTGCTGCCTGACCCACACGTGTCGCCTGACCGTCTCCTCAGGTGCTGCCCTGACCGACTGCAGCTTTGCAGCACTTTCTCCTTCACTCATCGGGTCGCATCGCAGTTGCGCCACAATCGCCCCTGCGCCTGCGCAGTGCCCGTGCCGTGCCGCCCCTCCCCCAGAGGCGGCGGTTGCCATGGCAGAGGCGGCGGTTGCCATGGCAGAGGCGGCGGTTGCCATGGCAGAGGCGGCGGTTGCCATGGCAGCGCGGCGGCGGCGGCGGCCATTGGGGATAACTGGCCCCCGGGGCGCGGCCGGTAACCATGGAGATTTCTCCGGCCCAGGTCTTGGCGTCCCTGCCGCAGCCCGATGCGGCCCACGAGAAGGCCAGATGGTGCTGGGCCGAGCGTCGCGGCGCCAAGTCTCCGCTGGCGGCGGGGGCGGGGGCGGTGATGGTGGGGACGGCAGGCGAGCGGGAGGTGCAGGTCAGCGCCACGGCCGAAGTGTCGGCGCTGCCCGACCGTGCCCGGGTTTGCGTGCTGGTCGGCAGCAGGAAGGAGGCGGCCGTGCAGGCCAAGGGCAGCGTGATCCGGCGGCTCGACTACATCGTGCAGAGTGTGAGGGGCCACGGTGTCCAGGTGAGGAGAGGAGAGGAGAGGAGAGGTGGTGAAAGGCGGTGGTGCAGCGGTAGAATTGCTGCCTTACAGCGCCAGAGACCCGGGTTCAATCCTGACTATGTAGCAATGTTACAACATTTTGAGATGTTAAAAGTCAAGTCTGCAATTTATCCCATCAGATACCCAATTCGCTTTCATATCTTCAGTATTAAAAAAGTTATGGCCATTTTCATACTCGGAAATTAGCATCTTGTTCCCTATAGGGTGATTTCACTAAAGGTCACTAGAGCGTAGATCCGCACCCACGTGACCAAAATTCTCAAGTGGAGGACACTCGAGGGTTCGGTACATGTTAGTGGATGGGAAAAAACACATTTTCCCACCCGTTAAAAACATAGAAAACGGCGAGGTTGTGAGCTGTAATTTACTGTGCCAGTCGGGGTGACCGTGAGGCACAGCTACCTAGATTTACAGGGGGAAAAAAAGATAGCAAGTAAGGTAAATTCAAGAGGGAACTGAAGGTGCCAAACCGGCGGAAATGAACAGCCGACATTTGCCGTGGATATTTACAGGTCCAAAATATCGGGAATTATCGCGTTTGTTCGCTGAATTTATCAAAAGTAAGTTAATAATGCCTTACTTTTGATGAAATTCAGCGAGCAAACGCGATAATTCCTGATATTTTGGACCTGTAAATATCCACGGCAAATGTCGGCTGTTCATTTCCGCCGGTTTGGCACCTTCAGTTCCCTCTTGAATTTACCTTGCTATCCTTTTTTCCCCCTGTAAATCTAGGTAGCTGTGCCTCACGGTCACCCCGACTGGCACAGTAAATTGCAGCTCACAACCTCGCCGTTTTCTATGTTTTTAACGGGTGGGAAAATGCGTTTTTTCCCATCCACTAACATGTACCGAACCCTCGAGTGTCCTCCACTTGAGAATTTTGGTCACGTGGGTGCGGATCTACGCTCCAGTGACCTTTAGTGAAATCACCCTATTGCTTTTCCATTGACTTAACACAAAAGCTGTGATCGAGGACAGTCAAAAGCCCACAACATCCTTAAAAATTAAGAGAACTGAATGAAATTTTCACTTATTAAGGATTGAAGCATTCTGAAACAAATATGAAACGTCTTATTTGGATGACCTGAAATTAAAGCATATAATTAGTTAGTTATCTAATTGGAGCTAATCTCAAAATTGACCATTGTGACGGAAATAGTAATAAACACCCAGACTGCCTTGAAAATTCAAATATGTGATATTCTCAAGATCAGAACTTTAATATTATTGTATTATATGTGGTAAGTCCGTAACAGATAGGTAAATAAATTACAATTTCTAGCAATAGACCAAGTCTTTATGGAGAAGATCAGTTGCTAGCTAGTACATTGGCATATCGTAATCAGTAGCATCATCATATTCCTCAGATTGTAACCAATAAGCAACACTGTACTCTGTTTTTCCTCAACTTTTCAATTGTGGCATTGTAAACTACAAGTTTTTGCTCTTCAAACCACGCATGACATGCCTTTCTGCCCACTACTTTCCCATTAAGAATGTCCTGTAGATCATCACATTTAGAGTAGTCCAAATTCAGATAATCTCTGCAAATGCTGTCTAAATCAGTCTCTTTTGCTGGGCATTTGGATTGCTAGCTAGTGCATTGGCATATCATATTTTTTTTAATAGCCTAAGTATCCAAATAACAAACTAATCCCATTCACACATGAATTCACAATGTAACATGATTTTAAAATCTCACTGTCATGAACATATGCCAAATGGAAGGAATTTAATGTTTAATTCCCATAAATTAATCTAGAAACATCCACTCTCAATATAATCAAAATTATTATTTTTTGCACATTACATGTGACTAAAACTGTTGTGGATATTTAGTATAACAATATTGATTATGGATAGACAATTACACAAAATATAGACGATTTAGATGCTCTTATGACATGATTGTCCAAAAAAAAGAGAATTTTAATAATCTTGCGAGTGGGTGTTTCTGGAATGCGATCGATTGGAACGTTGCCGTTGCCGTGAATTTTAACCCCATATCGGCAGGCAAAGACATGGCCGAATCGTTTGGGGACTAAATAACATTTTTGCATCGTAAAATTAGTCTAAAGCCACCCCAAGAAGCAAGATTATATGTGAAATAAACGACTCACCCTTTGTTTTGTCCTGATATTACGATCCTGAAGGCATTGTGGGTGTTCGAAGTCGCGTTTTACTTTAATCCAACTATTAAATTGTCCAGTGATTTATTTATTTATTTTTAAAACCGGGAACGGAAGTCTGATCGATTTTTCTTCATCGACTAGCAGCCCGAGGAAATCCCTCTCTGACAAGCGATACAAACCTGCATTTTAACGGTGGGAAATAGACAGATGATGTTTCTTCAAGACTAGTGGTGGCATAATGATGCAGCTAAGAGAGCTGCTGCCAGAGGCTTGGATTCAATCTAGACCTTGGGTGCCGACTGTGTGGAGCTTGTTAGTTCTCCCTATGATAGCATGGGTTTCCTCCGAGTGCTCCGGTTATCTCTCGCATCTCAAAGATGTGTCGGTTTGTAAGTTAATTGGCTTCTGTAAATTACCCCAAGTATGGAGGGAGCAGATGAAAAAGTGCGATAACATAGAACTAGTGTGAACGGGTGGTCGGTGTGAACAGGTGGTCGGTGTGAACGTGGTGGGCCTGAGGGACTGTTTCCAGGCAGTATATCTAATCTAAACCAGATCCAAAACATCATCGTCCATTGGCCTCTCAAGATGCTGCCTGACTTGCTAAGTTCCAGCAGCATCTTTTTTGCAGGGTCTTGAAGGTGAGCAGATAGTTATGGAGAAGGAAGGAAGGTAGTGAAAGTGTCAGATATGAAGCAAGAAGTAGGGAAAACTGGACACTATTTCTAAAAAGCAGTAAGATGATTTTCATTGGCGTCCTCTATATTTATCCCTCTACCAGTCATTAGGAGATTGCAGGACCCTTGTACATGAATTGCCCCATGCACCTACGACTACAAGGTCAAATAATTAACTTTGTAGTTGTGTGGGAAATTCTGAATTTGGGAAAGGTGTTAATTAAATGCAAGTGTTTAATTGCTAATGGTTCTGTCCTGTTGTAAATAATTGTATTTCAGAAACTCATGGATTTGCATTCTGAAGTTGTTGGTTTGAATTAGCTCTGACTGTGTCACGTCATTTGTCACACTTGTAGAGATGTATAATATGTCAGTGATGATTTCTGGCATCATTAGCAACGTATTGTTAATACCCACCTGCTTAAAGTGACCTAATAATGAACTGATGGTTAACAATGCAGTAAACCTGCTTCAAAGATATATTTCCTCTTTTTGGTAATCATTGTTACCACTGATATCTCCCAGATGTTTAGTTGTTGCGGGTACTATTGCTACACTGGGAAGATATTTGAGAGTTTTACTTTGTATTAATTGTATTTGCAGTAAATGATGGCATCAAACATCTGGAATGTATTTTGTTGCCTTTTGATATGACATATTTATGTACAAAAGTGACTTGCATTTATAAAGACCCAATCAAAATGTAGGACTCATCTGACGATATGGCTCGAACCGAAACGTCACCCATTCTTTCGCTGCCTGTTTCTCTGAGTTATTAAGTAAATATAGCACATTGTATGCAATCAGTCAGCTCCAGTGTATAATAATTAATGACCAAATATTCTAGCACCGAGATACTGATGGTGTAATGGATATTGGCTTGGATACCATCGTCATGAGCTCCACTGGCCATTTTTAACCTGACATAATAGGATCTTTTATGATCTTTTGCCAAGTATGCCACTCGGCTCCTCCCGCCTACTCGGCTGCTCAATAAAATCATCACCGATCTAATGCTAAACTTGTCTAAACCAGTAGCCGGAAAATCTCTTGCTTATGTAGAATCCATCAAATTATCTACCCAAAAAGATGACACACTTCTCTGGATAGAAGGAATGGGTGATGTTTCGGGTCAAGACCCTTCTTCTGACTGGCCCGGCAGTTTGAAGAAGGGTCTCAACCCTAAACGTCACCCATTCCTTCTATCCAGAGATGCTACCTGTCCCGCTGAGTTTCTCCAGCATTTTCATAAGATCATAAATGATAGGAGTAGAATTCAGCCGATCAAGTCTACTCCGCCATTATTTCATGGCTGATCTATCTTTCCTTCCTAACCCCATTCTCCTGCCTTCTCCCCATAACCACTGTCACCTATTTTGTGTCTATCTTCGGTGTAAACCAGCATCTGCAATTCCTTCCTACACAAGATGACACACTTCTCTGCTTTAAAATCTCTTAATTTAAAAGAACAGCTTTGGCATTGGTTTATTATTGCCACATTTACCAATGTACAGTGAAAAAATTTGTTTGTGAGCTGTCCAGTCAAATCACAGTATAGATGAGTACGATCAAGTCATATGCAAGTACTAATATGTAGTGCAAAGAGAAAAATACTAGGGTGCAGAATATAATGTTACAGCATCATATAGCATTACAGTTACAAAGAAAGTGTAGATTTAAAAAAGTGCAAGGTCTGTATGAGGTAGGTTGGAAGGTTGGGTCTACATCCTAGCTAATGGGAAGTGGTCTGATAACAGTAGAGAAGCTGTTGCTGAACTTGGTGGCTCATGCTTTCAAGCTCAAATATTTTTTGCATGAGGGGAGAGGGAGGAAAAGTGGATCGTGTGATTGTGTGACTGTTTTTTGAACTGGAGTTTATGTATATGAGATAATCCTTGTGTTCAGAATCGTTCCAGTGCTTTTCTGATGTGTATAATTTCACTGGGATGAAAACCATCCTTAATACCTGCATTCCTGGATATGAAGCATTCTCTTGCTGTTGGTAGTGTCAGTTCTAGTTGTTGGTGTTTAAATCACTGCTGGGCATATGCACAATAATGAGAATGCAGTCAACTGAACCAGATTTGTCACTGTTAATTAGTCCCTTTAGAGTAGTATATACTCTAAGGTGTTTAAATTGTTTACAATAGTGATTGCCTATTCTGAGTAAATATTTAGAGCAGATTCTAAAATTATAGTTATCATAATGTGGACTATCTGCATAGTTGAGTGGCAAATTTGGAAGGACAGTCCATTGGTGGCTTGCTGTAATTTCTAACACCTCATCAGTGCCATCAACTGGAACTTAATGGTACTACAACTTTTGATGTCTGACATCTTTGATATGAGAAGTCCACAACTAATAGCAAAACTGTATCACTAACAATGAACATATGGAATTGGTGAGAATAAGAAAAATATAATGAACAGTGCCTGAACCAAGATTAGTGCATTGTGAGAGGTGATGAATAATTTGTTTAAAAAAAAACATGAAACTACTTTTTCATTTGGGAACATAAGGGAGATTCAGAGGAGCCTTGTCTTCAAGTACAGGTAAACAATAATGAAAAGTGGAGATTAAATCCTATTTCCTGGCATAAAAGGCATCAAGGTCTCACATGAGTTATTCATCTATGTGAAAAGGTTATCAAATAAATGACAAGTGTGCAACATTTATTCAGGTTGCTTCATTTGAAATTTTGATATGTGTAACTTGTCACATTGAAGCAATCTGACAGAAACAGAATTTTGCTGAATGAACCATTATCTGTGGGTAATACAAAATGTAACATCTTGATGGCAATATGAAAGGTAAATTGACTTTTACAGGTAAATTTGCTATGATGCCTGTTTCCTTTACGCAAATTGGATATAACACCATTGATGAATTGGGAAGCATTATTTGTATATTGTAGAATAAATTGTTTATTACTCAATTTTGATTGGGAAATAATTTAAAAATTACTTTGGAAATTGACAAGCAGAAGAAAAAGTTGACAAGCAAAAACAAATTTGAGGGGGAAAAATGCTTCTCTCTTGCCTCCCCAAAATCAACATCAGCACCTGAAAACATGGTTTATCAATTTTATCGCAAGTTAGTCATTGAAATTGAAAAGCAATCACTTCCATTGACACGTATGGAATGATACTCCAGTAAACAATGTTGCATGCAGACTGTGTTTTACTGTAACAAAAATAACCATATAGCTATTAAAAATATGTTTTATTTTGTAAACCCGTGGGGAGTGGAATACATTGTTATTGAGTCAGAAATTCTCTATCCCCTAATCACCTTTTCCCCATTGACACAAATAATTTTCTGACACGATCTTCTTAAGAAGCCAACTATTGTCTTAGAGCAGAAATATTGCACTACAAAATCTAATAGAACATTGTTAAATATCTTGGGCCAGTTTCATTACATAATAACATTTCATTTCATTGACTTGCAGAGAATCGATTAGTGAGCAAAGGCCATACAGATTAATATTTTGTTGAATGTTTTTATGCTCTTAAGAGAAGATCATACTTCTAGAATTCTAGAATTTTCTTTTGAAAC
Source organism: Leucoraja erinaceus (assembly GCF_028641065.1). NCBI lineage: Eukaryota > Metazoa > Chordata > Chondrichthyes > Rajiformes > Rajidae > Leucoraja > Leucoraja erinaceus. The sequence goes on along the minus strand of NC_073381.1, from coordinate 82,200,696 downwards.
TGAATGCGATCCTCATAGTATATGTACCTACGTAGACCAATGTTGGCTTTGATTCAATCCAGCTGAGTTCTTGACAGGACAATTCCTGACCTTGTCCTTGCACTAGCCCAAGAAAAATCTACAGGCATATTCATGTTAGGTTCAGATTTGGGATACACATATTTTATGTGATTCCAAAAATGCACAGACTAGGAAAATCCAATATTTTGTGTTCAAATAATGTAACAGCTTGCTTCCACTGTCTGGAACAATTGTGGGATGTATTTGACCCACTGAATCCTATTCGTGTTCAATTGAAATAAATGTCTTCTGTTGACCAGTGAGAAATAACTTGGGAGGTGGAGGCTCAACAGTTAGCTGCTCATAAGGTAAAGCATCCATACAGTTGGGCAAAGATTTTATTGTGATTACAGTTCTACGTTCCCACCTACACTACTTCAGTTTGTTTTCAAATTATTTTATTTTATTGTAGGAGGAGAATATTACAGTGACAAAGGATTTTCGCCGAATTGAAAATGGCTATCAGATGGAAGCAGAGGTATAATTTATTTTTAACTTTCATAAATTTGTAAAAAGATGCAGGGTATCACTGCTCTTGGCAAGGTAATTGATTTGGGTAAACCTTTTTTACCGTCATTCAACTGCAAGTTATTTCAGTTACCAACATAATAACAGTTCAAGCAATAGTGTTGTGTAGTGGTTGTTGAGAAAAACTATTCTTGAACTTGATGGTCATGCTATTCAGCCTCCTGTACCACCTTCCCGATGTTAGGAGCTCGATGACTCTAAATGGAAAATTGACCTTTCTTGTCGAAGATTTAGAGCAGAAGACATCTCACTTCAATTATGTAGAGCCCTTGTGAATCCACATCTAGATCATTATCTCCATGTTTGATCTCCCTATTTGAGGAAGTTGTACTTGTGATAGAGAAGGTGGCACCTGGGATGGTGAATTTGTCATTTAAAGGAGACATTTGCACTCTCAGCTCCTACACTCTTTAGTTTGGGTGATCTCTTTAGAACACACACAATCTTGCAGGTCATGACTGAGTAGATGATGGGGGGGGGGGGGGGGGGTAATGCTTCCACTGGCTAGTGTGACTAGAACTAGAATCACAAGCTTAACATAAGGCATCACCCACTCTGGATAGAGATGAGAAGATATTTTTGAACATTTGAAATTGTGGTTGTTTAAAAAGTTCAATGCAAAGATCAATATATTTTGAGTTATTCAGGACATGAAAAGAATTGGAGTTTGTTTAGGAAAATAGTACAGAGGTCAGAGATCAACCATCTCCAAGGCCTGCTCCTGTTTCTTATGACTTATCCAAACCTCAAGGCAAGAGCATAGATTCCTCATTTCAATTGCAATGGAACACAATGAACAGTGGAACAAGGAACAGTCCATCAGAGGCCCTCTGCCCACAATGTGTGTGCCGAACATTGTGCACTCTGCATTGATTAGTACGGGTGTGTTACGGGGAGAAGACAGGAGAATGGGGTTGAGAGGGAAAGTTAGATCAGCCATGATTAAATGGTGGAGTGGACTTGATGGGCCGAATGGCCTACTTCTCCTATGACTTGTGAACTTGTGAAAATGAGAACATGGCCAAACTGATGTGCGTTGTTGATGATATTGGCAGCCTTTTTGAGGCAGTGCCTCCTGATAGATATCTTCAATGTTGGGGAGGTCAGTACCTGTGATGGACTAGGCGGGAACATTACTCAATAGTTCGGGCAAAAAACACCAACCAAGAGGAGATCATAGAACTTTCTTTCCCAGGATAGAAATGTTGAACACTAGAGATCATAGCTTCTAGGTGAGAGGGGGGGGGGGGGGGGGGATTTAAATGAGATGTGCCGGGCAAGTTATTTACACAATGAATGACAGATGCCTATTGTGTTGTCAGGTGTGGTGGTGTGGAAGCAGATATGGAAGTGGTATTGATCAAGGGGGGATATGGATCATGTGCAGGTAAAGGGGACTAGTTTAATTTGGTATCACGTTAGCGACAGACTTTGAGCTGAAAGGCCTGTTTCTGTGCTGTATGGTTCTACTGTAAACACATCTACTGTACCATCTACTGTAAACACATACGGCATCTTGTTGATCCTTGAAAGAACGCGATTGTTTCTTATTGTGATCTTCCATTGGAGAAAAGTGGAAAAGTACTACTTCTGTTACAGAAAATAGCATCAATGATTAATCAATTGGTCAGTCAGTTAAAGTTCAAAAAAGATTATGTCCTTCATATATTATCATTAAGCAAGAGAATTTGATATTAGTTTTGCATTTAAAAGATCGTTTGTCTCTGCCCTTTCCTAGATCTCTGTTATATTCAGTGATTTTGCCAAGATGGAAGATTTGTGCAACCTGTTGGTAGAAAAATTAGACAGTTCAGTCATTATTGGTTCACCTCAATACTTCCACACAAGCGAAGCTGTGGAAAACATAAGGTAAGCGTGAATATTGGGCAGAATCAGAACATGTTAATGAGTTAACAGGTTGGCTCAACAAAAATATTTTAGATTGCTTAATTGGATTCCTAAAACCTTTTTCCTTCTATTTTGATTTTTCACATGTTCAATATTTAGAAGAACTGAAATTCCTGGAATTGACCCATTGCCATTAGTTAAAACTTGAACAAATCCACACAGATGCATCATCTGGGCATATACGTCGAGAAATGAGAGATGATAATGTTTTTTTATTTACATTTTTCTGCATAAATTCCAAGAGAATTCATGTGATTTTGTATCACTGTTGTCTTTAGTAGTGATTTTATGGATGCGGGAGTCGTCTGTGCCGAGAGGGGAGTTGGTGGCCAGGAGGGGGGGTGGGGGGGGGGAAGAAGGGGAAGAGGATACGCTGCACTCCCTCTATAGCAAGAATGTCCTTCCTCAAATTAGGAGACCAAAACTGCACACAATACTCCAGGTGTGGTCTCACCAGGGCCCTATACAACTGGGCCCTATACAACTGCAAGGACCTCTTTGCTCCTATACTGAACTCCTCTTGTATGAAGGCCAACATGTGTTAGCTTTCTTCACTGCCTGCTGTACCCGCATGCTTACTTTCATTGACTGATGAACAAGGACCCCCAGATCCCGTTGTACATCCCCTTTTTCCCAACCTGACACCATTCAGATAACAATGTGCCTTCCTATTCTTGCCTCCAAAGTGGATAATCTCACATTTATCCACATTATACTGCATCTGCCATGCATCTTCCCACTCACCCAACCTGTCCTTCACTCTGTATCCTCATAGCATCCTCTTCACAGTTCACACTGCCACCCAGCTTTGTGTCATCTGCAAATTTGTTAATGTTACTTTTAATTCCTTCATCTAAGTCATTAACGTATATTGTAAATAGCTGCGGTCCCTGCATCGAGCCTTGCGGTATCCCACTAGTCACTGTCTGCCATTCTGAAAGGGACCCGTTAATCTCTTCTCTTTGTTTCCTGTCTGCCAACCAATTTTCTATCCATGTCAATACCCTACCCCCAATACCATGTGCTCTAATTTTGCCTACTAATCATCTGTGTGGGGCCTTATCAAATGCTTTCTGAAAGTCCAGGTACACTACATCCACTGGCTCTCCCCTTGTCCATTTTACTTGCTACATCCTCAAAGAATTCCAGAAGATTTGTCAGGCATGTTTTCCCCTTCGTAAATCCATGTTGACTTGGACCGATCTTGTTACTGCTATCCAAATGCGCCGCCATTACATCTTTGATAATCGACTCCAGCATCTTCCCCAGTACCGATGTCAAGCTAACTGGTATATAATTCCCTGCTTTCTCTCTCCCTCCTTTCTTGAACAGTGGGATAACATTAGCTACCCTCCAATCCACAGGAATTGAACCAGAATCTATAGAACATTGGAAAATGATCACCTTCAGGTTCAGCGTTGACATCAGTGTGAATGCTGAAATTCTGAAGCTGCAGGCAGCAGCTCATCAGCATTTCCCAAATGCATCATGACATTTCCTCTTGAATCCATCCTTCAATTTGACAGCATTTCTATTCATTTGAATGGAGGGGAGCAGCTGCAAGGGATCAGGGCATGGTTTAATTTCTATCTTAAATTGGTTTAGTTAAATGTTTCAATTACTTTTGTTTCAATTTTTGGTAATAGAATATCGTTATTAGTTTTGGAATGTCTGAATGCTTCTGAATGTCAGAAACTTTCAGAAGAAGTCAGTTTTAGCAGCTCGAAATGCCAGAGTGAGTTTTTTTGTCCATTATTTATATGCACAAGGCTTACTGGGAGTCCCAATTGATGGGATTGCTGCCCAGGAGACCTTGCAGCTGTGCAGGACATTTGGCACTGTGGATGGAGCTTGACTTTGTACAGTAAATAGCAGAAGATCCAACCCGAGTACACTGCTGACTGGAAAAACTGGCCCAATATGTTTCTATGGTGGAAATTCTTTTATAGTTCCTATAGAATAGAATAGAATAGAATTACCTTTATTGTCATTCAGACCTTACGGTCTGAACGAAATGTCGTGCCTGCAGTCATACATACAATAATCCAATAATAAACAACAAACACAAATTACCATCCACCACAGTGAGTCCTCCAAACACCTCCTCACAAAAAAGTAAAAACAAACGGACTGCAGGCGAGCCGCTGCTGCCAGGGCAGCGCCACCACTTCCTATCATCAATGTTCAAATGAAAATATTTGACTCGCTTAACATGTTCTACTCTACTCTCTTAACATCTATTATATCAACACTTAAAAGCTGAATCTAACTTTTTTTAAATGACTATAATATCTATACTATCCCTTCTATTGGTATTATAAGCGTGTGAATTAATCCAACTGGATTTAGGAGTTTCAGGTGAGGTGGCCTAAATTTAATATGAACCTGAGGGTCAAGCAACTTTTTCACTCTGAGGGTGGTGGGTGTATGGAACAAGCTGCCATAGGAGGCAGTTGAGGCAGGTACTACAACAGCATTTAAAATACACTTGGACAGGAACATGGATAGGTTTAGAAGGATATGGGCCAAATATGGGCAAATTGGACTAGTTTAGATGGGCATGGATGTGTTGGGCTGAAGGGCCTGTGTCCATGCTCTATGACTCTGAGACTTTTATTGAAATGTATTGTTAAGCCTTAATTCATGCAGTGTGGGTTTAGTTCACTGAAGACCAAAGCAGGCAAATAGAATTTAGCATGTCCTATTTATATATCCTGCACAGGCTGTTTGGAACAATCCCGAGAATAAGTTTGATGCACCAGGATCTCACAAGGGGAGAAGGATGAAACCTAGGTTTCCTGTTTGTTTTAAAAACAATGACCACCTTTCCTTACCTGGCTTATTTTAACTGGCTGCTGGCTCTGGCAGTTTTGCCTTGCCACAGGGGGTCACCACAGCACCCTAACTCAGGTCTTTGATTACAATGGCATGATTATATCATCAGAGCTTGACCTGCATGTTTGAAGAGGACCTCACTAGCTTCCTTAGCCTCTGCAATTCAAAAAGTCAATCAGCCAGATCAGGACAGAAAATAATTAGGTTAATATCCCCTTATGATTTAATAACCACTCTGCCTCAATTCCACCAAGTTAAAATCCAAAATCTTTGATTTCATTATAATTTATTTTTAAAATACGTTGAATAAAGTTACATTAGAACTTTTTGTTATACAGACGGCAGGCATGTCTTCGAGCTGTTGCAAATTCCCGACGTAAAGCTTTTGACGTGTGCCGCTTGCTTGGACAATCGCTGGGCAGACCTTTGATCATCCGGGAAGAAGAAACCAACGAGACAGAAGGTGTTGCTTCTGAACAAGGAACACCTGACGACGCAAGGCCATTGACTATTCAACAGCAGATTAGCAATGCCTCCGTGACAGTTTATTCTAAGGTGTTTGTGACTTTTGAGCTCAAATCAAAAGATATTTGCAAAAAGAATAGTTAAATTGTGCTTTTAAGATAGCAATTACATTTTTAAAGTTTCTAATAGATTTGAAATGGCAATTCTGTTTTGTCATATGGAGATTTTTTCATGGTATAAATCTTGTATTATATAGTCCTCAATGCAAGTAAAATAGTTGCATAGGACTCTTGCATGACACATGACTCAGTGTGGAACTGATGGCAATTATGGCAATCAACATGAAAGATGATGAGGTACAAAAAAATTGGCATATTTAGTTGTATAGAATCCATTAGACACAATTATTTTTTAGATTAGATTAGATTAGATTCCTTTATTGTCCTTTTGCAGTTTGTGAAACCTGGAGTATATGTAGCACTGTCCCAATAATGTTATTTTTATACTTCCAACATTAGTACTATCCATGTCAGTATTATCAATTCTCGTTTAGCCATTTCAGTTCTGCACCACTTGACCCCAGAAACTTTATTGCTAGCCATTCATAGACTGGAGACGTAAAAAAAAAACTATGGGTGACTGCAAATCTTTTCACCCTGTGTGCATCCTTGCGGTTGTGGCAGAGTTGTTGTCACCAATGCATATCAGTGACTGACCCCTAATTCACTTGGGACTGATTGTTAGGTGCATGTTAGACATTGACTTGCCGTCAAGTTTGGGTGATCTGCCCCTACAAAGTAAGGTGTGCAATAACACTAGGGTTTTCAGAGTATTGTCTGGGAAGGGCCCCATCACGGCAGGCTACATCTTTTCGCAAAAATTGGTTAATTCCTCTCACCTGCTGGTTTTGCCTCCATTATATTAGGAATCTGCTGGAGTAAAGTTTTAAGAAAAGTGCAACTAGAAATTTATTTCAACCGTTTGCAGTTTGTGAAACCTGGAGTATATGTAGCACTATTCCAAAAGCAAATCCTCTGCCAAAAAGCATTGGACAACGGTAAGCACGTTAGGGTGGCTTGTGCCCTGAAATTTGATTGAGCTAATTCGAGCGCAACTTCCAACAATATGCTGAGAATGGTGAAAATCAAAAAAATAAGATCCACAGATGGTTGTGATCGGAAGTAGAACCAGAAAGGAATGGGTCCCGAAGGACATACTAATCCCTGCTTCTGTGGGTCCTCATGATTTAGAGTCCTACCATAGTAGCAGAGTGTTGCTACAACAAAAGCACTGCAAGTTGTGAAGGACTTAAAAGTGACACCTCTGTTCCCTTCCCCTCCCACCCTTCTCAAAAGCTTTCTTACCTAAGAGGTGAGGTAGTGCTCCTAGTTTCACTGAAAAAGGCATGTCTGCAGTGTGGGCTGCAATGTACCAAGCTTTTTGCAAAAGGGTTTCTATGGAGACATGCGAAAATGTTGATGCTGGAATATTAAGCAAAAAAAAACAAACTACTGGAGAACTCAATGGGTCAGCATCTGTGGAGGGTCTTCAGACTTCAGGCAGGAGAAGGGTCCCAACTCAAAATGTCCACTGTTCATTCCCTCCACAAATGCTGCCTGGCCCTCTGAGTTCCTGTAACACTTTGTTTTTTGTTGGAAAAAATACCTCCCTCCTCTACCCATATAGGAGGGGAGGCTCTTGGGGTACAAAAAGTCTAATTTTCATCTTGTCCCTGAGCCAATAACTCGATGGGCTTTTATTATACATGATACAACATACAATGATGAAGTCCCTGCAGGGCTTGCATTTCAGGACTGCTACAGACATGGGAATTTTGTTTTTTAGAAGTCCCATGGTATTTTCCACAATTCCAAAACTTGCATGACTCCCACCGTGGCAACACTCTGCTTCTGTAGTGGTACTGTGAATTGTGTGGAGTCAGAGAAGTGAAGATCAGCACATGATACAGGACGCATCGCAATATACAGTGCTAATTGCTGAAAATATCTGGCGCGGCAATCTCTGAGGCCAAAAGCACCATGCCTACATGTGGCGCAGACTATTGAGAAATTCTTGTGTTCCACAACGACCTGAAAGCGTGATAATGTTTCTTATTGAAGAAAAGCATGAGTTATTATTAGGAGCGCTTTTGAATACATGAGTGTAGTTACGGCAGCTGGCTGTACTTTTGATCAGCCTGCAAAGCTGGCAGATTTCAGTGCCCAAGATATCAGCTGCTCACCTCTCACAATAGTGCCTGGATGACTTCCCTGTAGCAGTAATAAACAAAGTGAGACTTTGCAGAGGTCTGCCAGCCAGTAATTTGAATGTCAACATGACCTTTGACATGAGACTAGACATGAGAACTTAGCTAAAAGTCCTCCAGTAGCTTTTCAAATATTTCAGCAATGGTATCTCGGTAAAAAAACAGAACCTGTGAGTTTTAATCAAAGATGTCCAGAGAGGATACATGGTGCTTTCGAAGAATCTGGGAGCGGTATCTCACTACATGGTTAAGATTTTGGCAAAGTCTGAGGTTCTCCATCCACACTGGATGGGCAGTTATTTCCATGTTAATGACTTCAGCGATACCTTGCTGCCAGCAGGGTCATGACTGAGGCACCCACTCAATGAGTGTGTCAGCAGCCAAAAATTGAAGAAAATGCTAAGCTATTTTATGCATTAAACACAAATAGCACCTGGAAATCCCCAGCACAATTTCTCAATGGCCTCAAACTAATACTGGTTGATCTGTCCAATTTGGACATTTAATCCAAGTTGTCCAATTCCTTCAGCGGCGGTGACGATGGGAGCCCCGGTGGCAGCAGCGCGAGACTCGACTGCAGCAGAAGCCACGGCGGTAGTGGAGCCTCGGCTGCAATGGGGGCCTTGGTGACAATGGTCGATGAGCGTGAGGGGGGAGGGGAAGACAATGGGGATCCGGTGTGGGGAGGACCACCGTGAGGGACAGTGGGAGAACAAGGAGGATCCAGTGTGCAGCTTAGTATCCGGATCCGAAACAGCTTAGAATCCTCTGCCCAGGGGAAAAGTCGTGTGTTCATTTGTTCCGGTGAAGGCGCTGGGCACATGGCAACCAGACAACAGTTGCTTGGCTTTTTCTTTTTGTTGTCACTTTTAATTTCAAGTTTTTCTGTTGGCAGACCAATTTCCCTCCAGGGATAAATAAAGTTTTATCGTATCATATCGTATCTGCCAAGTTGTCCAATTTGCACTCAGGAAATAAGAGCTAACTAATCCATTTTCTAAGAAGCTCAGTTTCCAACCTTTACTGTGATAAGCAGATTCTGATAAATCAGGAGTTTTCAGGACAGAAATTAACTCTCTATTTGTATGTGTTAAACAGGTGATGTATTCCATACTTACTGTAACTCTGGTTCTGAAAGTAGAATTTTGTAAACATTGTATTTTTAAGTCAAATAAATAAAATTTCAGTACAAAGGTAAAGCAATATGTCTGAAAAACAGATTTTAAGAAAGTCCGACAGCAAATGTTATGAATAAAAAAAATACTTTTGGAAACAGGGGATCAAAATAGATATCAAAGCACTTGACAAAAAAGCAATTATCCGGTGCAAATAAAGACGAGAGATAAGGGAAAGCATTAATACTGAATTTTTTTTTCAAGCTATATTAGCCTGTTTGTTTTTATATCACAATGTATTTTAAGTGATATGGAATACCGGACATAAAGCAACAGCATCCTCTCTTGTTTTCATAAGTGATAGGAGGAGAATTAGGCCATCCGGTCCATCAAGTCTACTCCGCTATTTGACTATGCCTAATCTATCTCTCCCTCCTAACCCTATTTACCTGCCTTCCCCCCCCCCCCCCCATTCACCCCAAGCCACCCGCCCCTCTCATTTTTTAACTTCTGACACCTGTACTAATCAAGAATCTATCTGCCTTAAATATATCCACTGACGGCCTCTGTGGTAAATAATTCCACAGATTCACCACCCTCTAACTAAAGAAATGTCTCATCATCTCCTATCGAAAAGAACATCTTTTAATTCTGAGGCTATAACCTCTAGTCCAAGACTCCCCCACTAGTGGAAACATCCTCTCCACATTCACTCTATCCAAGCCTTTCACTATTCTGTACGTTTAAATGAGGTCCCCTCTCATAAGTGATAGGAGAGAGAAAATGGGGAATTATAGACCTGTTAGCCTTGCATCGGTAGAAGGGACACTGCTTAAGGTGAGGGGGGTAAGGTTTAAAGGAGTTGTGAGGGGCAAGTTTTTTTTACATGGTTGGGGGGGGGGGGGGGGTGTGTCAAACTGGAACATGCTGCCAGTGGTGGTGGTTGAGGCAGATACGATAGTGGCATTTAAGGGACTTTTGGATAGGCATAAACATGGAATGAAGGGATGGGAATTATGTGCAGGCAGATAAGAGTTGGGTCTTGGCATCATGTTCAGCACATCCATTATGGGCTGAAGGGACCGTTCTTGTGCTGTTGTTCTTGTTCTATGCACATACAATGTGGAAATATTCATCGACCTCACATCACCCATTCTTTTTCTCCAGAGATGCTGCCTGGCCCACTGAGTTACTCCGGCACTTGGTGTCTATCGATCTGATGGGTCGGGAACTCAAAAGTTTGCCAACTTTAGGGAATGTCTGAGGTCAGGAGCTTACGAAACATTCAGGGCGTTTAAATGAATTGAAAGCCAAATATATGACACAAAAGATTTCAAAAGATAAAATGCACAGAATTGAACACTTCCAACGACAGCCAAGACGAAAGGCCAGTTTTCAACTCTCAATGTTACAACAGAAATGCTGTCACAAAGGCAATTGTTCAATTTTCAGATGCTCTTCTACATAAAATGCACTTCATTGTTCATTGAATCTGCCATGTAATATTTCAATAACTCAGTCTACATACACACACATTACTGGGCTTCATGCAGGCTTGGGATTCCAGCTCTCATTTTGATTTTAATTTTCTCTGTGCATTTAGGCTAAACAAAAGCCCGAATATCATTCCCATGCAAATTAAAGATGTCCAACATTTCTTCCATGATATTGTTTCAAGGTAACTGGTTCCTTCAAAAGAGACTGCTTCTCTTCAGGGATGAAGCAGGGTTCATTGTGCTCACCCTTAGTATTACCCCGCTGCCCCTGTACTCTCTGTGGAAGCATTGGGTTTTCCCTGTAGAATATAGGCTGAGGAGTCTTGGGTTTCCTTTACTCTTGTGATAACCTCAGAACCTGTCCCTGTTCAAGATAGGTTCTTGGATTGCCACTGAACAGCAGCTTCCAAGTGTTTCACTTTCAGTGACATAATTCTGTCCACACACTAGGCAAATCATTATTGTTCTATTATGAGAACTTCTTTCTCTCCTTTATTTTGTGCTATTTGGCTCACCATCCTGTGCATGATTCCATCTTCACGATGACAGCTTAGGACCCACCCATATTTCTTTCATCTTATTTATTAACTTCTGGCTCTTTTCTCCAATTGCTACTTGATGACCCCCTTTGTGCCTTGCCTAGAACCCCAGTCATAATGCATTCATGTACCCAGGTCTCTGTGACTGTGGCCCTCTTCTATAACCTAAATGCTTCTCACTGCCCAGGTCATTGCAAGTCAATTTCACCTCATGGACATCACATGTATGGATCTCCCACCTGGTCCGTTTATATCAAATTCACTTGCGGTATTTACACTGTTCCCACCAAAACGATGCTTCAGGACTACCACATCTCCACTGTATGGAAGATCCTGCCAACTCCACCAAGAATGAAGGGGGACTCGACAGGGGCGGGGGGGGGGTGCCTGCTGCCACATACAGCGACAGGCAGAAAATAGGACTGTTCGGTGAACTTTGTTAACTTTCGCCACCAGACATGTGGCAACTTTTGTGCACTGCCTAGGTGAAGTCTGCTATATGATTTTACCAGGATGTACTGTATGCATTTCACTGTACCCCCTTCCCAGTTCTTCGACTTGTCTTACTGTCTCCAACTATATTTTAATCTGTTTGCTTTGTTGTTACCTTCTCCCAACTGATCATTCTTCATTTCCCTTGATCTCCATTCCCTTTGTCCTGTTTTCACAGCTGACACTTCCTTATCGAAACACTTCCTTACCTATGTACTGCCACTCCCCTGACATCAATCTGAAGAGGGTCTCGACCCAAAACGTCACCCATTCCTTCTCTCCAGAGATAGACATAGAAAATAGGTGCATTTTGTGTCTTATCTTCTTTCACTGTATCTAAGCACATGCAACCATAAAATATAATTGATTCATTGAAATATTGTGAAGCAAGATAACCTCACAGTTAATTCTCAGGTCAAACAGAAACATACTTATTCATTCAATCTTTCATCGCTAGGAAGGAGAGACCCATTAATCTTACTATTATGGCTTATGCTCTCTGATTGTAGAAAACATAATATTTTGTACACGTCTGGAGAAGCTACAGTATCTTCACCGCTCAGTTACTCTGCCCTCACTTCTTGAACAGCCCGAGATGAGAAAGCAATCCATCCACCACTTACCTGCATGATTTTCATGTACCTTACAGACCCCTTCCTCAAGTCAAGGTCTGCTGGTCTACATCATTGCATCCAATATATTGTTAAAATATATTTTTGTCCATGTGCCCCATGTCATTAGCTTCTTGTTCTAACTCAGGCCATTGTTGCCACGGCAACAATCTTGAATCTAGTTCAGTCATCTTTCAAAATATTAACACAAAAATTGTTATGGTCTCGTAGGTTTGTAGGGTCACTTGTAAGAGGACATTCCAGTGTCTGAAGAAGGGTCTCGACCCGAAACGTCACCCATTCCTTCTCTCCAGAGATGCTGCCTGTCCCGCTGAGTTACTCCAGCATTTTGTGTCTATTCCAGTGGACTGCCTGTTTCTAAATTTGTCATAATTACACAGGTCAGACCTGTTTAGTACCTGAAACTGCTTTATTATTCAATATCCAAGTTGATGCAACAGGCTACATGTATGTCCCCAGTGTGTCCTACATTACTTCACGTGTTATATAAATCTACATCATAAAACTCAAGCACCCCACAAACACACAACTCCCTACCACAGGCAACCATCGCACATGATCCACTGCTACCTTAGTCTACATCTATAAGTCGTCAAAGCTGGAGTTAGTATTTATCACCCAACCACAAACATCTCAAGCATGAATGGGTCTACAGCAGGAGATACAAGAACAGGAGGAAAGATTTGATTTTGTTTTGACCAGGCTACTTGTGTAACTGTATCTGCCCATGTTGAAATTGATATAGGTGGCCACCACAGAGCTTTTCTGTTAAAAAAAAGACAAAGTGTTTGAGTAATAGCCCTGTCCCACGGTGCGAGTTTATTCCAAGAGCTCTCCCGAGTTTAAAAAAAAATCAAACTCGTGGTAAGCACGGAGAATGAACGTAGCGGGTACGTCGGAGCTCGGGGACGTCTCTTAGCGCTAACGGCAGGTAAGCACAGGAAGACTCGTGAAGATTTTTCGACATGATGGAAAATGTCCACGAGAGTACCGACGAGTGGCCATTACCGTAAATCTCCGAGTTCGAATCAGGGCAAATTCGGGAGAACTCTTGGAATGAACTCGTACCGTGGGACAGGGGTTTAACTCATGAGTCAGGCAGCATCTCTGGAGAACATGGATAAGTGATGTTTTGGGTCAGAACCCTTCTTCAGGTCCACACAGTTGAGCAGTAAAATGTTTGAATTTAGTTTATTGTCACATCCATGATTACAATCGTGCCATCCACAGTGGCAGACACAGTACAAGCAACTGCAAACGCTGGTTCATAAAAAGAAATACACAACCAGCATCTCTAGTTAATGGATATGGGATGTTTCATGTTGGATCTATTCTTCAAATGGTTCCTTATTCATTCATATTCAGACGTGGTGATTTTGTGTAACTTATCACTAACTCCTGCATTAAGTAGAGCTAATAACTCAACTAAGCTTCAATATGTCCTATTCACAACAAAAAATGATGTTCCACCTGACCTAATCATAAGCAACAATTATGATACATATCACTACACTGCTATCAGGCATTGCCTACTCAACAATAACTGTCTGGATAGAGTGGATGTTTCTACTAGTGAGAGTCTAGGACCTAGGACCAGAGGGCACAGCCTCAGAATTAAAGGAAATACCTTTAGAAAGGAGATGAGGAGGAATTTCTCTAGTCAGAGGGTGGAGAATCTGTGGAATTCTTTGCCACAGGCAGCTGTGGAGGCCGTCAAAAGATATTTTAATGTGGAAATTAACAGATACTTGATTAGTTAAGGGTGTTAGGGGTTATGTGGAAAAGGCAGATTGGGGTTGAGATGGAAAGATAGATCAGTCATGATTGAATGGTGGAGAAGACGATGGGCCGAATGGCCTAATTCTGCTCCTAGAACATATGAAAATGAATATATATCCACTGATGTAGTTTAGATACACTCAGAGCTATTTAGCTACAGATTGGATTATCATCAAGGCAAAAAAAGCAAAAATCATGACACTAGTCTTGCTTGAGATCAAAGCATGATATAATTGAGTGTGTATCAAAGTGAAATCGATGGGAACTGAATAAAGAATTCTTCACTGGATCCACTGGATTCCATCAATCTCACATGGATAGATGGTGGTTGTGGTAATTGGAGGTCGGAAATCTGATCTCCAGGCCACCAAGGAGGTGCGGTTTCACAAGGCAGCTCGCTTCATTAATCACTCCTTCTTTGTAAATGGGGTCTTCATTGATGATTACACACTATTCTCACGCTGACACCTTTCTTTTGTAGTTTGCTTTTTCAATGAAATATTTCAATGAACATAAGCTTGAGGAACAGCATTTCATCTTCTGGTGGGCCATTCCATAACCTCAGATAACTGGACATTTAGTAGTCTGAAGATCCAAAATAACATCTGTCCAGATGCTGCCTGGCCTGCTGATTTCCTCCAGCATTTTTTATTTTACTCAAGATTCCAGCATCTGCAGTTTCTCACATTTCGTAATACATTCACTCTTTTATCCCGTCCCGCTGAGTATTTATAGCTCTGTGTTTTAATTCAGTCTTACAGTACGTGCAGTGTTTTGCTCTCACAACTCCAGCATTATTTTCCTCTACATTTCCTTCTATTTATATCTCCTCCATATGTATCAGCTGTGACTAAAAGCTTTCACCACCCTCTCATTCATCAGCACCACCACTGGAAAATTCAATATCTATGTCTCTATTCTATCGCAGACATTCTCTTCTATCTCTCGAAGCTTCTTCCTCCTTTCGAACTTTGAATATATTCCATTTCTAACTTGTCTCAGTTCTGACAAAAGATGATTGATCTGAAATATTATGTCAGTTTCTCTCTCTATAGTTGCCTGGCCCGTTTTTTTTAATATCTAAATGTCATATATTGTAGGTCTCAATTCTGCTTTTACAATTTATTTATACCTGCTACATGCAACACCACTTCTATACGGAGCAAAAGACACAGAATCAATGGGACTTCCATCAGTCCAGTAGATATCTTACCCATAGAAATGAGGAAATGCAGATGCTGGTTTACAAAAATGAACACCAAGTGCTGGAGTAACTCTGCGGGCCAAGCAGTATCTCTGGAGAACATGGGTAGGTGACGTTTTGGGTCTTCAGATATCTTTCCTGCTTGGGTTTAGTCAAGGGGAGTGGACAGAAAAATCACTCCAAGCACCCCAGAAACACACAACTCCCTACCACAGGCAACCACCGCACATGATCCACTGCTACCTTAGTCTACATCAATATATACACTCCACTCATTGCAATTTTGTATTAAGCAGGAAGGTTGAAATAGTCACGCCATTCCTTATGCCAAACTTCATCCATGACCTGGCTTGTCTGATTGCACTTCACCATGCTCAACAATCTCCACATATATTCCCTTTGAGAAAGAACTCTAAGCTGGTTATGCAGCTTCAGTGCAGGTAACTACATTTAAGTAGCAATTCCTTAAAACATTCTGTAAAATCATGAATAAGATTGTACAGCAATTATATTTTAAATTACTGTAACTTGAATGGTTTCTAGTAAGAAAAATCCATGACCATTAAGAGTAGCGCAGTGGCATGGCTGGTAGAGCTGCTGCCTCACTGTGCCACAGACTTGGGTCTGTCCCAACATTGGGTGCTGTCTATGTGGAGTTTGCATGTTTTCCCTCTGAGAATGTGGGTTTCCTCCAGGTTTTCTTCCATATCCCAATGATGTAAACATTGGTAGGTTAATTAGCTTCTGTAAAGTTGAGAAAGTTGGATAATATAGAACTAGTGTGAACAGCATATCTGTACTTAGCATGGACCTGGTGGGCTGAAGGTCCCGTTTCCCTGCTGCCTCTCTAAACAAAACTAAATAAACTAATTCATCCATGCTTCACATTTGGCATAGACAATTGTACTCTAGTTTTAGTGGTGAATAAAACTTGCATTGATTTGTTTGCCATATACTCCATTTTACGATATCCTTTTTCAGTAACTTGCCATTAAAATTACCCAAAAGTCCATAATTTATGCAAAGCTCTGAGGACGAAATGACTTGGAGTTTCTGATGGATTGCCGCAGTGACTGTGGACTGTTCTAATGAGAAACATAGCTCGCATGAAACCTGAAATAATGAAATGGAGTTATGAACAATCTGCATAACGAGAGCAGCGCCTTCAGTTTTGCAACTTCTTTCCATCGTTAAAGGCTATTCAATCGAACCCAGCAGCATAAAAGTTGTCAAATATTCCACCCCTTCCACCACCACCACATCCCTATAATGTTTTGAATCATTCCATCTTACAGTCCACTGAGCATGCAAAATAAATGACATATTAATAGATAGCGTTGACATTCCCTTTATTCACAGAAATTGATGAAGAGAATTTTAAAAAATCTAATAATGCTTAATACAATACTTAGCAAACACACGACTTAGAACCTAAATCTTTGATTTTAAATGAATAGTGATAGAAAAGCAGTGGAATGGAATTTATGCTTTTTTTAAATAATAAACTATTTTACTGTTTTATGTTCCGTTCCAAGAATCATTTAGGAGGAAGAAAACACATTTCTCAGCATATCAAGTATATAGTCCATTAAGTCAATTTGCTTGCCGTATGTAAATCATAATCATTGCATGTTTTAAAGATGCAAATTAAATCAGCTTTCATTTGAATATGCTGGTGTATTGCTCTGGCATATTTGCATCTTCATTAGCCGTCCAAGATGGTCACTGAAGTGGATCTGCAATCACACATTATAATCGCTCCACACTGTTAATTTTCTACTACTACTGATTCTCTTATCATGTTTCTACACTGTGAATGGCTCGATTGTAATTACTGGTCACTGGTTCCTGCTGACTGGTTAGCATGCAACAAAAAGCTTTTTACTGTGCACATGGCAACAAACTAAACTGTAAACATGATTAGTGCAGATGTTAAACGTTATGGGGAGAAGGCAGGAGAATGGGGTTGGGAGGGAGAGATAGATCAGCCATGATTGAATGGCGGAGTAGACTTGATGGAAGGAATGGCCTAATTCTACTCCTATGACTGATGAACATACATGGCAACAAATCCAAACAACTGAAAAGATGATATTGAAAAAAACATTTAAATGCAAACAATATAT
This sequence comes from Leucoraja erinaceus, assembly GCF_028641065.1. Lineage (NCBI taxonomy): Eukaryota > Metazoa > Chordata > Chondrichthyes > Rajiformes > Rajidae > Leucoraja > Leucoraja erinaceus. Next base: position 82,183,251 of record NC_073381.1, on the reverse strand, counting down.
AACTTTAAAACGTTCCTAAGAAATAGGAATAGAAGTGGATTTAAATCCCTATGTTTATTCATCTCCATATTCTCTTGGCTGTGAAGAGAAATATCTAGAGGATAATTGTTCCACTAGCTTTCTTGTACACCTTCTGACATCCAAGTGATTTAATACTAGCAGTAAAATAAAGGTACAAAGGTGGCTGGGTTTTCATCCGGGTGCCCCACTTTCCTCCCACATCCCATACGACATGCAAGTTTGTAGTTTAATTAGCCTCTGTAAATTGTCCCTAGTGTGCAATGAGTTGGATGCGAATGTGGGATAAAGTAGAACTAGTGATGATTGGCATGGATTCAGTGGGCCAAAGGGCCCGTTTCAATTCTGTATCTTTCAACCTACCAAAATTCAAGGAAACATGAAAACTCATGGTTTTCATTATATTATAGCACGAGGTCAAAGTTCAACCCATGTGTATTATTAGAAAGCAATGAAGATTATACCTTGGATTATTTCTCATTTAAGAATGAGAAGGGCTGCACGTGACGCGCTGGGTTCGACCCTGACTGCAGGTGCTGTCTGTATGGAGTTTGTATGTTCTCTATGTGATCTCATGGGTTTTCTGCGGGTGCTCCAGTTTCCTCCCACACTCCAAAGCCATTCAGGTTTGTGGGTTAATTGGTTTTGGTAAAATTGTAAATTATCCCTAGGGTGTAGGATAGTGTAGGAGAGTATGGGGCGATTGCTGGTCGACACAGACTCGGTGGGCTGAAGGGTCTGTTACTGTGTTGTCTCTCTAAACTCTAAAAAGAACACCAAATGTTCTAAATATCATGTTAATATTCTGTGAGTTCCTACTTCACCTGTCCTTCTAATTTTTTTAAACTGCGATGCCAGTAAATATTGAAGGTTGGGCATGATACCACTTTTCTGCTAATACGAATATTGTATCAATGTGCCAGAAATGTCTGATGAGTTTATTCACCAAGCTGCTAATATTTTAAAGAATTTATCTAAAGAACTATAGAAACATATTTTTGATTATCATACAGAGACTGAATCAAATTGCATTTATTTGACCTTCCAAATGAAAATACCTGTTATGGTAACAGTTTAAAAAACATTCAATAGATGCCCTTCTATTTTAAGTACATCACTAATTCAAGAGCTTAATGAGCGTAAAAGCTTCTCATTAATTCTCCTTTGGTGAATTGCTTTCCCTGCACCATTGGAAGTTGACCTCCATTCAGTCGTGTGGGTAGACTTGTTTCAGCCATGGCATCATCACGTATCGGTCTCCATCGAATGAGCTGAAGAAAGAATTCAACATGGGATGGTACACCTAGAAGTAACAATGAGTAGAGATTAGAACCAACAGCTTGCAAGGGACCCTCCACAACAAATCACAAACTTCCTCAAGGGATGGTGAAGGAGGCATATACAATAGTTGCAATTAAGACCAAAAGACATGGGAGCAGAATTGGGCCATTTGGCCCATCAAGTCTACCCCGCCATTCAATCGTGACTGATCTATTTTTCCCACTCAACCCCACTCTCCAACCTTCTCCCCATAACCTATGGTGCCCTTACCAATCCAGAACCTATCAATCTCTGCTTTAAACATGCTCATAAACAATCCCTCGTTTAAACCGTCTACTTTAGATAAGGCTTTTGCACAATGGAAACACTCAGGAATTAAAACGGTGGGAGATCTCCACGAGAAGGGGATTTTCCTCTTGTTTCAAGAACTACAGGAGAGATATCGTTTGAAGGCAAGCAATCTTTTTAGATATCTTCAAATCCGGGATTATGTGAAAACATATACACAAAACTGTCGTTTTATGGGTCCAGATATACCTGATGATTGTTTGAGTAGACATGCCGACACAAGCAAGCAATGTTAACATTTTACATTTATAACATTATTTTAAATGCGCATTCCCCATCTTCTGAGATGTATAGATAGGCGAGCATGGGAAGACGAGTTGGGTTTATTAATTTTAAAGGATATCTGGGAGGAAAGCCTACTATACATACACTACTGCTCTCTCTCAATGTCAGGCACTCCCTGGTACAATTTAAAATACTGCATAGGCTTTACTACTCAAAGACTAAATTCAATAAGATCTTCCCAACCCTCTCCCCTATTTATGATAAATGCCACCTCCAAGAAGCGACTTTAACCCATTCCTTTGCTTCCTGTATAAAGACACAAAACTTCTAGAGGGGAATATTTGATATCTTCTCTAAAATACTTAAAATTAAACTGGAATCAGAGGCCTGCTCTAAGCTAACGATATTTCAAAGACGTTTCCTTGACTACGGCCTAATAACTGCGAAAAAACTCATACTCAAAATTTGGAAAAAAAGAAAACTGCTGGGTTGTAAGCTGCCCAAGCGAAATATCAGACACATGGATATGCAGGGAATGATGGGTTATGGAACACGTGCAGGCTGAGAAGATTAGTTGGGGATATTGTGGGCCGGTTCCTGTGCTGTCCTGTCCCTGTGGGAACATAGGAGGGTAACTAACAGCTTCTGCTCATGGTCCATTAGCACCTATATTTGTGTGGTTGGCGATTGAAGGCCACAGTTGTGGTGCTCTGTAGTTGAATACATGCTACCCAAGCCCGCATTTGACAAATGAGAATTTACGTGGGGCAATCTACTAATATCTCCCAGGACGTGAGGCCAGCGCTTCCAGGGCAGGAAGAGAAGAAAACTAGTGGAAGAAAGAAAGCATCAGAATGAAGTTTAAAACTGAAAGGTAAATTATTTATATAATTTACAGATTGCAGATTATAAGACTCTTCCACAACTTAGTTCCATTTAAAAAAATTGACATGCATATTTGCTGAAGCATTTTTGTGAATGTTCTTTGCTTTTTCTTAAATTGGAAAGGTGACACGGTGGCTCGGTTGCTGCCTTACAGCGCCAGAGACCCAGGTTCAATCCTGGCTATGGGTGCCATCTTTACGGAGCTTGTACGTTCTCCCTGTGACCAAACGTAGGTTTTCTCTGAGAACTTTTGGTTTGCTCCCACACTCCAAAGACAAACAGGTTTGTAGGTTAATTGGCTTGATATAAATGTAGGATAGTGTTGATGAGCAGGAATCACTGGTTGGTGCTGACTCGGTGGGCCGAAGGGCCCGTTTCTGTGCTGTATCTCTAAACTCTAATCTAACATAAAATGAGCATTATTTTTTACTTCAGCGATTATCTCCCTTCTCCCCATTTTTATTAGAACAGTGCTCATCGAGCCTAATGTGGAAAATGGCATGGGTATAGACCAACATTTAATTTGTAACCTTTAAACAAGTGTTTACTTCAACAGTTGAGAAGTGAAATAATTCCTTTCCTGGTAGTCTGCCAGTTTTCTTTATTACCTCCCTACACATGAAGGAAGATTTTCTCAGAATCTTCTTCAATATGGAAATTTATTTGATGAAGCTCACTCCAATTAAATGTTAATAAAAACTCTCAAGATCATGATGAGAGTTGGCAATTAATAATGAAGCCTAATCTTACACGTACAGTCTAGAACGTAGTTATTCAAAGGTATCAAAGGTATCAAAGGTATTTTATTAGTCACATTCACATACACCTAGGTGTAGTGAAATGAAATGCTTCTTGCCATTTTGCAGCACACAAAAAAAGAATACAGACATAACACCAATGAGAGTCTTAAACACAAAGACCATCCCCCCACAATGGTTCCCATTATGAGGGAAGGCCCAAAGTTCAGTCCCCAACCCCAGTTCACCCATAGTCGGGCCTATTGAGGCCTCCATAGTTGCCTCTACGGATGTCCGATGTTCCAGGCCGTTCTCGCCGGGTGATGTTGCTCCGGCGTCGGGAGAGTCCTCCCAGCGGCCTGGGAACCCTGGAACGGCCGTTTCCGTACTGGAGGCCGCGGCTTCAGAAACCAACAAGGCCGCGCCGGTTGGAGCTCCACCACTGGCGATCTCATCTAGAGATCCCAGGCTCCCGGTGTAAAGTTCAATGCCGCCGCCCGCAGCTGGTCGCTCCACAGTCCCGCAGCTCCACGGTGTTGTTCCCGGCGGTCTCAGCTCACCGGAGCTCCAGCGCGGTGACCTGGGCAAGGCATCGCCCGCTCTACGATAGCGCTCCAGCGCTGTGCCGCCGCCGAAGCCGAGGTTCTGGGTGGTCCTCGACAGGAAACGCCGCTCCAGGCCCGCTGGTAGGCCGCGAGGATGGGTCGAAGCTGCAGCCCGAAGAAAAGTTGCCTCTCCGACCAGGTAGGGACCAGGTAGGGACCAAACTATATTTGAAAGATAGTTTTCACCTTCTCCCCCCCCCCACATAAAAAAGTCTAGACCTCCAAACAAAACACTTAACTAACTAAAATAAAAAATAAAAAGATGAAGAGACAGACAGCTGCTGGCTGGGCAGCCATGCATAGGACAACACCCCCCATTAATTGTTAAGGACAGACTAACTGGAGTTTTGAACTGGAGAAAAATAATCCAGTGCATATCTCCCTCAGCTTGTTTCTTGTACCTCATTTTGTCCTCAAAGGTATTCCCACCCCAACAATCAAATACATACCTGTATACTTGTCAATATGACAATATCCTCTTCTGGAATATAGGCTGATGTTGAGCTTGTTCCATCATTTGTGTGAACAAGAACCTTATAATGAGGAGTGTATCTCAAATTCTGCGGACACAAATCTATCGATCAGTTCATTCAAAATTAACGTACAATCCAATTTTCTGTGTCAAAAGTATCAGCAGAATATAACCAGTAAATTCTTCCATAGTTTTTAAACTATTACTTCCTCCATTCTCCTCCAAAAATACACCTAAAGCAAAATATATATCAGAACATGATGCCTCAGACTACATTTTCATTTGAAAACATCTCTGTTTGACAAATGATACACTGCTGCCTGCACGCTCACACTGTCTCAGGAAGTACACAGCCAGTAAAAGTGACTATCTCAAATTCAAATTTGAGTTGTATCTAAAAGGTTAAGATAAAACATGTGAAAAGTTAAACTAAATTATATTTGCAATTCTTTTTATCGTACGCACAGCTTTTCTGCTGTGAATTTGTATTGTCTCAGCAGAGAGAAATGTTAAGGGTCGGCACGGTTGCGCAGCAGTAGAGTTGCTGCCTTACAGCGCCAGAGACCTGGGTTCGATCCCGACTACTGGTGCGGTCTGTACAGAGTTTGTAAGCTCTCCCCGTGACCTGCGTGGGTTTTCTCCGGGGGCTCCGGTTTCCTCCCACACTCCAAAGACGTACAGGTTTGTAGGCCAATTGGCTTTGGTAAAATTGTAAATGGTCCGTAGTGTGTGTAGGATAGAGTTAGTGTATGGGGATCGCTGGGCGGTGTGGACTTGGTGGACCGAGGGGCCTGTTTCCAAACTGTATCTCAAAACTAAAAGAAACTAAGCTGAAATGAGTTCTCAACTAATGACAGCACGTGCAACATCCTTCTTTTGATCATCACTCATATTACCTGGAAGTCTGCATGATATCTTTCATGAAGCCACTCATCTGGGGCATTGGCGTATTCATCCCATCCGATTATCACACCGAGGTATCCTTCATGCTTGTGTCTGAAGACCTGCCCCACTCTGTATTTGACAGGGGGCGACCTTGGAGACCGAGGCTCCAATGAGCCTAATAAAATGTGGAAAATGGCATGTTTAACAAGTATACACCAACATTTAATTTGAAGTCTGTGATCAAAATCTTGGTGCAAGTTCATTGTCCTTAAACACATTTTTATTACAAATAATTGTCTTAGAATCTTCTGATGAAATATTATTAAAACCTGTAATTTGGAGACAAAACTAATCTTACCAATTTGATCTGGATCTCATTCCTAGCCTCAGAGTTAAATGAAAAGCATGTTCAGTATCATGAACCTGATATCATCAGTTCACCATTTTCCTAATGGTCTTGTAAATAAACTTGGTAGCTACGGTCATTCATAATTGTCATCCACTTGTTCATTTCAATGTGAAAACTGTAGTCAGAAAGTTTTATCACCTCATGAGGTAAATGAGGAGACTCAGCAAGAGCGACAGGTGGAGAGGCAAGAGAAGATGATTCTTGCCTCCCCAATTGTTCTGTTGCCTCCCCAATAGCCTCAGCAGACAAAACATAAAGGGAAGATGGCAGAAGGTAGGGCCATATAACTTCAACAGGAACAGAGGGGGAACTGGTGGAGTGGTACCAATCTCTAATTCTGTGCTCTCTGATGAGGCCAGTGTGTCATGGGATCATAATAGATTATAGAGCTGTACAGTACAAGAACAGGCCCTTTAGCCAACAATGTCTGTGCTGAACATATTGACAAGGCCAACTCATACCTGCTTGCACAGAATCCATATCTCTCCATTCCCCATTATTCACAATCCATATCTCTCAATGTCCTACTATCCAAGAGTCTCTTAAATGCCACAGTCATATCTGCCTCATATCTCCTTTAAACTTTCCTCCTCTCACCTTAAAGCTATGCCCTCTCGTATTTGAATGCCCTCTCGTCTTTGAATACTACATGGTGGTTTGGAAGCATGACAGAGAAAGAAAAACATCAAAAAGCAAACTACTGGAGGAAATTAGCGAGGCAGGCAGAATCCAAGGAAGGAAATGGACAGAAGAAGCTTTTGGGTCAGGACCATTTTATCAGTCTTAAGAAGCATCCTTGCCCAAAAGGTCGTCTGCCCAATTTCCCTCCACATACACTGCCCAACCTGTTCTCAGCTACATTCTCTTGTGTCAACAGTGAAAGGACACTCCAACATCAAAGATGAGGCACACCATTATAAATTAAAGTCAAAGGAAGCTTGGAGATTTACATGTAGGAAGGAACTGCAGGTTTATACTGAAGATCACCACAAAATGCTGGTCCGAAGAAAGGTTCCAACCAGAAATGTCACCTATTACTAATCTCCAAAGATGCTGCCTGACCCGCTGAGATACACCAGCATTTAGTGTCTATATATGGACACTGGTTGAGCAACTTTTTTTGTTTCCTCTGGGTATGTGAGTACTCAGGAAAATGACAATAAAGATATACTATACTATACTATTTGAGGTTCATTTTATGCCTTGTAACGTGAGGGTGAACATCCAGTTTAAATACTGCATACAAACAGCAATGAAAATTGAGCACAGCCAAAACAACGGAAGAAGTGAATTGATGAAAGTTAGGTGTTTTTATTATGGGAAAAGCAATAATTAGGATCTATGGATGAGTAAAACATGTAGGTGAATTCTAAACTCAGATAAATAATCATTTAGTTTGTGGTCCTCTATGTGATACCTGCAAAGTATCCATCCTTTTCTTTTAATAACAAGACTTCAACAGCTGGGGACTCGCCAAGAGGGTCTTCGTTTTGAACAGATCTGCAGGACATCAGAAAACACATGAAATTTTCACACAAACTCTTACCAAATCCATAAAAGCACATGCACCTGGAAGATTTGTTTTACTTGGATATTTTTAAGGCGTAGATTGGCACATTCTTGATTTGCAAGGAGGTTAGGGGTTATGGGGGGAAGGCAGGAGAATGGGGTTGAGAGGAAAAGATAGATCAACCATGATTAAACGGCGGAGTAGACTCGAATGGCCTAATTCTGCGCCTATAACTTATGAAGAGCAAAACATGTTCACTTCCCAACTGGCAGGGAAAATTACATCCTAGGTTTTCCAAGAAACTTTCTTCAGGTTTGTGGTTCAGTATTCTACTGCTCGGTTTACCAAAAAAACCCACAAAGTGCAGCAGCAACTCAGCATGTGAGGCAGCATCTCTGGAAGGAATGAATAGGCATTGTTCCATGTCAGGGCCTACTATTTGGTTTAGTTATTTTCCTTTTGAGGAGAGTTTTCTTTCACTGTTGACCCAAAACGTCCCCCATCTTTTTTCTCCAGAGACGTTGCCTGAGCCGCTGAGTTACTCCGACACTTCGCATCAACACTTCTTTACTTGGAATTTGCAGATCAGATCATTTAAGGAGCACAATTAAAGATTACCCAGGTAAGCAACAAGTAATTCTTAAATTGCACAAATGAGTACTGAGGTTTTATGGGGAGATGTAGCTATAAAGTAAATGAGCAGTTGTGCACTATATCACTACCGGAATTGAACTCAAATTGAGAAAAAAAATCTGGCACATGTCCAGTCCTCCTAAGTCACAAATCGTCTTATCCTCACTAACCTGCATTGGCTCTCTCTAAAAATACACTTAACCCAGAATCCTTGGACTTATCGTTAAAGGACATAATCCTATAAGAAGAAAAAATATATATAATGCAGAAACTGGAGTGATAAAAGAAGCATCAATAACCAAAACTCATTTTTATTACATTTGTGACATTGAAGAATATTCCAGGATGTTTTCTGCCAGGCTTTATCTTGGAGACCAAGTAATTTGTGAACAAGATGAGTGGGAATTTTTTTTTAAAGGTGGACAATGGGAACGAGGAGATTTTCGAAGGGAATTGCAGAAGATAGGACCCAAACAGTTACAGAAAAACAACATTTGTTGTTTTCATGACAAATGGTTTGTAACGAGCTGCCGGAGGAGGTAGTTGAGGCAGGTACTATCGCAACGTTTAAGAAGCAATTAGGCAGGTACATGGATAGAACAGGTTTAGAGTGATATGGGCCAAACGCAGGCAAGTGGAACTAGTGTCGATGCGACATGTTGGTCGCTGTGGGCTAGTTGGGGTGAAGGGTCAGTTTCCACACTGTATCACTCTATGACACTTGATTCAGATGGATGGACATTAGGTGGATGAATGTGAATCCACAACTGAAATTAGTTTAGTTTACTGATACAGCGTGGAAGCATGCCATTTGGCCCATTGAGTCTGCACCAACTAGCGATAACCTATACAACAGTTCTATCCTGTGCAGGAGAGAAAATTTACAGAAGCCAATTAACCTACAAACCTGCACGTCTTTGGAGTGTGGGAGGAAACCGGAGCACCCTGTGAAAATCCACACGGTCACAGGAAGAACAAACTCCGTACAGACAAGCACTCGTGGTCAGGATCGAACCCTGGTCTTTGGTGCTATGAGGTAGCAATTCTACCTCTGCACCACTGAGAAGCCCTTTAAGTACTATTAGAAATTGGGTGAGATCAGATTATGAACAGATGTAAAGTTGACAGCAAATTACCGAATTTGAACTCCCAACAATCAACAGTCTTAAAAAAAATACAAATTTGCCGGTTCCTAGGTCACCTAAAGTGGTATCACTGATGGTTATTGAGTTTGCCTGCCTTTATTTTAACAGTCATACTAATTTTGACATACGAGTAGTTTCCCCAGACAGTGAATTTAAGCCATAAAGTGAATGCTTTTACAGTGCGGCATGGAGCCAGTAATAGATGGTCCCAAGGATCGATGTACACAAATTAACCTCCTGTACAACTTTCAGAATTATTGGCCACATTTATCATGAACAACTGTTAGGACTTGATGCCAGTTGAGTGGATCAATAACTTACCTCCCCTTCAAACTCCATTCTTTTAACCAGTCCTTCCAAGCTTGCAAAGTTAAGTAAGATTTTCTGAATTGATTCCAATTATTGATTAACCTTTGAGAAATGGAAGTAGAAACATTCAATGTATTGGGACGTGGAATTATAAGGAAGGACAAACCCTTTACAAGAAACAAAGTAAATGCCTTTGCCAAACTTTGCAAATAATGCCTGATATTTTTGAAACGCTTATCCACCTATAATGCAATAATGTCGTTTAGTTTAGTTTATTTTAGAGATACAGCGTGGAACCAGGTCCTTGAGTCCACTGAATCAACGCAAACCAGTGATTCCCGTACACTCACACTATCATACACACACAAGGGATACACACACAAGGGTGTCTTTGGAGTGTGGGAGGAAATGGGAGCTACTGGAAAAAAACCCATGCAGGTCACGGGGAGAAGGTACAAACTCTGTACAGACAAGCACCCATAGTCAGGATTGAACACGGGTCTCTGGCGCTGTAAGGCAGTAACTCCACCGTTGCATCACCGTGCAACCCCTCCATTTTCAGTAATTTATTGATTGAATGAGAAATGGAGCAGAAATCCAAGAAATGGCAGAAATTTGGGAGTGGAGAGTGAGGTCAGCAGCGAAGGTGATAACATTGACGAGTTCAGCAATACGTGCAGGAAGCAGCACCAATGCAGTCATCATTGTAATGGAGAAAGAGTTGGCGAGTGGTACCACAGAAGGTTTAGAATAGGGATCGCTCGGCAGAGCGAACGAAAAGACAGGTGTAGCTAGGGCCTATGTGAGTGCCCACCGACACCTTTGAGTCATAGGAGGTGATGGGAAGGTTAGGCATCTATCGTGAAGATAAGACAATGGGAATTGAATGTTGGAGGGCACATGAGATTGCCTCTAGATTCAGGGACAGTTTCTTCCCAGCTGTTATTAGGCAACTGAACCATCCTGCCCAAAATCTAGAGAGCAGTCCTGAGCTACTTGCTACCTCACTGGAGACCCGCGGACTATGTATGATGGGACTTTATCTAGCACTAAAAGTCATTCACGTCATTCCCTTTAACCTGTATCCGTACAATGTAGATGGCACAATTGTAATCATGTATAGTTTTTTCCGCTGACTGGTTAGCACGCGACAAAAGCTTTTGACGTGACGATAAACTAAACTCAACCATTCACCAAGATCTACCAGCAATTTATTCGTCACTCCAGATGCCAGCATCTGCAGCCTCTAGCGTCTCCAGTACAAGATGTTAGCTCACCATCATCTTCTCCAGGGAAAATATGGATGATCAATAAATACAGGCCTTAGCAGCAACAACGGCATCATAATAAATGGATCAGCACATACGTGGACAGGTTTTAAACATCATTTATGCAACTATCTCATTCATTCTCAAAAATGCAATTATTTTAACAATAAAATGGTTTAATAATTATAAGGTACACTTTGTGATCTGTCTGGTAGGTTCCATAACAATCATGACGCTTGATGTAAATATTCAAGACATGGATGAATGTCAAGAGTTTGTATCCAATAGAACCAGCGCCCACATTAAAAACTGCTCCATATAGGTGGAGTGTGGCGGCGCCTAACGGCAGCGGCTCGACTGCAGTCGTCTGTCTTTTTTGTAATTTTTGTCTTGTCTTGAGCCTAGTTTTTATTATTTTTTAGCTGTGTATATGTGGGGGGTGGAGGGGGGAAACCGTCAGTCTCTTCCCTGTACGGGGGACCCGACCTTTTCCCTGTCGGGTTTCCGATGACGTTGGGCCCAACATCGTGGAGCTGGCGGCGGCCTCCAACCGTAACCAACCTGAGGGCTCCAGTCGCGGAGCCTGCGGACATGCTTCACGGAGCTGGACGTCTTCAGAGTGGGGAGAGCTGTGGTGGCGCAAGGCTGCGACCCGACTTCGGAGCTTCGGAGACTCCAGCCGCAGGCCCGGTGGACAGGAACATCACAGGAGCTCCAGGTCCCTGGTGGGAGACCGCTTTTCGGAGCTCCCGCAACGGCAACTTCTCCCGCTGGAATCGCGGGGTTTGAAGGACACGGTTTTGGGGCCTAACATCGCATCGCGCGGCTTAAATGGCCACGGATTTTACCATCGCCCGCTTTAACATCAGAGCCCCAGTCGCCTCGACGTTGCAGTTGGACTGCTGGACCGTGGGAGAAGAACAAAGGGAAGAGATAAGACTTTGCCTTCCATCACAGTGAGGAGGTGTTGGAGATTCACTGTGATGGATGTTTGTGTAAACTGTGTTAAATGTGGGTCTTGGGTTTTTTTGTAATGTAAAAAACTGTAGAAAATGTAATTTTGTTCAAACCAAGTTGTTCGAATGACAATAAAAGGCTTTGTATTCTTCCATTCTATATACATTTGAATTCTTACGTGAGGAGAACTTATTTCGCACAGAGAGTGGTGAATCTCTGGAACTCTCTGCCACAGAGGGTAGTTGAGGCCAGTTCATTGGCTATATTTAAGAGGGAGTTAGATGTGGCCCTTGTGGCCAAGGGGATCAGAGGGTATGGAGAGAAGGCAGGTACAGGATACTGAGTTGGATGATCAGCCATGATCATATTGAAGGCTGGCCGAATGGCCTACTCCTGCTCCTAATTTCTATGTTTCTATGTTTCTAAAAGATGACAGGAAATTCTGCATTCACCAAATTAAGCAATCTATTATTTTTTTTTGTACATTTCATGTTAATCGCATTTGGAACCAATGATTAATATGGTTTTGATATATTTCTTTTTCTGATAGTTTACTATGATGATGCCAGACTCACACTTACTAAGATTGAACTTTAAAAACATTCACAATTATTATAGAAATGGTTGACATTTAAATCCTTATAGGACTATTCCTTTGGGGTTCATGTTTCAACAACACTAAACAAGATAATCATTTTGCTTTAGATAGACACAAAGTGCTGGAGTAACTCAGCGGGTCAGGCAGCATTTCTGGAGAAAAAGGATCAGTCGGATCCCGAAACGTCACCTATTCCTTTTCTCCAGAGATATTGCCTGACCCGCTGAGTTACTCCAGCACTTTGTGTCTATCTTCGGTATAAACCAGCATCTGCAGTTCCTTCAGAGGTCAGTACAACTAATTTTTTCTGTGACACGACTTGCATGTTAACTTTCAAAACACAACTATTTATTTTTGAATACATTTAAATGCAGTTCTGAAATTGAATCTGAATCAGTTCACTCCATCAAGCTTGGAATTGAAATAGGGCAGCAAATGAGCACAATGATGGTAAATTGTCCTGTACTTTTAAACATATTAAAGCCAAGGCAATATTTTTTACTTTATTTATCCAACCATCAATCTGATAAACAAGAAGAGTATTTTAGCACTGCAGGGGATAAAGGCATCTGGCCACTGTTTGCTGGGCTAGTTCTAAACTAATTACATCTCTCTCCCTTTGGGAAAATAATCTCAATTACACAATTGAATGTTCAAACAAAGAATCCCTGACTTACTAAAAGACTACAATTGGCTCTTGTGAACTTTCAGGCAAAATGGTACATCTGATTCTGCTAATTCTGACGAAATGTTTAAGAAAGAACTACAGATGCCGGAAAAAAACCCCCAAAAGGTAGACACAAATGCTGGAGAAACTCAGCTGGTAAGGCAGCATCTATGGAGCGAAGGAATAGGCGACAAAACTGCTTCTTCTTCTTCTAGCGTATGGCGTGCACAGCCTAAAGTTGTAGGACAACTTGTTCAATTTAATCTTGTTTGATTGTGCACACCAGGTTGATTGCATTTGTCGAAACAGGGCGGACCACGTGAAGGTTGCAATCTCCCACCCCACAAAAATGCTGAAGAAGGGTCTGAACCCGAAACGTCACCTATTCCTGCGCTCCATGGATGCAGCCTCACCTGGTGAGTTTCTCCAGCATTTTTGTCTACCTGCTAATTCTGACAGTGTTTGGGGGCTAAAAATAAGGTTAGTTTAGTTTAGATTAGAGATCCAGCACAGAAAAGGCACTTTGGCCCACCGAGTCAGCGCCAATCAGTGGAAGATGTATCTCAACAGTTTTGTAGTTTCATTAATCCTATTGTAGAACGCAGCATTACACTGTATACTGTAGGTCCACCATGGTGGCGCAATGGTAGTTCCTGCCTTACAGCGCCAGAGACCCAGGTTCCATCCCCACTACAGGTACTGTCTGTACAGAGTTTGGACATTCTCCCTGTGACCTGAATGGGTTTTCTCCGGGGCCTCCACAGATATAGAGGTTTGTAGTCTAATTGGCTTGGTATAGATGTAAGTTGTCCCCACTGTGTATACGATAATGTTAATGATCGGCGATCGCTGGTCGGCGTGGATTCAGCTGGTATCTACCAGTGCATTGATTTCTGAGTTGCAAACATTCACTTCAACCAAGAGTCAAGTGTTTTGACTGGGCCAACAAACAACAAATCCACAATTGCTATCATCGGAAATGTTGTTGATCTCTGGATTGGCTTCGACAACACAATGCAATTTGCTGAGTCTGGATTACTAGATTTCCTTGGAGCTTGTCATTCACTAACTGGTTTTAATCCCAGTTGGACATTCTGCTTGAATAACAATAATAACAGCTTGTAGAGTGTTGCTTCTCTTGCTGATGCCGGTGAGATTATTTGTTGCTGGTTTTGAGTGAATACAATTTGGTGGCGCAATGTTCCAGCTGGTAGTGCTGCTGTCACACAGGGCCAGAGACCCGGCTTCCATCCTGACCTCGTGCCCCGTCTGTGTGGAGTTTGCATGTTCTCCCTGTGACCGTGTGGGTTTTCTCCGGGTGCTCCAGTTTCCTCCAACGTCCCAAAGATGTGCGGGTTTGTAGGTTAATTGGCCCAAGCGTGCAGAGTTGGTGAGAAAGTGGGATCGAGTGGCTCACTCAATTGAACTTGACAAGGAGCTTATTAACTTTCATTCAATAACAGAATCATTCACATTTTACACCAAGTAATCTCAGGTGTATACTACCTTGATTATTGTTTCATTCTCTTCTTCCCTAATGTGAAGAAACACACTTGATTCATTTACCACATTTTGCTGTGAAGTCAAATGTCTGGTTGTTACAACCTTAACATCCAATTTGTCACTGAGTGTAGATCATAAATATCCATCAATTCTTCATCCAATTCGCTTGTCCATTTCTCTCCACAGATGTAGCCTGACCCGTTGAGTTCCTCCAGCACTTAGGTTTTCAGACAACACCACAGTTCCTCCTTGCAATACAGTGTTTGTAGATCTTACCTGTGTGGAAAGAGCTGCCGCAGGAGGTACCTGAGATAGGGACTATCGCAACGTTTAAGAAGCAATTAGACAGGTACATGGATAGAACAGGTTTGGAAGGGTATGGGCCAAACGCTGACAAGTGTGAATGGGACATGTTGGTTGGTTTGGCGAGTTGGATCGAATGGCCCGTTTCCAAATTGTGCCCTTCTGTACCAGTTATCCACATGTTCAGGAATCCTCTGGAGTTAAGTATTACTATGTAATTGAACTATTATACTTCCTGTACATTCACAACGATACGCTGAAATTCTGGTCTTACTCCATTGACAAGTTTGCAGAAGACAACACTGTAGTGTGCCAGGAAGGGGGTAGAACAAGAAGAAGTCAACATCGATGGTCGACAGCTTCAAGTTCCCAGGTCTAAATATGACCAACAATTTGTCCTGGACCAACCTCCATGAAGCTACAGCCAAGAAAGCACACCAACACCTCGACATCCTCAGAAGACGAAAGAGTCTCTTGCCCATAGTAGGTGAATCGAGAACCAGAGGACATAGGTTTAAGGTGAGGGGGAAAAGATTTAATAGGAACCCGAGGGGCCACCTTTTCATGCAAAGGGTGGTGGTGTATGAAACAAGTTGCCGGAGGAGGTTGTTGAGGCAGGTACTATCGCAACATTTAAGAAACATTGAGACAGGTACATGGACAGGACAGGTTTAGAGGGATATGGCAGGTGGGACTAGTGTAGATGGAACATGATGGCTTGGGTGGGAAATTTGGGCCAACGGGCCGGTTTGCACGCTGCGTGACTGTGACATTTAGACATCATATCTCAAACAACTCTTACCAACCTTTCCCGAGGCATTACAGAAAGCACCCTGTGAGGGTGCTTCACAGCTTGGTTTGCCAACAGCTCTGCCCAAGAATGCAAGAAATTGCAGTGTTGTGCGTAGATCGCAGTTCAAACCGAACTTTTCCCCTTTGACACCATCTATACTGTACGCTGCTTCACAAAAGCAGCCTCCATAAACAAAACCGTTTCATCTCAGTCATTCCATTTTCTCCCCACTCCTGGCAGGTAGAAGTTGCTAAAGCTTCAAACATGTACCCCCAGATTCAGGGACAGCCTCTTCCCCACTGCTATCATACTACTGAATAAACTAAGGGTGTAATCCCCACCTCCTGACCACCCTTGCCCTTTAACTGCACTTTCTCTGTAACTGCAACTCCATGATGCTGTAACATTATATTCTGCACTCTGGCATTTTTCTCTTTTATATTATTGTGTATGGCTCGATTGCACTCGTATATGGGATGATTTGACCACATAGCAGACAAACAATGTTCCTGTGTTGCACTGTTCACCGGTCCATGTACAATTTGGTAAAACAATGTTCAATTTGAAACCAGGGTCTTGAGCTGCAATAAAGCTAACCGTGGAGGTCTGCAATGGCTAGCGTGAATCACAGAATCAGATTAAAAGATTTACCAGCAGCAGAATAAATGGCAGGCACTTGAAAGTAAGTTTAAAATTATTGGTAAATGTACAGTCTGTTGAGCAGTAAACACTCCATAAGAAATGGGATCCCCCTGTAACTAACTAAGCTTGAAAAGAGTAGTTTAGATCAGTGGCGGACTGGGTCTAAAAATATTGGTTGCCAGGAGACAAAGGGGGCCCACTTCATCAGGGGCCCACTTGCCATTGGGCAAGCTGACACCCTGGCCAGTCCGCCACTGGTTTAGATTAAAAGAGGCTTACAACATTGATGAGACTACTAAACTTGACCTTCAGGAACATTTTAGAAAGCATCATGGAGTGATACAGCGTGGAAACAGGCCCTTTGGTCCAACTTGCCCACACGGCAGCACTACAGCTACACGAGCTACACTAGTCCCACCTGCCTGCGTTTGGTCCACATCCCTCTAAACCTGTCCTATTCATGCACCTGTTTAAATGTTTCTTAAACGTTCCGATAGTTCCTGCCTCAACGGCCACCTCCGGCAGCTTGTTCCATACACCCACCACCCTTTGCATGAAAACGTTACAATGAAATAAAATGAAATTATTAACCAAAAGGCTGATTATGAGTTTAAATCAGCACAAATTTTAAGAAGTGTATCATTTTATATAACTGTAAAAACAAGATTATGGCAAATATGCTAGACAACAGTATCAGACATATATAGAAACAAAGAACTGCAGATGCTGGTTTATACCAAAGATAGACACAAAGTACTGAACTAACTCAGTGGGTCAGGCAGCATCTCTGGAGAAAAAGGATGGGTGATGTTTCGGGAAGAGACCCCACCCAAAATGTTACCCATCCTTTTTCTCCAGACATGCTGCCTGACCCGCTGAGTTAGTTCAGCACTTTGTGCCTATCTTTAGCATCAGAACTATAAAGGGGAATGGAGAAAAGGCCGAGGCAGTAAACAAACACTGTGTGCCCATTTTCACTTCAGAAGAGATAATAAATAAGACATAAATACAGGGGAACCGAAGATCACTTGTAGAAGCCAAATATGATCGGTCAGAGTCACTCTGGTTTTATGAATAGAAAATTGTATTCAACAAAATTAATTTCACCGAGGGTGTAACCAGGAAGAAATCAGGTGATGCAATTTTATTGGATTGTCATTGGGTAATTAATATAGTACCATACAACATTTTAAATAAAAGTAACTAAGATTGGTGGTAATATTAACATGGATAGAGGAATCACATTCTCCCTACAAGATGGTGGCAGTACTCCAACCATGACATAACCAATGTATTCAAAATTCTATTATACCCTCCCTGCTCTTATAGTTTATACCCCGAGGAATAAAGGCAAATATCTCACATGCTCTCACCACCACATTAGCTTCCTGTGCTGCCAGCTTCAGAAATCCCTGGACTTGTTTTGTTCAGGTTAGTTTATTGTCACGTGTACCGAGGTACAGTGAAAAGTTTTTTTTGCGTGCTAACCAGTCAGTGGAAAGACTATACATGATTACAATCGAGCCATCCACAGTTGGCCTTTATAACAAAAGGAGTCGAGTAGAGGAGCAAAGAGGTCTTTCTGCAGTTGTATAGGGCTCTAGTGAGACCACACCTGGAGCATTGTGTGCAGTTTTGTTCCCCTAATTTGAGGAAGGACATTCTTGCTATTGAGGGAGTGGGGTTTACAAGGTTAATTCCCGGGATGGTGGGACTGTCATATGCTGAGAGAATGGAACGGCTTGGCTTGTATACTCTGGATGAGAGGGATCTTATTGAAACATGTAAGATTATTAAGGTTTTGTACACACTAGAGGCAGGAAACATGTTCCCAATGTTAGGGGAGTCCAGAACCAGGGGCCACAGTTTAAGAATAATGGGTAAGCCATTTAGAACGTAGACAAGGAAACACTTTTTCTCACAAAGAGTTGCGAGTTGTGAGTGTGGAATTTTCTGCCTCAGAGGGCGGTGGAGGCCATTTCTCTGGATACTTTCAAGAGAGAGCTCTTAAAGATAGCGGAGTCAAGGGATATGGGGAGAAGGCAGGAACGGGGTACTGAGTGGGGATGATCAGCCATGATCACATTGAATGGTGGTGCTGGATCGAAGGGCCAAATGGCCTACTCCTGCACCTATTGTCTATTGTATATTGTCTATTTGGACCATATCCCTTTAGACTTTTCCTATCCATGTACCTGTCCAAATGTATTTTAAATGTTGTTAGAACAGCTGCGTCAACTACCTCCACTGAACCAACATTGTTCAGCTCTCATATAATCATCTAATTTTGCAAGGTGGTCAAAAGGGATTTCCCCCCCAATATATTTTGGTGCTTCAGGCCGTGGAGGATATCTGCAGCATCTGTAAATCAGACAAACCACAGCTTCTCTCCACCCATCCCCACTGACACGCAGACTGAAAGAACAGGAAGCAAAAGTAAGAAAATGTATATGACATTTAAATAATGTAAACAGGCAAAATAAAGACCAGGAAACACTGGGGCGATGAAGGGAGATAAATAAATGAGAAACAGAAAGCCTGAAAAATATATTTTTAAAGATCCGGAATATAGGAGGGTTAGAGTCACAGAGTTATACAGCACAGAAACAGGCTCTTCAACCCAACGTCCATCCTGACCAAGGTGCCCCAACTTATCCAGTCCCATTTGCCTATATTCCTCTAAACCTTCCCTCTCCATGCATCTGTCCTAGTGTATTTTAAATGTTTTATTGTACCTGCCTCAACTACCTCCTCTGGCAGCTTGTTCCATTTACCTACCACCCTCTCAGTGTGATAACAGGCCCTTCGGCCCAACTTGCCACACTGACCAACATGTCCCATCTACACGAGTCCCACCTAGCTGCGTTAGCTCCATATCCCTCTAAACCCGTCCTATCCATGTACCGGTCTAATTGTTTCTTGAAAGTTGCAATAGTACCTGTCTCAACTACCTCCTCCGGCAACTCTTTCCATACATCCACCACCCTTTGTGTGAAAAAGTAAACCCCTCTGGTTCCCCCCTCATCTTAATTCTATATCCTCTGGTTCTCGATTCCCCGACTCTAGAGACTATGTGTGTCTACCCGATCTATTCTTCCCATGTTGATACTAACATGAGAAGAACTAGATAATTTAATATCAGTAGGTGAAGTGGGCGCATGTGCGCATGTGCAGGGCTCTTCTAGAGTGTGCGCTTGTGCAGGACATTTCTGGAGTGTGCGCATGTGCGAAGTATTTCGGGCGGGAAAAGCCTGCGGAATCAGCCATGTTTGCCAGACGTTTCTGAGTTTATGTATTAAAGAAATAAGTTGCTTAAAGCTTAAATAAAGTTAAGTAAATTTACGAGTAGTGAAAGTTTCATTTGCCTCACAACAATTTAAGCAACTTATCTCAGAAGTCAAACAGTCCGACGTGATGGAGAAACTATTGAAACCACAACGCTTGGATCTGGATCCCAACTCACCTGCTGCGGCAAAGAATTGGAAGCACTGGCTTCGTATACTAAATAACTCATTTGATGAATGTGGCAATGATGCACCAGACAGACTCAAGACATTAATAAGCTCCGTCTCTTCTGATGTATATGATTACATAGAGGAATGTACAACTTATGATTCTGCTATTGATGTACTAAGCAAACTCTTCGTTAAGACACCCAACATGATATTCGCTCGACACCTCCTTGCCACTCGAAAACAAAATCCTGGTGAGTCACTTGATTAATTTTTACAAGAATTTCAAAGACTTAGTAAAGACTGTGCCTTCATAGCAGTTGCAGCTGATCAATATCGACAGGAAGTTATTCGAGACTCTTTTATCAATGGTTTGGCATCGCCTTTAATACGACAGACTATTAGAACACAAAACCTTGGATTTACGGTCAGCTTACAATCAAGCTTACTCTTTAGACTTGGCTCAGAAAAATGCAGATGCTTATGGCTCATCTAATGTGTATTCTGCTGCAACTACTACAAAATAATTTCACCCACGTACTAATATGGAGCAAACTGAAACAATTTCTACTGATAAAGGTGCCCTTGCTGCAGCATATAATTATTCAAAAAGGAACTGTTACTTTTGCGGGGGTAATATTCATAAGAGAGAGAGTTGCCCTGCTCGAGAGGCAACTTGTAATAGTTGTGACAAGAAGGGGCATTATTCCAGAGTATGCAAGTCCAAAGCAACTATTAAAAGTGTGACTGCTGCCATATACACACCTTCTTTATGTGCAATTACAGCTGCATTTCCTCAGAGCTTGTCTCATGCAGCTACAACGGTATCCATTAATGGCCATACACTTAATGTACTACTTGATTCTGGCAGTTCAGAAAGTTTTATAAGTGAACAAGTTGTGTCTCGACTAAATCTAACTATAATTCCTTCAAATAGAGAAATCTCGATGGCTCTGACAACTCTCAATACTCAAATTATAGGATCTTGTATTGTAGACTTTATTCTGAACAAAACTAGCTATAAATCTGTATGTCTTGGTATTTTGAAAAATTTGTGTAGCGATATAATTCTAGGTCAGGATTTCCAGAAACTGCACAGATCACTTCAAATAATGTATGAAGGAACTATGCCTGATCTTGTATTGTCAAAGCCACCAGTATTGTGTGGTCTTTCTGCTGCATCTGTTGAATGTCCTTCATTATTCACTAATTTATCCTCCAAGTGCAAGCCAATTGCTACAAAATCAAGACATTTTAGTAAAGATGATAGGAACTTTATCAACACAGAAGTAACTAATCTTTTACAAGAAGGGATTATAGAACCCAGTTCTTCCCCTTGGAGGGCACAAGTTGTCGTGGTTAAGGACCCCTTGGAGAGACATAGAAAGAGACTCTGCATTGATTACTCTCAAACTATAAACCAGTTCACGGAGCTTGATGCATATCCATTACCTCGAATAGAAGAGATTATCAATACATTAGCTAAGTATAAGATATTCTCTACTTTTGACTTAAAACGTGCTTACTATCAAATTCCTCTGAAGGAATCAGAGAAGAAATACACTGCGTTTGAAGCAAATGGGAAATGATATCACTACTGCAGAGTTCCTTTTGGGGTAACTAATGGCGTGGCTGTTGTTCAGAGAGAGATGGACAAACTTATTGAACAGGAAAACCTTAAAGATACTTTCCCTTATCTTGATAATATAACTATTGCAGGAAAAGACCAAACTGAACATGATGAAAATGTACAACGGTTTTTAGATGTTGTACATTCTAAAAATCTAACATTAAATGAGGCTGTCAATAACATCAGTATCATCAATTAATATTCCTGGTTATTGGGTTGGAAATGATATAATCAAGCCTGATCCAGAAAGACTCCGCCCACTCCAAGAGATACCTGTTCCAGCAACATTAAACTCTCTACGAAGGGTTCTTGGGATGTTTGCGTATTATGCTAAATGGATACCAAATTTTTCTGACAAAATTCAACCTTTGATTAGAGCAAAATCTTTCCCCCTTGACTCTACAGCAATTGGTGCTTTTACTTCTGTAAAGAAACAATTGGAATCTGCGACATTACACGCCATCGATGACGATCTCCCCTTTGTTGTTGATTGAGATGCCTCTGATTTAGCAGTATCAGCAACATTAAATCAAGGAGGACGATCAGTGGCTTTCATGTCTCGTACTCTCCAAGGTAGTGAATTGCACTACCCACCCGTCGAAAAGGAAGCTACAGCAATTATTGAAGCAGTGAGGAAATGGAGTCATTTCCTTGCTCGCCAGCACTTCACTTTGATAACAGATCAGCGTTCAGTAGCTTTTATGCTGCAAAATCGGAAACGAACGAAGATTAAAAATAGCAAAATTCATGAATGGATTGAATTATCCGCATATAGTTATTCAATTGAGTACCGCCCTGGTAAAGATAATGTTGCTCCAGTTACATTAACTCGAGCATTTTGTGCCTCTGTTCATTCTTCTGCACTCACTGATCTTCCCAATGGGCTGTGTCATCCTGGAGTCACTCGTTTGTTACACTATGTTCGTTCCAAAAACGTACCTTTCTCTACAGAAGATGTGAAGATGACGTGTGCTTCATGTAGAATCTGTGCTGAATTAAAACCAAGGCCCTTCCGTCCTGAAGAAGGAAGATTGATCAAAGCTACTCAACCTATGGAACGTTTGAGTATTGACTTCAAAGGGCCTTTACCATCCTCCTCTCGAAATGTTTATATACTTACCTTAGTTGACGAATATTCGAGGTTTCCATTTGCCTTTCCTTGTCCAAATATTTCAGCTGCTATGGTTATCAAATGTTTAGATCAACTGTTTTCATTCTGTGGATTTCCAAGTTACATACATTCTGATAGGGGCACCTCATTCATGTCAAAAGATTTAAAGGACTACCTTTCTAAGAGAGGAATTGCAACAAGTAAAACAACACCCTATCATCCTATTGGAAATGGTCAGGTTGAGAGGTATAACAGAATCATTTGGAAAGCAGTGAAACTGGCTTTAAAGTCAAATGATATACCAGATCAGCAGTGGGAATGTGTTCTACCAGATGCATTACACTCCATCAGATCTCTACTGTCAACTGCTACCAATACTACTCCACACGAGCGGTTCTTTAACTTCAAACGGCGTTCTTCTAGTGGTACTTCTCTGCCATCATGGTTGACGAGCCCTGGGCCTGTGTTGCTTCGTCGTTATGTCCGATTAAATAAGAATGAACCTTTTGTTGATGAAGTTGAACTGACTGATGTCAACCCTTCTTATGCAACTATCAAGTATCGAGATGGACGTCAGTCAACTGTCTCACTTCGTGACCTTGCACCATGTCCATCTTCTCCATCAGCTCCGTCACTTCCTGATAACACTAATCGAGAACTTCCTCCGTCAGCTCCGTCACTTCCTGATAACACTAATCAAGAACTTCCTCCAACAGCTCCGGCGCTTCTTGATAACACTAATCAAGAACTTCCTCCAACACTTCCAGCATCCTCTATGGAAACTTCTACAAGAAATTCTAAAATTGAAAATCTAAATAACAATACGAGTGAAGTTGATGACCAAGCAATATATCTACCCCCAGCTATTGAAACACCGGTATCTCCTGAGGCTCCAGTGCTGCGACGGTCATCAAGACGTATTAAACCTCCTGACCGTCTCAACTTATAAATAGGAGGGGAGAATGAAGTGTGCGCATGTGCGGAGCTCTTCTAGAGTGTGCGCATGTGCAGGACTTTTCCGTAGTGTGCGCATGTGCGAAGTATTTCGGACGGGGATAGCCTGCGGAATCAGCCATGTTTGCCAGACGTTTCTGAGTTTATGTATTAAATAAATGTTGCTTAAAGCTTAAATAAAGTTAAGTAAATTATGAGTAGTGGAAAGTTTCATTTGCCTCACAACAGTAAGTATCAATGGGAAATTTGACTGATATTCTGAAATTAAACCTGACCATGAAAGTTGCCACACTGCCATTTCGTCTGATTTAGGACTGTGTAGGAAGGAAGTGCAGTTGCTGGTTTACACCAAAGATAAGACACAAACTGCTGGAATAACTCAGCGGGTCAGGCAGCATCTCTGGAGAAAAGGAATGGGTGACGTTTCGGGTCTGAACCCTTCTTCAGACTCCTTCTTGAAGAAGGAACCCTTCTAAAAAGTCTGACGAAGGGTTCCATCCCAATATGTCGCCTGTTCTTTTTCACCAGAGATCCTGTCTGACCCGCTGAGTTACACCAGCATTTTGTGTCTTATCTTCTGATTTAGAACTCTTCTGGCCTGCTGACACAGAGTATGCAAAGTTTTACCCAACAGTGGCATGTTGCTAAAAGCACCAACAAACATTCAGAAAAATAGCGTGTAATGGTACCTTCTCGATGCCTGGATGCGCTGTGTAGAGTCACTGCCAAACCAGCGGGTTAAAATATACTGAGCAGGAAGTGCAGATATTAATAAACCAATCTGCAAAGCAGCAGCTGCAGTTAACTGAGGCATGCCAGTGTTAGACACACTTTCCTAAGCGGGGAAGACCTGAAGAAAATCACCATTAGAAGCAAAAACATAAATAAATACCAAGGACATTTAAAAAAAAAAAAAAAATCACAGTATGAATCCATAACACAATTCAATATTTTTAATAAGCAAATTAACAAAACATTGAGCTCCTTAAATTCCAATACAAAGTACCCTAATCCTAACATAGAAACATAGAAAATAGGTGCACGAGTACACCATTCGGCCCTTCGAGCTAGCACTGCCATTCAATATGATCATGGCGGATCATCCAAAGTCTGTACCCCTTTCCTGCTTTCCCCCCCCATATCCCTTGAATCCTCCTGCTAATTTCACCACTTGTATCCCTTCATTATCAGTTTGTCCCCAGCCAACAATGGACCATTGTGGGCTCCACCTTTCCTCAGTCATCGATGCAGGCTCTGCTTTGTTCTGTACCTTCCCATACCTCCAGTGTCTTCCTCCCTGACTGTCAGTCTGATGAAGGGTCAGGACCCAAAACGTCACCCATTCCTTTTCTCCAGTGATACGGCCTGTCTCGCTGAGTTACTCCAGCATTTTGTGTCTGTCTTCAGTTTCAATATCAGGTTTGACATCCATTTTATTTGCAGGGGAAGGACTGAGTTTTCCATTTACACCAAAAGCTATTAAGTAATTTGGAATTCGATAAAATAAGACCAGTTTACAGTTGTAAGGAAATAAAGGACTCTATGTGGGCGTGGATAATATTATATTGATTAAGTCCCTTAAACTGTAATGCTGCAGATGCTGGTTTACAAAGGAAGCCACAAAGTGCTGGAGTAGCTTAGCGGGTCAGGCAGCATCTCTGGAGAAGATGGATAGGTGAAGTTCTGGGTCAGGACCCTTCTTTAGACCGGTTCTGAACAAAGGCCCCGACCTGAAGAGTCACCAATCCATAAGTTAGACATAAAACGTTGGAGTAACTCAGCGGGACAGGCAGCATGTGTGGAGAGAAGGAATGGGTGATGTTTTGGGTTGAGACCCTTCTTCAGTTGGGTGTGAGGGAGTCACGGAGATAAGGTGTAAAAATAAGGCTTCAAAGGGGATGGGCATCAAGGAATATGTGGAATAGGTCATTGTTAGCTAGGAGAGGGTGACAATAAAGCAAACAGAGATAAAATTTAATCAGGGGGACAGATAAACTGGTCGGGGAACTATCCATGCTCTAGAGATGCTGCCTGACCTGCTGAGTTACTCCAGCACTTTGTGTCTCACATAAACTGTAATCACTTTATCCAGTATTGACTATGGCTTGATACGTTTTTTTTCAACTTTGGACTACTAATATTTGGTGGGAACACTGGAATTTTGGAAATAATTTAATATTTGGGTAAAAATGTATTCCACTTACTCTATCCAACCTTGATTGATTTTCTCAAATGCAGCAGGCTACATTTGTATGTGTTGGGATACCTGTACTATCTTACCTGAATAACCATGACTCATTAATGCATCTAGAAAATTAATGCCTACAGGCAATATGTGCAATATATATCAAATGTGTTTATTTCAAGTTGCTTTGAGGAACTGAATGAAGTTTATACCAAAGAACATTGGTTAATGTGAGGGTCGGAAAGGGATTTTACACACAAAGGGTGCTGGGTGTATGGGATGAGCTGCCAGAGGATGTTCAGTTCAGTTTTACTAGTCATATGTAGAATCACACAGTGTCAACAGTACAATGAAATGTGTTTGACAAGACAACGGGTCACCCCAGCAATGATATTACAAGGATAAAAATAAGATCAAATAAAAGTCACATTGGTAGGTAAAAGGCAATGATAAATAAAATAATCAACATATATGATGTGTTTAAGAGTTCAGAAGCCTGATGGCCTGATGGTAAAAACTGTTCTTAAGTCTGGTAGTTGAGATAGGTACTATTGCAATGCTGAAGTCATTTTTAGGCAGGTATTTGGACAGGATAGGTTTAGGGGGATATGGGCCAAACGCAGGCAGGTGGGACAAGTGTAGATGGGACATGTTGGTCGGTGTGGGCAAGTTGGATCAAAGGGCCTGTTTCTACGCTGTATATTACTCCATGACACTCAGTGGGCCGAAGGACCTATTTCTGTGTTGCCTCTCTAAGACCCTGTAAAAACCCCTAGTCAGTTCAACTAATCAGCAGATAGAGATAGAAACCATTCATGATATTTTTCAGCTCTCTTGTGCAGAGACACCAAACCAACCGTGGAGTTTCGACAAATTTCCCAATTAAAATATACTTGGAAAAACATTGAATTCTCCAATTTCCGGTAGCCCTTGCTGTCTCCTCCCCTTCTCAACTCTCCCTCAGCCCTCGGGCTCGTCCTCTTCCTTTCTCCTTTCTTCTCCCTGCCCCCCCCCCACCCCCCACCCAGTCTGAAAAGGGTTTTGGCCCGAAACGTTGCCCATTTCCTTCGCTCCATAGATGCCGCTGCGTTTCTCCAGCACTTTTGTCTACCCCCAAGATATTGTCACCTTTTTGATCCGTTTGGCTAAGGAACACAATAAAAAAAAAAGCATTTATTCGTTGATCATTTCTTCACACTAAAAATAAATGAATTTTGCATTTCCAGAAAACGTTGCATTAATTTCATTGTTTACACATTCTCCGGCTATCAAAAAAAATCTCAAAGGCAATTAAGTACTTTGGAATATGATCTGCCTTCCCTCTTTTGATGATTTACATTTATAGCAATTCTCAGAAGACCCATGCATCTCAAAATTAATTTTGTACATTGAACTATTTTAGTGGTGAATCCCTATTGGAAGAGATAATATTGAATGAGGGATAACATTGAGCAGGGCACATAGATAACTCTCTGGCGCTCGACAAAATGGTGCCATGAAATGTTTATCGTACACATTGGAGAGCACACGGTGTCACAGTGGAACATCTCATCTGAAGGATCGCAGTACAGTAATCCCCACCGCATCCAAGTGGCAGTCTAAGGTTTTTGTGCTCAGTCATAGAACACGGAATCAGGCCTTTCATTCACGCCGACCAAGTTGCCCTATCAAAGCTCGCCCCACCTGCCCACGTTTGGCCCATATACCTCTAAATCGTTCCTATTATGTACCTGTAAAAATGTTTTCCAAATGTTGTCATAGTACTTGACTCAACTACCTCCTCTGGCAGCTCAATCCATTTACCCACCTTCCTCTTGTGGAATAAGTTGCCCCTCATGTTCCTACGCAGTGCTGGCTTGAAGGGCCGAATGGCCTCCTCCCGCACCTATTTTCTATGTTTTCTAAATCATTCCTCCCTCGTTGATGCCCTCTGGTTCTTGATTATTCTCTGGGTAAATGACTGTGTAGTCACTCTATCTATTCCCCTCATGATATTATACACTGCTATAAGATCATCCCTCAGCCTCCTGTGTTAGAAGGAATAAGGTCCTGGCCTGCCCACCTCTCTCTGGCACAACATCCTTGCACTCTTTCCAAATGAAGGACATCCTTAAATGACAATTGAATGACAAGTGTTTGGAATTTGCCAAGAACCTGACCCATCAGTGAAAGAACAATCAGCTGGGACACAACTGACAGCTTCATTGAGATCTAAAAGTTAACTGTTCATGTGCCTCACACATGCCAATTAAATTCAGGAGCAAAGATTATTTTCTCTGAGTGGTTCAGTTGGTGGCAGAATGCCATCAGGCTCTATATGAAATTCTTCTGCACATTTGGCAAATCAGCAATTTACATTAATGAAGAGAACATAGAGTGCTGGAGTAAGTCAGCGGATCAGGCAGCATCTCTGGAGAGCACGGATAGATGACATTTCGGATGGAGACCCTTCTTCAGACTTTGAGACAGCCTGACCTGTGGAGTTACTCCAGTACTTTGTGTTCTTTTGTGCATACCAGCACTTGCAGTTCCTTGTTCCTACAATTTATATTTGTGGCTGAAAATGGGTGCTTACGTTCAAAAGCATTTCTAAAAATATGAAGCATACATACTTTTCAGGAAGAAAGCTACAAGGGAATTTTGACATGGTAATGGAACTGGACCTTATTTTCAGTGCCATTAAATCCAAGATGGGATATTTTATTTAAAAACAAATGTGGTTCTCTCCCCTCTACTCTCAGTCAGAAGAAGGGCCCTGACCCGAACCGTCACCCCATCGTTTTTCTCCAAAGATGCTGCTTGACCTGCTGAATTACTCCCGCACTTTGTGTCTATCTTCGGTATAAACCAGCATCTGCAGTTCGTTTCTACACATTTTGGCTGCTCCACTGCAAAACCTCCTCAAGGTATGACTACTTGAAGATGTTGTCCTCCGCTCACCGACACGGAGTTCTGTGAGACCCTCGCTCACTACTCCCCCTCTGCGAGTCCTACTGTTCTTCAGCTCTTCCCCCCATAACCTTTGATACCTGTACTAATCAAGAATCCTTCCACTCTGCCTTAAAAATATCCACTGACTTGGCCTCCAGAGTCTTCTAGGGCAAAGAATTCCACAGATTCACCATCCTGACTAAAAAATTCCTCCTCATCTCCTTCCCAAAATAACGTATATTAATTCTGAGGCTATGAACTCTAGTCTTAGACTCTCCCACTAGTGGAAACATCCTTTCTACATCCACCCTATCCAAGCCTTTCACTATTCTGTATGTTTCAATGAGATCCCCCCCCCCCCCATTCTTCTAAACTCCAGCGAATACAGGCCCAGTGACGACAAACACAAATCATAGGTTAACCTACTCATTCCTGGAATCATTCTTGTAAACCTCCTCTGGACCCTCCAGAGCCAGCACATCCTTCCTCAAATATGGTGCCCAAAATATTCCAAATGCGGCCTGACCAGCACCTTATAGAGCCTCAGCATTACATCCCTATTTTTGTATACAAGCCCTCTTGAAATAAATGCTAGCATTGAGTTTGCTTTCTTTACTACCGATTCGACTTACAGATTAAATTTTTGGGAATCCTGCACCAGCACTCCCGATTTCTGGATTTTCTCCCCATACATGGCGACACATGAAATATAGACTCTTCCATCCCGCAGAAATGACAGGTGGCAGGCGAGTCTGCGAACTGGCTCAGGAATTGGTTACATGGAACTACTCAGTAGTCCACTCAATCTCTAGTCTTCCAGATAAAGGGGAATTTGGTTCTACTCCTTGTGACTATTGACATTCCTCTCACCGTAGCCCTGAGATTTTTTATAAACTTCAGGAAATATTAATTTCCCTTTTGCAAGTTACTTCCGAGACTACTCCATGCAAATTTTCAGACCAAAACTCAAGATTTTTTTTCCTCATATTGTTATGATCTTGTATCAAATGCCAGAGGATAAGGGGTGATCTTATAGAGATGTATAAAATCATGCGTGGAATTGGCTGGCTTACCACATAGTCTTTTGCCCAAAGTTGGGGAATCGAGAACCAGAGGACATCGGTTTAAGGCGAGAGGGGAAAGATTGGTAAGTTTAAGATTTAGATAGATACATGGATTGGATAGGTTTAGAGGGATATGGGCCAAAAGCAGGCAGGTGGGATCAGTTTAGATGGGGCATGTTGGTCGGCATGAGCAAGTTGGGTCGAAGGGCCTGTTTCAATGCTATATGACTTTATGACTCCATCCGGGTCGTATACTGACATAAATCTGTAACTGGAAGCAATTTTTCTTTAGCTATACATTGTCAAATTGTGGTCAACTAGGAAAGGATATGCTTATTACACTAAAAGGTAGACAAAAATGCTGGAGAAACTCAGCGGGTGAGGCAGCATCTATGGAGCGAAGGAAATAGGCAACGTTTCAGCTCTCCTTCAGCCCACTGTCTCTGCCTCTTCCTTTCTTCTTCCCACCCTCACATCAGTCTGAAGAAGGGTCTCAACCCGAAACGTTGCCTATTTCCTTCGCACCATAGATGCTGCCTCACCCGCTGAGTTTCTCCAACATTTTTGTCTACCTTTGATTTTCCAGCATCTGCGGTTCCTTCTTAAACAATGCTTATTACACTAGATAAGTTACATAGAATAGAATGATCTAGTTTCCAAGTTCACCCATAAGCAAGAAGAACAATACAGATGATAAATGCCTTCAGCTTTGTGTAATTTCAATCTACAAATTGTTGGCTTCATTCCATTTTTCTAGTTTCATTATGTTGCTAAAATTCAGGAGACTAAATGAAAATGGGAAGACTGGGCAACAGGTTTATTATTTGTAGGAGATTCCATTGAAGTGGATTGGAATTGATTATCATTTTGAGATGCTACTTTTAGATTGGAAATTGATTTTAATATCAATGAGTATAAAAGCATCAGCAAATCACAAATAAATGGAAAAAAGACAGAGTGCTGGAGTAACTCTGCGGGTCAGGTAGCATTCCTGGGGAACATGGTGGGTTGTTGGAGTTCACCGCTCACTAAAGGTGAAAGGACAAGTATATAGGGCGGTAAAGCAGGCACACGGTACGCCTGCCTTCTTTGCTCGGGGTATCGAATACAAGAGGCAAGAAGTCATGGGACTTTGGCGAGGCTGAAACTGGTGTTTTGGTGCAGTTCTGGTCGCCCCATTACAGGAATGTGGAAGCTTTGGAGAGGGTGCAGAGGATGTTTACCAGAATGCTGCCAGGAGTAGGTAGCCTGGGTCTGTGGAGCAGGCGGCTGGGGCTGGGGCCCGGGCCGGCACCACGGAGGCAGCGTTCATGGAGAGATGGGTGCGGCAGTCGATGATGGTACGAGGACAGACACGTGGAAGTGCGGACACCACTGCCAAGGGAAGGAACAAAGGAGGACCCGGCGTGGGGTACTTGGAACTTTGTCAGCCCCCTTCATGGACAACTATTTACATACCTTGTGTATGCAAACAAAGAATTTCACTGCGACCTATCATGTGACAATAGTCAATTCAATTCAATTAGGGGTTTCAGCTACAGGGGCGGTTAGATAGGCGTGGATTGTTTTTTCTGGAATTCAGAGGTTGAGAGGAAACTTGATAGAGGTGCCTCTCATAACATTGTGAGAGACACAGATCAGGTAGACAGCCAGAACTCCCCCCCCAGGGTGGAAACGTCCAACACTAGAGGGCCTATTTCAGGTGAGAGAGGGAGTGTTTAATGTAGATGTGTAGGGCAAGCCTTTTACACAAAAACATCATGTTTGTGCCGAACATGCTACCTACCAAGTTAAACTGATCTTGCCTGCGTGTACATGATCCATATCCCTCTATTCCCTGCATATCCCTCTATTCCCTAGTTATCTAAAAGCCTCTTAAATGCCACTGTCATATCAGCCTCCACTACCACCCCTGCCAATGTCTTCCAGGCCCCCACTACTCTCTGCATAGAAAAACTTGTCCCGCACTTATATTCAATGCCCCTAGCAATGAAGGCAAGCATACCATACTCCTTTTATTACCACCACTACCATTTGAGCTGCTACCTTCTATAACCCTTGAACCTGGACTCCAAGATCCCTCTGCACATCCAATGCACCTTTAAATCTCCTCAGCAAACCCTGCAATGCCATTCCCAAAATACTAGAGTCACAGCAAGTCACATTGGTTTTCCTGACTCGTAACTTGGAACCTAGATCATTCTGTTCTAAATAACTTACCAAGTGTAATAGCATATCTTTACCTCAGAAACAGGAATGAAAAAGCAGTACATTTCTGCAATTTTTTAACCATTTAAATAACAGTCAATTTTACCATATCCTGAAAAAAAATGTCAGGACAATTCACTCTGTTTGTGAATATGTCCAAACTCCAGTCTTCCTTGGGAATGACAAATTTGGCCAAATGTTTCTTGTGCACATTTTCAATGGCCTGCTAACACAAGGTTTCTTCCACAAAGGTGGAGGGAAATAGAACTTCTAAATCCGACCAACCTTAATGAATCTCAAAGTAAAGGATATGGTTCATTCCATCTCTTAGTAATTAGTTGTAAGGATTTACTCCTGATGCAGGGTTACGCAGCACAATGAAATCTTTCCCAACAACAGGGAAGTGGATGGGATAAATTTGATGATTTTCACCAAAACAAACACATAATACTTCTTGTTCAAGAAGGAACTGCAGATGCTGGAAGATCGAAGGTACACAAAATTGCCGGAGAAACTCAGCGGGTGCAGCAGCATCTATG
This sequence comes from Leucoraja erinaceus, assembly GCF_028641065.1. Lineage (NCBI taxonomy): Eukaryota > Metazoa > Chordata > Chondrichthyes > Rajiformes > Rajidae > Leucoraja > Leucoraja erinaceus. The sequence goes on along the minus strand of NC_073381.1, from coordinate 82,150,984 downwards.
GAGCGAAGAAAATAGGCGACGTTTCGAGCCGAAACCCTTCTTCAGACTGATGGGGGGGGGGGGGGGGGGGGGGAGGGGAAGGAAGGAAAAAGGGGAGGAGGAGCCCGAGGGCGGGGGGATGGGAGGAGACAGCTCGAGGGTTAAGGAAGGGGAGGAGACAGCAAGGGCTAGCAAAATTGGGAGAATTCAACATTCATGCCATCAGGATGCAAGCTGCCCAGGCGATGAGGTGCTGTTCCTCCAATTTCCGGTGTTGCTCACTCTGGCAATGGAGGAGACCCAGGACAGAGAGGTCGGATTGGGAATGGGAGGGGGAGTTGAAGTGATTACTTCTTGATTAGTAGGGCTGTGAGGGCCTATGGGGAGAAGGCGGGGGAATGGGGTTAGGAGGGAGATATATCAGCCTTGATTGAATGGCGGTGTAGACTTGATGGACTGAATGGCCTAATTCTGCTCCAATCACATGAATACTGCAAACTCTAAAATCATCAGCAGATTAGGCAGCATCTCTTAAGAGAAGCAGAGTTGGTATCTGTGATGACAGAAAATTTGAGAGGGAAGGAACAAAAGAGAGATCGGTGATCACATGACAGGAGAGATAAAAAGTGACAGATGGACTGAGGTTCAAGGTCAGGAATGGGAATGGAACAAACAATATCGATTCTAAAGGATATGTCAATAAGGATCTCAAAACAATTAGCCGAGTTATATTTAACATTTTATAGTCTCACGGCTACGCAACATGGAAATAGATCCTTCCGCTGACATTTTCCACGCCAATCAAATTGGGCTGGTATCATTTGCCTGGATTTGGCCCATATCCCTGTAAACTCTTCCTATCCTTGTATCTATCCAAATGTCTATTAAAAGATGTTGTGTCAATTTATATAGCGTCCTCGGGCAGCTCATTACAGATTCGGCCAACACTCTGAGGGGAAAAAGGTGAGGTCCCTCTTAAATCTCTCCCCTCTCACCTTAAGCCCATGCCTTCTTATGGAAAGCAACCAGACGTTTGGTATCGTGTTTGCAGACTGAATGAAGATTGATTTCTACCATGTGGCTTAGCCAACATGTGCAGAGATCTCTTTGCATCAGTGAATACGCAACATCAAACTGAAAGAACTAGTGAATTGCCATTTGACCTCGAGAGCTTGGAAGTAAAGCACTGTAGACTGACACAACATGCTGCAGTAACTCAGTGGGACAGGCAGCATCTCTGGAGAGATGGAATGGGTGATATTTTGGGTCAACACCCTTCTTCAGACTATCTATCTTCAGTTTAAACCAGCATCTGCAGTTCCTTCCTGCAAGTCAAGCAGTGCCGAGGGAGATGGCTTATGAAGTGTAGGCTGTCGGTAGCTGTGTTGAAAGCATCCCATCAGAATGCATTTGATTTGACAAACTTCTCTGCCCGACATAGCAAGAAATTGCAATGTGGTGGATGCAGCCCAGTCCATCGTGTAACGGAGAGGACAAGGTGCTTTGGGGATGGAGAAACTGGCAGCAAAGTGTTACAAGTGGAATCCTAAACCAATGTCTTTTTAACATTGTTTAAGATAGCCGATCAAGTCTCTCATCAGGTTAAAATATGGGCAGATTAACCTTTTGGATTATCCACTGTCAAAGTTGGACAGTTGAAAAATTCTCTTTTAAGGGGCCTTCTCTTCTATTTCTACTTTCCTCTTTCTCTCTTCCTTTTTTTATTTTTTATATACACACTTCACGTTTTTCTACTCTCTACCATCTATTTCTCCACTTTTTCCCCTTTCTATTGCTTTCTTTTTCTTGTTCTGCTTACTTCTTTCTTATAACATAAAACTAGAGGTTGTACATAGAATGGATTACGTTATTACATAGTTGGCACCTAAAATTAGGTGCCACTGTACTGTTTTGTGCTGTATTAACTTCTAATAAAATTAAAAAAAAAAAAAAAAAAAAAAAGTTGGACAGTTGAGAAGTCAAACTTGATGGAAATGTTCTTAAAATATAGTTATATAATCATGTTGACAGTTTAAATCTAGTGCAGGTGAAGGCAAAAAATGGGTTTCCAAGCTGCAACGGAGAGGGCAACTCTTTCTGTGGTTTCAGTCTGAAGAAGGGCCTCGACCTGAGAACACGTCCATGTTCTCCAGAGATGATGCCTGCCCCGCTGAATTAGTCTGGCACTTAGTCATAGAGTTATAGAGCATGGAAACAGGCCCTTCAGCTTGTCCATGCTGACCAAGATGTCCCACCTGCCTGCGTTTGGCCCATATTCATCTACATCTTTCCTATCCATGAAGCTGTCCAAATGTTCTTTAAATGTTGTTATGATACCTGCCTCAACTACCTCCTCTGACAGCTTGTTCAACATACCCACCACCCTCTGTGTGAAAAAGCTGCCCCTCAGGTTCGATTTATTTTTCTCCTCTCACCTTATCCTATGTCTTCTGGTTCTGGAGTCCCCTTACCCTGGGTAAAATACTCTGTGCATCTACCCTGCCTATTCCTCTGGTGATCTTTTACATCTCTAGAAGATCACCCCTCATTCTCCTGCACTCCAAGGAACAAAAGCGCGACCTTTTCCAACCTCAGTCCCTCAAGTCTTGGCAATACCCTGGTAAAGCTAGAAACAAGGAACATCAGATGCTGGTTTACCAATTCGAGATCCAAAGTGCTGGAGTAACTCCGCGGGTCAGGCAGCATCCCTGGAGAACGTGGACAGGTAAAAGGTTTCGGGTCGTGGCCCCTCTTCAGACTGATTCCACAGTAAATCTTCTCTGCGTGCCTTTCCCGTGCATGTTTTACAAGTTTGACTGTGTTATGCGGTGTTGACAAAACAGCCAACCCTTTCTCATCAATTAGTGAAAACCCTTTTAGTTAATGAGCGCAATCGGGGTGAGCAACCTAACAGTCATTTGGCAACGACATCGTTTACATAAATAACATGGAATGCTGTACTGCTAAGTCACAATAAAGATGACTTGGGTTTGAACGACCGAGGCTGGTGAAATATGCAATGCATGAAATATGCACCAAGTCAATTCGGATTTGGATATCTAATCTTAGAAATCACAGCCACAATTTTCATCAGCTTTCCACCAAATGTAAACTTAAACGTCCGATCACAGTTAAACAATTCAATGAAGAAATTGTCGTTTAAAGTTTTGTTTATAGAAAGCTCATTCTTCTAAAAAAAAAAAAAATCACGATATAAAACTTAGGAAACACACCTTCCCAATCTTATGCTTTCCATCATTTATAGAGCCAGCTACCGGCAATACAGAATAGGATCTACAGCAAAGAATATAATAAAATTAACCTAACTTACCAAACGTGAGATTTCAATGTGGCAGTTTTGCAGTCAGTCCGACGTCTGTGACACTAATAAACTTTATGTAAATCCACGCCACTACAAGACTGGTTCATCTTCCACAACCGCCAGATGACAACAATTGTACAGGGGCCGAGCAGGAGCACCTCATATCTTCGCGTACCTGCATCTCTGCAGTCGGGGCCAAACAGGAACTGAAAATTCATGATCAAGTGCTGTTCTTGCATGCGTGTTGGTGTAACATGGATCCGACGTTGCGCCTCCCCCAAACACAGCCGGTTCCCTCAAACTGTAGGTGGCGAGCTTGTTGCCTTGATGTGTTCTTTTGTCCAATGGTCTCGCCCCACGACTTGTCCCAGGGCCATATCCTGCCGAGCCACGTCAGACATACACGTCTCTAATCCGCACACCGACCTCCTAGTTCCGCCATCAGTGTGTGGAAATAGGCCCTTCGGCCCAACATGTCCCAGCTACACTAGTCCCACCTGCCTGCGTTTGGCCCATATTCCTCCAAACCTGTCCTATCCATGTACCTGTCCAAATGTTTCTTAAACGTTGCAATAGTCCCTGCCCCAACTACCTTCTCTGGCAACTCGTTCCATACACCCACCACCCTTAGTGTGAAACAGTTACCCCTCAGATTCCCATTAACATTCCCCGCCCCTCTCACCTTAAATGTATGTCCTCTGATTCTCAATTCTCCCACTCCTGGGCAATAGATTGTCCTACCCGATCTATTCCTCTCATGATTTAATACACCTTTATAAAATCACCCCTCAAAGATGTAGATGCCACTGATCTCCAGCAAAACATAGAAACATAGAAATTAGGTGCAGGAGTAGGCCATTCGGCCCTTCGAGCCTGCACCGCCATTCAATATGATCATGGCTGATCATCCAACTCAGTATCCCGTACCTGCCTTCTCTCCATACCCTCTGATCCCCTTAGCCACAAGGGCCACATCTAACTCCCTCTTAAATATAGCCAATGAACTGGCCTCAACTACCCTCTGTGGCAGAGAGTTCCAGAGATTCACCACTCTCTGTGTGAAAAAAAGTTCTCCTCATCTCGGTTTTAAAGGATTTCCCCCTTATCCTTAAGCTGTGACCCCTTGTCCTGGACTTCCCCAACATCGGGAACAATCTTCCTGCATCTAGCCTGTCCAACCCCTTAAGAATTTTGTACGTTTCTATAAGAAACAAGCACATGCTGCCCTATTGCTACCATTTTTTTCAGCCAGTTCTTCTCTTGCCTTTAGTTTAGCTTAGTTTAGTTTCGAGATACAGCGTGGGAACAGGTCCCTAGGCCCACTGAGTTTGCACCGACCAGCGATCCCCACACACACACACTATCCTACACACACACACTAGGGACAATTTACACATTCACCAAGCTAATTAACCTACACAAATTAACTTTCAAACCCGTACGCCTTTGGAGTGTGGAAGGAAACCGAAGATCTCGGAGAAAACCCACGCAGTCACGGGGAGTACGTACAAACTCCGTACAGACAGCACCCGGGTCTCTGGCGCTGCAAGCGCTGTAAGGCAGCAACTTTGCCACTGGGGCACTGGCACACCCGTAGAAAAAAGAGGGGAGTTTAAAGTTTTGCTGTCTTTGTGTTTCCCCTGTACTGGATCGCCATATTCCTGCTCTACAACACAATACTCATGTCATCATACATCCAGGTATTGCTGAATGGGTCATATCTGTGACTCCTGTTTTTTTTTTAGTTTAGTTTAGATACAGCAAAGAAACGGGTCCTTCGACCCACCAAGTCCACACTGACCAATGACCACCTACCTATACACTAGTGTTACCCAATGCACTCTTGGGACAATTTTTACCGAAGCCAATTAACCTACAAACCTGTAGGAAAGAACTGCAGATGCTGGTTTAAATCGAAGGTAGACATAAAATGCTGGAGTAACTCAGCGGGACAGGCAGCATCTCTGGAGTGAAGGAATGGGTGAGATGCTGCCTGTCCCGCTGAGTTACTCCAGCATTTTGAACCTACAAACTTGTTTGTCTTTGGAGTGTGGGAGAAAAGCCTTGCACCCGGAGACCACCCACGCAGGTCACGGTGTAGTGGCCATTTGGCTTCATTTTGTGTGTCATAAATGATGGCATTTGCCTTTAAATTTAGCCTGCCCGTAATTATGTGGGTTGGATTTATTACATAGTCGGAGGTGTGTTTGCTGCGGGGATTCTGGCGCAGAAGCTGTAACTTGTTAGTTTAGTTTTGGAGCTCAGCATGGCAAGAAGGAATATCCTTCGACCATGTGGAGTTTTGCTGAGACATGAGGAGTTTTCTAATTTTTAAAAGCGATATGCTGGAGTTTGACGAAGATTAAAGTGTATGAGTCAGAGAAGAATGTTGGATGAATATCTTGCTGTTTTTCTGCAACAATAAAGAAACCAGTAATCAAAAGACTGTTATGAAGATTTATCTTTCGAGCTCTGAAATTCTCATGGAGAGCTCACGTGCGTAATACGACATTCTCATAACCCCATGTTGTCTCCTAAGTAGCTAGATGGAGTAACTTCTCGAACAATATAAATAATGGCCACTATATACGGGTAGAACGTGCAAACTCCATACAGACAGCACCCGTAGTCAGGATCGAACCTGGGTCTGTGGCACTGTAAGGCAGAAATTCTACCGCTGAGCCACTGTGCCATAAATTTACTTTTAAACTCAAATTCTATCTGGCAGGGAAATAGCATCTAAATTGTAATAGTAAAAGGAACATGGTGCAAGTCACTCAGTGGACCAGGCAGCATATCTGGAGAATATGGACTGGCTACCACAAATTGTAGAAACAAAGAACTGCAGATGATGGCTTACACATAAACTACACTCACAGTTTAAACCTATTTCAAATTGTATTGCCCACTTTGGAAAAATACTCTCTGACTGGCAATTCGGGTCTGGACTCTTCATCAGACTGATTGATCAGTCTTAGATACACTCTTAGCGAGTCAGGCAGCATCTGTGAAATAGGCCATTTCCTTCCACAGCCTAGTTCCTTCCACAGATGCTGCCTGACTCGCTAAGTTCCTTGAGCTGTTTTTTGCTCAAGATTTCAGCAATCGCCGTCTTTTGTGTCTCCAAAAATATCCTTATTTACAGTGGTAATTTGGAGAGCAAATATTAGAAATACATACTTCCAATTTTCACACAACTGTAACCCCAAAAGTGAAATCGGGAATAATAGTTGAAAGAGTTATTAGCAAATTAATACATCACTGCAAGAGATAATAATAAATTTTATTTTTGGGCGCCTTTCAGACATCTCAAGGACACCTTACAAAGATTCACAGGAATAAAAAACATATAATCAGAATAAAATAAATAATAAAGACATCACAGAAACACAAATTAAAAACATAATTCAGTCCAAAAACAAAAAATCAAAAACGCAATGTGAAGAGAGAGCAGCGGCAGCTAAAGCGCGCCAGCGTCCACTCTCTCTTCACGGCACCCACCTTGGACAAGGACTAACAGGATTACGTAGAGACAAAAAATCATCCCCCCACAATGGATACCACTGTGGGGGAAGGCACAATGTCCAGTCCCCATCACCCAAAGTCAGGCCTATTGAGGCCACCGCAATTGCCTCTACAGAGGCCCGATGTTCCTGGCCGTTCTCACCGGGTGGTCTTGCCCCGGCGTCAGGCGAGTCCTTTCAGCGGCTGGGCCACCTGGAACGGCCGTTTCCAACTGGAGACCGCAGCTTCCGAAGCCGACAAGGCCGCGCCGGTTTGGAGCTCCCAGGCTCCCGATGTTGAAATCGGCGCCGCCCGCTCCGCTCAGCAGACCCGCAGCCCGGAGGTGTTGATCTCGGCGGTCACAGCTCACCAGAGCTCCAGCGCGTCGATCCAGCGCGGCGACCCAGGCAAGGCATCGCCTGCTCCGCTCCGCAATAGTGCTCCAGCGCTGTGCCGCCACCGAGGCCGAGGTGCTGGGCGGTCCCCGCCAGGAAACGGCGCTCCACGCCCGCTGGTAGGCCGCGAGGACGGGTCGACGGAGAAGCCCGGAGAAAAAGCTGCCTCACCGACCAGGTAGGGACCTAGAAATAAAATTGCCCCCTACCCCCCACATTAAAAAGTCCATTTCTCCAAACGGACGAAACACAGGATTTACTAAAAACTTTTAAAAAAGCGAATTAAACGGACGATCAAAGATCAAATTCCCTAAGATCAAATTTTAACAGTAGCCCTCTTGAATGCCCTTTGCCTGGCCTTATTTTAGCCCCTTATTCATTATTTTGGATTCCATGATAATCTAGGGAAACAGTACATAAAACAGGATTATTCAGCAGTGTCAATGGAGAGAGAAAGGCAGTTAAATTAAAAGGCCACAAAGCACTGAAATAACTCATTGGTTCAGGCAGAATCTCTGGAGAACATGGGTAGGGAACGTTTTGGGTCATAGACCAGGCCCTTTGGCCCAACCTGACCAACATGCCCCATCTGAACTACTCCCCCTGTCTGCTTTGGGCCCATATCCCTCTAAACCTATCCTATCCATGTACCTGTCTAAATGTCTCTTAAACGTTGTGATAGCACCATTCTCAACTACCTCCTACGGCAGCTTGATCTATTTCCCCACCACGCTTTGTGTAAAAAGTGACTGTCAGGTTCCCTTTAAATCTTTCTCCCCCCCCCCCCCCCCCCCCCTTAAACCTATGATTAGTGATTCCCCTTCTCTGAGCTAAAGACTGTGTGTTTAACTGGTCTATTCCTCGGGACCTTTCTTCAGACTGTTACTCCAGCACTTTGTGTCTTTAGACTTTAAGAGATGCAGGTGTGTCCTTTCGTATAAACAAGTATCTGCAGTTCCTTGAAGGTAGTTGACTTTTCGGGTTAGTTACTCTTCATCAAAACTGGAAACGAGCGAAAAAGCACCATGTTTTAAGTTGCGGACTAGGAGGAGGGCCACAGTGAACAAAGGCAATGTTAGATTATTGAGATCAAGGTTGTCCAGGAAACACAGCTACTTTCTGTGCTAAGTGAGAAAACGGATGGAAGTTAATCATTGCTGGTCTGACTGAAGAAGTGTAAACACAGGAAGATGAATCAGGGAGGTTAGTAAGAGACGCTTTGCCAATATTGTGCGATGTAAAACACAGCAGTTGCCTGAAAACTGAATTGAGGAATGCTGGCAAGACTCTGCACACCCTGCTGCTTGGGGAAAGAAGAAAAAACATAATATTTTGAACATCATTGTATCTGCGATGATTTCCCTTTTAGAGTTATATACAGCACGGAAACAGGCCCTCAGCCCAACGTCCATTTGTCTGCCTTTGGCCCATGTCAATCTAAACCTTTATTATTTATGTACCTGTCCAAGTGTCTTTTAAATGCTATTATACTACCTACCTCCTCTGGCAGCCCGTTCCACATACCCACCTCCAGGGGCGGATTAAGGCTCACTGGTGCCCTAGGCACTGACCAATCTTGGTGCCCCCCTCCTTTCCACACTGTCCCAGTCCATTTTAGTTGTTGACCTGTCTGACCAGATATACAATGCAGGTTGCAGCAGTACAAAAATGTATTCCTATGATAACACAATATACTGTACAAACTAAGCCAAGCTTGGGTTACATAAAGTTCTACAAAAATGCAATACAACATCTATTTTAATGTTTCACAAGTTAAATGTATCAAAGTTCCAATATTCATGACCTGAAAGGCATTTTTCTACATTTCATTTTTGCAAAATCACTGATAACATCCTCGAAATTAATACTTCTCAGAATGTCTGCTTGAATTATTAATATACACAGTGAGTCGAGTCTTTCTTGAAGCATAACTGATCTATTTGGGTTTTTTACACGTTTCAGTTGTGAGAAAGACCTCTCTGTTGTGCAGTTGGTGACCATTAATGTTAAACATATTCTTAAGGCAATTTCAACATTTGGAAAGGCACTCTCTAGTTTGTCTTCTGTAATTGTGTTGTAAAGTTCCATGTGAGTGAAAGATGTTTTCTTGGTTGTTTTAAACTTATGAAGAACATATGAATGGAACTGCTGAAGCTCTGTAGACAAAGTGTTGTTCATGTCATCTGGATAAACATCAATGCAAGTCTTTGAGTACCTTTCACTTTCTGATAATTGGGAATTAGCACCTTGTTGGGTGGCATTAGGAACATCTGTCAGACAAGAGAATCTGTCTGCTATTTCAGTGTACACCTTTCGTCTCCTCCTCATTTCCGTTTCTAACTTTTCAACAAATACATAAAAAGTGGAGATACGGAATTTTTTACAAATCTTCATTCGTTTTTTTTTTTTCTTTTCACCCCCTTTGGCCCTGGTGCCCTAAGCACGTGCTTAGTCTGCTTAATGGTTTCCGCCCCTGCCCACCTCCCTCCAAGTGAAAATGGTACTCCTCAGGTTCCTATTAAAATTTCCCCACTCTCCATAAGCCTATGTCCTCCGATTCTTCATTCCCCTACTCAATGGTTCAATGGTTACATTATTACATTTGCAAAGTGCTCACAGTGAAATTCTTCTTCTTACAAACTCCAGTAGAGTATTGCCATACCCAACCCTTGTGAAAGTCTCCTGGTATGCTTCAGTTCCTCCTCTCTCCGAAAGAGTTCCCCACAACCCTCTCTTGCTTCAATCTCCCTATGTCCCTCTCCCCTGATTCATTCCTAGACTCTCCCTCTGGTGAAAACCCTACCACTCTATCCAGGACTGGTAAGTTTCATGGTTATCTCATCGTTCTATTAAACGCTCATAACCCAATCATTCTTGGGATTATTCTCGTTCACATTATGGTGTAATCTACAGTTGAAAAACAAAACATAAATAGGGTTTCTTATCAATCAAAACATGTTATTTGTTGCTCTTTCCACAGACGCTGAGGATCTACTGCATGTTCTACTTCAGCATTCCATTGCGATTCCCGTAATTACAAAGACATTACAGGTGGAATATCCTCTTGAAATCTTCAATCTCTATAGTTAAACATTCATTGCTTCTTCTTAGGGTGTGGTTGACACTGGTGATGCATTTACTTGGTACATCTAAAGTAGTGCAGGGAACATGGTAATCAGTCTTATCAAACCAGGGAAATTTCAGTAACTGTTACAAATTAATGAATGCCAGGACCCTTCCTGTAATGACTGTGAGGTGAACTGAGTTACAGAAAGGCCAGTCCCGACAAGGATGGTGGGTTTTTCCCGATAACATGTCAGCCAGTTGCAGGTTACAAATAAAATAAAAGCCACCAAGTCACTTTCATGCAAACTGTATTTCATAGATTCCCAATTATTAAGCTGTTGTGGTGACATTCAAAACCTTGCTCTGTGGACTTATATTCTTGTCCTGATTGCATAAAGTAGCATTGCCAGTTACATTCTTAAAAGGCAAAATCTCTTCTTAAAACATAGCTTTTATACATCATAAGACCATTTTGAGTCTTTAACATGTGATGTCTTGTGTTGTTCAGGTTACAGTGCCGTAGCGTTATACATCACGAAACAGGCCCAACTTGCCCATGCCGACCAAGATTTCCCATCTACACTAGTCCCACCTGCCTCTGTTGGGCCCATATCCTTCTCAACCTTTCCCTCGCATTTACCTGCCCAAATGTCTCAGTAAATGTCTCAACTACCTCCTTTGGTCCTCTGGTTGTTTAACAACAGAAACCTGGAGTCATAATAATGAAATTAGTAACTTTTGGCATAACAAAAGTAATTATAATTCAAAATATGCGATTACATTTTATTGACTTCTATTCTATTAAATGTAGGCTGGTAAACTAAACATAGAGGAACCACTGTGGAAACTGATAAGGCTGGGCTCAGTTCCATGGGGATTAAATACAGTAGTCCAGTACACATTGAGCAATTAAAATGGTTAATTATTGAATACAAGTTAATATTTTCAGTTTGGTATTCTATATCTCTTCATGCAGGATACAGCAGGTCATATCCACACTAAATTTATTTCACCTATTTTTGTAAATATATTAGTTAAAATATACCGGCATTTATATCATGCAATCCATGACTACATTTGTCAATTCTCAAATGTCACTTGTGACGTAAGGAAGATTGTTAACAAATTTAGGCACAGTGAGAATCCACAAATAATTATCCCCAAAAATGTATCTTTGTCTTGGAAGTGTGCGTTGATAATAAGAATTGGCAAGAGAAATCTAAGAGGACACCCCTGTTCTTTGAAGTTACATGCTTGCTTTTATATTCGGCCAACACGACAAAAACAGATTCAGTTTCACAAGAGGTACAGGAGTGTGAAAACGCACACCGGCAGATTCACAAATAGTTTCTTCCCAGCTGTCATCAGGCAACTGAACCATCCTATCAACTACTAGAGAGCTGTCCTGTGCTACCATCTAACTCATTCGAGACCCTCCGATTGTCTATAATCAGACTTTACTGGACTTTATCTTGCATCATATGTTATTCTCTTTATTCTGTATCTGTACACTGTGGATGGCTCCATTATAATCATGTATAGTCACGTATATAAGGTGGCATAGCGGTCTTACAGCTCCAAAGACCCGGGTTCAATCCTGACTACGGATGCTGTCTGTACGGAGTTTGTATGTTCACCTGCATGGGTTTTCTCCAAGATCTTCGGTTTCCTCCCACCCTCCAAAGGCGTACAGGTTTGTAGGGCAATTGGCTTGGTGTAAATGTAAATATTGTCCCTAGTGTGTGTAGGATAATGTTAACGCGCGGGGATCGCTGGCTGGTGTGGACTCGGTGGGCAGAAGGGCCTGTTTCCGCGATGTATCTCTAAACCAAACTAAGTCTTTCCGTTGACTGGATAGCACACAACAAAAAGCTTTTCACTGTACCTCGGTACACGTGACAATAAACTAAACGGAAATTGTCCAAACAATGGCACCTGGGATTGTGCAATGCTCGCTCAGTACTGCACCAAGCAGCAACATTATTATCTCAGGTTTCTGCAATGTTGTTTGAATCTATGGTCTTCTGGAAAAATAAATTTCACTGTACCTCCGTTCATGTGACTAAAGCACCCTACCATACCGTATGCATTGTTCTTTTACTCAGATTTCCAGAATGGGTGTTTTTTTGTTATTATAAGGGATTTCACAGATGTAGAGGTAGATTATTTGCAACGACTGTGGGTGTCAAGTTTCTTTATATTTTTAAAGGAAAACTATGAGCCCAGCCAATTTTAAGGTGGACAGAGTGGCTATTTTACGAGGCAACCCCAGGGATAACCACTACACGAAGCTTGGTGGTCAGACATATATGGGGAAGCAGGTGGGTCTAATGCACAAGATAACCTTCAGAAGCGGTATGAGATAAAATGGAAAACTAGTTCACAATCAAAATTCAGGACTAGGACATAAGGGAGACTCAGAGAAAGTTTGGGCTAGTGTGAGTTTTATGGTCTTTAGATTCAAGATTTTCATTCATTGGGCTCTTGTGTCAAAGCAAAATCCCCTAGAGGGGATTTCTGATCTCTAAATAGAGCAAGCGATATCAAAACTCAAAAAACGATCACGCTGAAGCAATCCTCAAAATTTGACACCAAATCAGGAAGTATACAACAAAAAAATATAAATTCCATTTAAATAATTTAGAGTCCATGTAAGTGTCAAACCACATTTTCTGGGGGGGGGGGGGGGGGGGGGGGGGGGGGGCAATCACCTATTTAGAGTGCAAGTTTGTACATGCAATGATTATTATTTTTTAAAGTTAGTTATCCCAGCCTTGACTATTTGCAGCTATCTTTAGCGATACGGGGAAAGCAAAACGGGGAAGATGGCAACAGTGAGGAGTGCGGACTAGTTGGCACATGAGGGTAGTGACTCCGAGTCCTGGTTCCAGAGTTCATAAGTTATAGGAGCAGAAATAGGCCATTCGGCCCATCAAGTCTACTCCGCCATTCAATCATGGCTGATCTATCTCTCCCTCTCAACCCCATTCTCCTGCCATCTCCCCATAACCCCTGACACCACTGGGAGGATCATCACCCGATACACTCCGATCGCCTTTAATGTCTTTCCCATTTGTAAATTTACCTCTTTCTGGTAATCTAATCTTTCGCATCACTCTGCCTTTTGTAATTATTTTTGGCTTGAACGTATCCCGGTATAGTATTATCCGATTCGGTTGGATCGCACGCAAACAAAATCTTTTTACTGTATCATGATACACGTGACACTAATAAACCTAAACCTTATGGGCCTCTCCAACTGGAACTTCTGCATTTTTCTGTTTAACTGTACACATGTAGAGGATGGAAGCTTCTGTCTGATGGTGAACTCTTGACACATTCCCTGTTACAACCTCTGAAATACCCAGCCAGTTTGGCCAATTGTAGGCCTCTTATCTCTGCACCATAAAAGAAAAATCAATCAGCAGACAACAGCAGATCCATTCCAAAAGACCATACTCTATACCCTACAAGTAAGTTAAGATGCACAGCTCAGAGACTTGGAGGTGCTTGCAGAGTCTTTCAACGTAGAAACAGGCGCTTTGGCCCAACTTGACCACACCGGCCAACATATCCCATCTACACTAGTCCCACCTGCCTGCATTTGACCCATAGCCCTCTAAACCTGTTCTATCCAGGTACCTGTCTAAACGATGGGATAGTCCCAGCCTCAACTATCTCCTCTGGCAGCTTACTTCAAACGCCCCATCACTCTCTGTGTGAAATATTCTTGAGAGACTGCGAACAGAACACTACAAAATCATTTTTATTAATTAAAACCTGTGTGGTGTGGTCTTGCATTCTTTTTGATGAAAATACTGATATTTTACAGGTAGCTCTACACACTATTAATACCTGACAATTATGTTCAATATAGTTATTTAAACATGGAAATAACACCAAGCAACAATAATCAGCTTTACATTTTGGCAAATAAAAAAGCTTGCAAAACATTGGCACATGCAGGAAATCTGAAATAAAACAAAAAGTTTCAAAAACTGCTAAAATCTCCACAGAATGTCTACACAAACAAAGGATAGGCTAACTCCTTCCAAACCATCTGGATACATCCTTGGCTGGATCTTTTCCTAGGCTTAGATATTTTAACATCCACAAAACAATTTAAGGTGGTTACAGCAACCATTTTATAAGAAAACAAAAACTCTGTTCCAACAGGCAAGCAAACCAGCAAGCAAACTAAGTGGGGACATATTCATTTTCCTATTACTAAAATCTTGCAGTATCAGAGAAAAATAATCACCCCTCCATATTTTTAAAATTCGTACAAAACAAATTTTTCTTGGACCTGGATATACCATGTAAACCCCGTCTAGTCAAATCATTTCTTAGGCTCTTATTCAAAGTAAAGGTTGAGGAAAAAAAACCACGTTTACGATGTTTAATAGTCGACTATCATTAGCAATGCAAATGTTGAGGTACTTATTATTGACCTGAATAATATCTGGGTAGAATTAGATACTTGTGTGAATGTTAATTTTTTTTCTAATCGTATTATTACTGTGCAAAGCCCTATTTCAATATTTAAATTTGTGTTTTTGTATATATTTCAGCTGTGAACAGTCATTTTATTTCATGTTTGATGTTGGTGGATTTGTTGACATCCTGCTGCTTCTTCGAAGAACTATGCAACCTGTCAGTATGTTAATCAGCTGATTAAAATTTGTAATTAGATGGAGACACAATTGTGAATTTATATTCCTACCAGTAAGACTTCCAATCCACCATCAAAGATTGGATTTAATCTTGTTTATCGATCGTAAGTATATTAAGAACAAAGGTTGTATTTTTGATATTTCGTTGGAGCCTGCCTAAAAAGAATGGCATTAAATGTTGGCTTTCCCCCCACACCACAATGGTAATGACTGTATATTATTAAATAACAATATTTTTGGATTGGCATATCAGTGAAATGCCCGTGTACATTTTAATATATAATCTACAATTAAAAGCAGAACAAGAATAAAATGTTATTTGTAAAATCTAAATGTTAAGTTGGCAATCATACCTTCAAATGTCCTTTATGCAACACTTATCTCACCAACATGCTGAAAGGAAAATGTGATCACCAGGCCTGAGAACATCCCTTTGTGGATTGAAATTTGTAACAGTCAACAGGCCAGTCAGCATCTGTAGAAAGCGGAACAGGTAAAATGCTGCAGATCTTGAAATTCTGTGCCTTTTGAAGAAACATGTGAAACATTACCTCTACCTTCTTCGACAAATGTATTTCTACATGTTCTACATACTGTACTTCCTGAGATATTGATTTTTTTCCCCAAGCAAGCAAGGACATTTTCTATGTTGAGTATTTTAAGTGCAATAAGTTGGATCAATAAAAGAGCAATTTTACGTCAGATATGCCTGGAACTGGCAGCCACTGTCAATGGCCTGAATGTTGATTTCTCTCATTTCAAGTAATCCCGGCATCCTTTTTCTTCCCCCACCCTAGTCAAGGGTTCATAAGTGATAGGAGCAGAATTAGGCCATCGAACCATCAAGTCTACTCTGCCATTCAATCATGGCTGATTGATCTCTCTCCCTCAACCCCATTCTCCTGCCTTCTCCCCATAATCCCTGACACCCGTACTAATCAAGAATCGATCAATCTCTGCTTTAATAATATCTAAAAAATGTCACCCCACCCTTTCCACCGGTCACATTCTTGTATCCCTCTTGATTTCACACCTTCCCCAGCCAACAATGGGCCATTATGGGAACCCTTCCCAACGTCATCTGACATGGATTTGTGCCTGGAAGGTCATGTTTGACTAATCTTCTTGAATTTTTTGAAGCGGTTACTCGGGAAATTGATGAGGGTAAAGCAGTGGATGTTGCATATATGGACTTCAGTAAGGCCTTTGACAAGGTTCCTTATGGAAGGTTGGTTAAGAAGGTTCAATTGTTGGGTATTAATGGTGGAGTAGCAAGATGGATTCAACAGTGGCTGAATGGGAGAAGCCAGAGAGTAATGGTGGATGGCTGTTTGTCAGGTTGGAGGCTAGTGACTAGTGGGGTGCCTCAGTGTTTGGGTCCACTGTTGTTTCTCATGTACATCAATGATCTGGATGATGGTGTGGTAAATTGGATTAGTAAGTATGCGGATAATACTAAGATAGGTGGTGTTGTGGATAATGATGTAGATTTTCAAAGTCTACAGAGAGATCTATGCCAGTTGGAACAGTGGGCTGAAAGATGGCAGATGGAGTTTAATGCCGATAAGTGTGAGGTGCTACATCTTGGCAGGACAAATCAAAATAGGACGTACATGGTAAATGGTAGGGAATTGAAGAATGCAGTTGAACAGAGGGATCTGGGAATAACTGTGCATAGTTCCCTGAAGGTGGAATCTCATGTAGATAGGGTGGTAAAGAAAGCTTTTGTGTGCTGGCCTTTATAAATCAGAGCATTGAGTATAGAAGTTGGGATGTAATGTTAAAATTGTACAAGGCATTGGTGAGGCCAATTCTGGAGTATGGTGTACAATTTTGGTCGCCTAATTATAGGATGTCAACAAAATAGAGAGTAGAGGAGATTTACTAGAATGTTGCCTGGGTTTCAGCAACTAAGTTACAGAGAAAGGTTGAACAAGTTAGGTCTTTATTCTTTGGTTATGGGGGGACTTGATAGAGGTCTTTAAAATGATGAGAGGGATAGACAGAGTTGACGTGGATAAGCTTTTCCCACTTAGAGTAGATTCAAAGAAGAGGACATGACTTGAGAATTAAGGGACAGAAGTTTAGGGGTAACATGAGGGGGAACTTCTTTACTCAGAGAGTGGTAGCTGTGTGGAATGAGCTTCCAGTGAAGGTGGTGGAGGCAAGTTCGATTTTATCATTTAAAAATAAATTGGATAGTTATATGGACGGGAAAGGAATGGAGGATTATGGTCTGAGTGCAGGCAGATGGGACTAGGGGAGAATAAGTATTCGGCACAGACTAGAAGGGCCGAGATGGCCTGTTTCCGTGCTGTAATTGGTATATGGTTATCACCTCCTCCATTTCTCCAGAGATGCTGTCTGACCTGCTGAGTTACTCCAGCATTTTGTATCTGTTTTCTTCTTGATCAGTACTTTGACTCTAACGTATTGTGCATTCTGTTTATCTGTGAATCCCACAACATGTGGAAAGAAGGATTCAGTGCTTTCTTAAATTGATGTTGCTTTACCATAGTGAACACGATGAACGTGTTACTACGAGGAAACACTCATCTCAGGTTCTTGATGCTTATCGAGACAGTCAGTTCATAAGTGACAGGAGCAGAATTAGGCCATTCGGCCCATCAAATCTACTCCATTATGGCTATTTGTCTACTCCTACTCCTCCATTATGGATACAACATTTGTCTTCCTCCTAACCCTGCCTTCTCCTCATAACCCCTGACACCTGTACTATTCAAGAATCTATCTATCTCTGCCTTAAAAATATCCATTGGTTTTGCCTCCACAGCCTGGGGCAAAGAATTCCACAGATTCACCACCCTGTGACTCAAGAAATTGCTCATCTATTTCTGAAAGGAACTTCCTTTAATTCTGAGGCCATGACCTCTTGTCATAGATTCTCCCACTATTGGAAACATCAGCTCCACTTCTACTCTATCCATCTCAACAGAATTCAATGAGTTCATAGATTATTACAATAATGACTTTAGTGGCCATAGGTTGGACATCCACAAGTCTCATTTGTGAAGGAGAAGGTAGGTTTGAAAGGCTGCATTAGCTACACTTTTCCTTATTACTTTCTATTTCTGAAACAGCCCTGGTATTCCACACAGGGGACCTGGAACAAAAAGACTTCAGGTGTTGAAATCTCATTACAAAAACTAAGTTGGATGCATTATAGGAAACACAATACAAAATCAAAGCTGGAGGTGCAGCGGTAGAGGAGCTGTCTTAGGGGGCCAGAGACCTGGGTTTGATCCTGACTACATGTGCGGTCTGTACGGAGTTTGCACGTTCTGCCTGCGAATGCGTGGGATTCCTCCAGGTGCTCTGGTTTCCTCCCACATTCCAAAGATGTACAGGTTTGTAGGTTAATTGGCTTCTGTAAATTGTCCCTGGGGTGTAGGATAGAACCAGTGTACGGGTGATCACTGGTCAGCGTGGACTCGGTTAGGCCAATGCTGTATCTCTAAACTAAACTAAATACAATAGCAGGCAAGACATCATCAATGGAGAAAAAACAGAATCAATGTTTTGGGTAGGAAAGAACTGCAGATGCTGGTTTAAATCGAAGGTAGACACAAAATGGTGGAGTAACTCAGTGGAATAGGCCGCACCTGTGGAGAGAAAGAATGGGTAACGTTTTGGGTCCAGACCCTTCTTCAGACAGTTGTCAGGGGAATGGGCAGTTCAGAGATAAAATGTAGTTGGAGACAATAAGACTGGTGGGAGAACTGGGAATGGGGAGGGGATGGGGAGAGAGGGAAAGTAAGGGCTACTTGAAGTTCGAGAAGTCAATGTTCATACTGCTGGGGTGTAAGCTACCCAAGCAAAATATGACGTGCTGTTACTCCAATTTGCGCTGGGCCTCACTCTGACAATGGAGGAGGCCCAGGAGAGAAAAAGTGGGAAGACAAGCAAGCACGTTTTACATTGCAGAGAGCGAGAGAGATGGAATTCTGTAAGCAGAGCAACACTGTCATAGTAATAATTACTTTAAAAAACATATATTTTGAGGTAGAAAAAAATAAAATCAATTTAAACATAAAAGTACAGCCACATCAATGAATATGAAAATAAAATGACCCAAGATTGTTAAATTCAATATTAAGTCTCAGTAGCTCTCTGCCTAATAATCTTAGAACATATAAAAGTACAGCACAGAAACAGGCTCTTCATTCTGCAATATCTTTGCTGAACATTATGTCAAGATAGACTAATCTCATCTACCTGCACACGATTCCTATCCCTCGATAGCCAAGAAGAAGATGTTGCTATTATTTCTACATCCATCACCCTTAGCAATGTGTTCCTGACAACCACCACCCTCTGTGCAAAAACCTTGTCAGTCTCCCTACCTGCAACCTCCAGCAACCACCTGCAACCTCCGCGAACCGCACGGAAGCCTTGGATGGGGCGCAAAGTCTCCAGAGGTTTCCGTTCAGGTTTCCTAAGTGGGACAGGGGCATAACTGTACTCTGTCTATGCCTCTACTCATTTTATATACTTCTAGTAGGTCTCCCCTCAAGAGATAAAAAGTCCAAGTTTGTCCAACCCCTCCCTGTAGCTAATACCACCTAATTCAGACAGCATTCTGATAAAATTAGACAATAGACAAAGCAGTAGGCCATTCGGCCCTTCGAGCCAGCGCCGCCATTCAATGTGATCTTGGCAAAGACGTACAAATCTGTACTTCTTTGGAATGTGGGAGGAAACCGGAGCACCCAAAAAACCCCACGCGGTCACAGGGAGAACCTACATCCTCCGAGCTGACAGCACCCATAGTCAGGATTCAACCCTGGTCCGCAACTCTACCGTTGCGCCACTGTGCCGCCCTGGTGATGATTAACTCAAAATATTGACTGTTTTTCCTGGTCCGTGATTATGCTGGTGGACTTAACAAAGCAGCGTGAATTATGACTGAATAGAGATGAAAAATCGCTTCTTGTTTTAAAAACATCCCCAAAAAAAGCCATATTTACTTGATTAATAATCAGAAAGGAAATTGAGTACCAATTGATGCAAACACGTCTTACCTTATATTCAGATCCAAAGCAACAAGAGGAAATGTCCTTCAAACTCTTAACTGTTATATAAGTTCTAAATGTCTTTTATGTATTTTTGATATATATATTTGATGTACTTCCAACCACAAATATAATGACCTAGAGCAGTGATTCCCAACCTGGGGCCATGGCAAATTTCAGGGGGGCCACAGAAAAATGTTGGGATTTAGGGGGCCACAGGTTCAATGAAGGGGGCCACAGAGCTACCACCCTGTTGCCTCCTAAATTTCAGTTCTAATAAATTTAAGTCTATGTAGTTAAAATATTTTTGATGTTTGAGGAATAGAATAAAAGAGAATATATATGTGTAATTAATAGATACTGATATTTTTATGGAAGGCGTTATAATATTGAAGTACTTTTTTCCTGCTAATAATGTCAGGGGGGACCACAGAAAAATTAAAAGATCCCAAGGGGGCCATGAGCTAAAAAAGGTTGGGAACCATTGACTTAGAGATTAAAGAGTGTTCCAGGGTACTGCAGCAAAAGCAAACTGCTGGTTGAACTCAGCAGGTCAAGCAGCGTCTGTGGATGCAATGGGACAGTCGACATTTCAGGACTTCACCATTGATCCAGGGCAAACCCTGAATTAATAGCTCACAGTTAACACCATTAATAGGCTTGCCTTGGCAGATCTTGCACAGAGGTCATGAAGAATGAGATGCACCCGATATCTGGAATGTCATTGAGAATATCATTGATTAGCGAGGATCTGAAAGCATGATTTCTCAGAATGATCAGTAAGGAATGGTTCGTCATCAGGAAAACCTTTTGTGTCAGTTTAACGTGGGATTGTTAAGAGGACTTTTATCGTAATTTTATGCCAAAGAATGAATAACCTTTCAGAAGCTTACAAACTCTATACATGCAGCACGCATAGTCAGGACCGGACCCGGATCTTTACGGCATGGTGGTACAGCAGTTGAGTTGCTACCTTTCAGCACCAGAGACCTGGGTTCGATGCTGACTATGGGTTCTGTTTGTACAGTTTGTACGTTCTCCCTGTGACAAGTAGGTTTTCCCCAGGTGCTATGGTTTCATCCCACACTCCAAAGAGTATGAAGAAGGGTTTCGGCCCGATACATCACCCATTCCTTCTCTCCAGAGATGCTGCCTGTCCCGCTGTCGCTCCAGCATTTTGTGTCTACCTCCAAAATCGTGCAAGTTTGTAGGTTAATTGGCTTTGGTAAAAATTGTAAATTGTGCCCAGCCTGTAGGGTAATGCTAGTGTATGGAGATCGCTGGTAGGTGCAAACTCGGTAGGCTGTATCTCTAAACTAAAGGAGCATGTACTTATGACTAGGTGCATAAAATTTACAGAACAAGCTCACATCATCTGAAATTAACCAGCATCATAACATATTGAACAAATTGAGATAACAACTAATCAAGACCTATTTTTATTTGGTATCTCATCTAAATAGTATCAAAATCAAATATTAGCAGATTAATGTTAAGAGGCTGAATTATTCAAACATATTAAAACATATAAACTTTAATCTGCAAAATTCAAATGTGTTAAATATAAAATGCACATTATAATTGTACTTTGTAAAATTCAACTCTCCCACATATTTTTTTTTAAATGGTACAGTAAATATATTGGGTGTAAATGACATTATTCTTAGTACAAAGCATGCTTTGGACTTTCCATTATTTTCAAAGAATGGGGTAAAGATCAGTTTAGGATGTAACAACTGATTCAGTGCCACTGTTAATCCCAAAGTGGCACTTTCAGCATTATCTTTCAACCTCCTGAATGACGTTGGTACAGGAAGCCTGACTTTCAGAAGAGATACCAATGTGGTAACTGCATTTGCAAATAAAGGGAATGGCAACATAAACTACACTTAGACTTAAAAGTGTTGATAAAAGCGGGTGCTTGTGTGCTAATTTATATATAGATTAAACATTTTTAATTCAAATATGTAAGTCAAATATATAAATTAACATGTTAAGGGACATGCATACACACACACAGACAGTTTTTTTGTATCCTCCAAATGGGGAGGAAGAACCAGCTGGCTGCAAGGTCAAATACAAATTAAATCACGAAAGCTCAAAATTAATAAAGACAAAGATAAACCTCTCATACAATCATTTTCTTGAATTAATTTTTATTTTAAAAATAGGATCAGAATAAGGATCCTAAGGGAAATGGCAAAATGCTGTTCTGCAGATATGAACAGTTATAACAGGAGTATAAGATATACTGTGTATAGAGTTTTCCTTTGTAACGCTGTTATATTAATTTTGTAAGCCCACTTAAATGGTGCCTCAAATTAATAAGCTCAACAAAAGGAATATGGTTTCAGTTATGCTATGCTGTTACAAAATGCTCTTTAAAAACATCAAATGCATTATTTCGATAAAACAGCAGTTTACTTCATTTAAAATTCCAAACACAGTATATTTTATGTGATAAACATATCAGTGAGTGAATGAAAAGGTTCACCTGATCTCAGGGTTCTGATCGCATTCATTACCAACTCAAATGTATTTCTTATCAGAACCCTTAAATAGGATATGGCCTCAATCACTCACAAGTATCCAATATTTTATTTACACAAGTTTTGACAAAGAAATACAAAAGGGAAAGAGACACTTTAATTCAGTTCATGGGAGCATTACTGTTAAGGACCAATCGGAATGAAACAAGGTCACATTGAATTTGTACAAAAAATGACAATTATATCTTGGTTCATTAATTATTTAAAAAAATCTTAAAAGAAGTATATATTTAAATAAGAAACAGAATGATGTATGGGCACATACCATAACCACAGTCTAAAACTTGACTGGATATAGCACAATGGTTTCTTAATGAGTGTGATCCTTCTCTAAATATCCTATTCATAAGTCAGAATTTGGAACATTTCCTGCTTTTCTTCCCAACGTTTATTAGAATAAAAACATGAAGGAGGGCGGAAAAATGTACTTAAAAATATATATTTTAAAACAAGTATTTGTTTTAAAAAGCTAATCAAATCAAAATGTGGTATACCAAGAAATAAAAACTCGGCAGATTACTTCAGGAAGATAAGTTGCAATAATGCAACTTGGTGAGCAGATTTAAAGGCAAATTAAGCAACGCGTTAAAACTGCCCTGTGGAATTCAGAACTGGGACAACATTCTAAGTACCTTAAAGAAATAATCTGCTTTGACGACTATTGTTTACATTTGGCAGTTTGGATGAGAAATGACCTGCAATCATGTATACATTTACAGCATGCAGTTCATGGCATCTCAACACCTTGTAGAAGTGATTATCTGTGCTCTCATGTAAAAACACGTTTTTCGTTTCTGTTATATACATATAAGTAGGTGGTGTCAAAAGGTAGAAAACTCCGGAGTGTAATAATCTTTATCCCAGCCCTAACCATTAACTAGAAAAAAGAAAAAAAATATATTCAAGGCACAATCACCAAATGCTATTTTGTTTGAGGGAAGTTACTGACTTAATGTAGCATAATAGACATAGGCAGAAAGTGCACAAAAACAACACTGTTGTGCAGTAATATACAATTTGCAGACATCCAATAAAAAGTAATTTGACCATTTAATTGCAGATTACAAAAAAAAGCCAACTTTTCTTTAAAATCAGAAAATAGGGTGCAAGCTCCAGAACATATTACTGCATGGAATGGATTTTAAACCATGTTTTCTCCCCCAAACAAGCCCAATAAGCATAATTGAGCCAATATTCATATACAATGGGACTTTTGCATTGTGACATTTTGTTAACTGCGTACCAGTGCCAAGTAAGTTCCCATTAAATCCTGTACTATTTATTGAAGGGGTAGGAGAAATCCTCACAAATTGAACAAGTCTGGAAATCTCTGTGTGATTCACATGCTTGGTAGTTATAAAATCTCAGAACCTTTTGCAACCAATAAAGGAGTTAGGCATGGTTCTCGTAGACCCTTTAAAAAGATGGAAAGTGTTTGCGTGTGTGCTAAAAGCCACTTGAATAGATGGCACATCTCAACCCCGTTCCTGTACTATATCTTAAAATATTTCTTTTCTACTTACAATATACAATATTTGTGTGTACGCATACGAGCGCCTGTGAAAATGTAACTAAAATCAATCCCCTTTTCTAGTTTGCCTCATATTTTCTTCCTGATTGTGTAAGGTAAGCAAGAAACAACTACTCAGTCCAGTGCAATGCAGTCTTTTTTGTTTGCCTCTACATTCAATAAATGGGAGAAGCAGCTTACAATTGCTTCACAATTGTGGGAACATAAAGGGCCACCCGTGCAATTTCTTCTAACTGAATTGCAGGCGCCCATGCACACTTGAAGTCAACTGTGTGTTCTCTGCAGTACACTCTGACATATGAGCAAGGACTTGTTTGTTAACTGCATGATTGGGTGGAGAGTGGGTAGAGGAAGCACTAAAGCTGAAATATGTTACAAAACAACCATTGCAATGTATTTCTGATGACAAATACATAATTATACCTGCATAGTAATAATAAGCATATAATCACACGTAGGAGTAGTGCAAAAACTTGCAAACATTTTCCGATTGAAAGAAATGATCAGAAACTGGAAATGTAAAACAAGTGAAATGAACATTCTAACAGGCTTTGACGGCATATATTTTAAGGTCTCAAAGCAAGCTCGTCAGCTTTTAACATTCTTGCCAACTCAGCATTAACTCTGTACAACTCAAACTGTTCGTTGAAGGGGAACATGTATCAAATAATCCAATGATAAACGGCACAGTTGCAACTGTTTCCTTAAAAAATTGCAAGGCAGTACAATTCGGATGTTTTAAATCTTGATTAGAAGACAAATAACACAATACACATGAATGCATTTCAATCCAAGAAATTTGAGTAACTAAAAATTACTTTTGAAAAAATACTGACCAACAACATTTCTGAAATTAGCTGACCATGGAAGATATTGCGAACGGCAAACATTTCATCAATATACGTGTCTGCATGTGTTTATATGAAATAATTTCAAATTTATTTGTTCTTATTGTTTTAGATGGCTTCCATTAATGTATGGTGGTTGTAAATAATTGATTAAAAATAGAATGATATTTCTAAAATATCTCTATATGTAAAAAAAATGAAAATCAGACGGTTTAAAGGCAGTTTTTAGCGACTATACTTGCCGAATTTAGGCTCAACCTATTGGCAAATCTGTAATGATTCACGTTTGACAAGTGCAAATACCAACTAGTCGCATCCCTCTAGCCACCAAACAATGCCAAATCTAGAGTTCTTCAGGAGATGCAGGATGGAAGTAGACAAGGTGTTTAGCAGAAAGTCAATCTTCTAAAATTAATTAATGGTGGAAAACATTTGTGCGTTTAAAAAAGTGTGTCAGGCAGTAATCAGAGAATACAAAAAAGATTTCCAACTTTAGAGAGTATATATTTTTTTGGAATCAGTCCTTGCTCATTTTGCCTTCTTATTAAACCAATCTGCAGGTGACAATGCAGTGACCTCAAGTGCAACAAACCCTTACCTGTTCTTGTCTAAACAAGAAGCGTTACCGAGTAGACAAACCACTACAGGTGTTTACCAACCGATCAGGTTGGCCTTTGCTTTTTCAGTCAGTTTTCGCAGCCTGCCTCTACTCGAAGTTCCAAAAGTTAAAGTGGTATCTTCAAACAGCAGCTGCCTTTGCTCCTCTTCCGAATCCTCCTCATTGTAGCATGTTGTCCGTCTACCTTGATTCCTTGTTTTCATGACAGATACAGAACTCATGGCCTCCTCAGTCCTTTCGTCCTCTTCCACGGGTTCTATAAGCTCAGTGGGTTCCGTGACCTCTTCATGTTTTCTACTATTGCTCCTTGTCTGCATCTTACGTTTAGCAACAAGTGTCAATTTGGATTTAGCTTGTAGACTCGTTCCTTTGGGTTTCCTGCCTCTTGTTGGCTTCTTCGGCAAAGATTCTCTTTGTGTTTTGCTCTCAAAAGTTGAGCTGCTTTCTGAGGTAGCTACTTCACCATTCAAATTGGGCAAGTCTTTCTTTTCTTCTGCTTTCTTCAATTCATTCTCTCTTAGAATATTAAGTAGCTCTTGCTTGCTTTTCCTACCTCTTTTCTTACCAGGTCCTTTAAAACTTTTTACCTCTTCTGGTTTCCTACCAAGACCCCTTTTGACCACAGATTCAGAGATGCATGAAGCATGTCCATTTACTTGTGGACTTTTCTGCACAGAGGATTCAGCTTTGACGATATCTGCACCTTAGAAGGAAAATAAACGTAAAAACATTTAGATTAAATAAAATATATAAAATATAACCAGCCCAATAATTACATTATTTTTATGTAGTATTCCTTTTTGATCTGTGGTTAATGGTATACAAGTTCAAGTTTCAATGTACAAGACAACTTCTATTGTTTAAACATGGGTGATATTATTTCTCTTACCCTCTTGTTGGACTGATTTCTTCTTTTACATTAGAACAAAGCAAAGGTGACACTAATTCTAATGTGATTGCATTTTTTTTTTAAAGAAGTATCTTCAAAACATAAATTTATGAACAAAACTTGGGTCACCTCTCCTAATATCTTCCTCCTGAGTTTGGAAATTATCTACATCCATTGTGAAGCAACTTAGGACAATAAATATGCAATACAAATGCCATGTGACACTGAAGACACAGAGAGCATAATGGTTTCCTTGCTGGTGTTCCAGGAACCACATTCATAAATATAAACTTTATCAAAAATTCAGCATCCACATTCCACCCCATACTACTATTCTGATATCTATCTATCTATATATATATAAAACTCAAATCCATCCGACGTCCGCCTGCAGTACGGATCCCTTCCTGCCTTTTGATTCGTTGACGGCTGCTCCTTCCTATCAGCTTCCAACACACTTCGAAACAATGTTGCAAGACAGGAACACTGAACTTTTCACTGCTGCAGCAGGCAGGGGAGGTGCAATTGAGGGAGGCAGGCGAATGCTGGAAACTTACATTTGGCAACGGCTTCAGTTCCATTAGAGGAGACGGGTGCATGGTGGAATATTGGGTTGGGGGAATCACACCATTGGGGGAGCAGACCCAACGGGTCTGCACTTGGTCTAGTATTAAATTAAAAATGCTTGAACTCATCTTTGCATCCATCCACACTTGCCACACTTATGTGTTCCTCCAGCCCTCGCATTCATTTAGGTATTCTTTTAGGCCTGTAAATCTATAGATTTATATCCAGGTTGCTCTGCTATAATGTGTGTTTTCGTATAGCAAAGTGGTCATCACACCATTGATAAATTAAGAAACACTACTTGCATTATACGGGCCAAATCTGTTATATTGCAATTTTGATCGAGAACTAGAAAGTATTTGGAAGTTACTATGGAAAATGACTCGCAGAAAAAAAGCCGTCTTGCAAAAGAAAGTCTCAAATAATTAGTGTTTCTGTGTAACATTGGAATTGACAAGCTATTCTTCTACTGACACTTGGGAATGATACTCCATTAACAATGTAACCTTCTGCCATTAGTATTTTTACGGAGCTGTAACAAAAATAAATTTTAAGCTTTCAAAAAGATTCATTTTTGAAAATCCTGCCGGAGAAAAACTTTGTTGGTGCAAGTCTGAAATTTGATAGACTTTTCCCAAATGATAGTTATCTTTACAATGTGATTTTCCATAATGCAAGATTTCTTTACAACGTTACTGTTGCATTATAGCAGAACTACCTGTATTACCGATTTTCATTGACAAAGCAGTGATATGTGCTTTCTTCATTAGTCTCTTAAATTCGCTCCAAAGCCTCTGTTTCCACTACTAAAGATATACAATATCATAGATAGACACAAAAAGCTGGAGTAACTCAGCGGATCAGGCAACATCTCTGGAGAAAAGGAATAGGTGACGTTTTAGGTCAAGACCCTTGTTCAGACTGAAGAAGTCTGAGTTACTGCAGCATTTTGTCCCTATTTTCAGTGCAAACCAGCATCTGCAGTTCCTTCCTACACATATCCAATATCATATTTATTTCAGTTAGGAAATGCTAGCATTTCATTTTACATGTAGGCATCTTATAGATACAAGATTTTATAATTGCAAAGGTGACCCAGTGCAGAATACTTTGAATTGCATTGGTGCACATAATATGAAGGGAATATCATTTGAGTGAATGGTTGATAAAATAATATGAACATCACAGGAAGATATCCCCAAGTTCCTGAACATTAGCAACACAATAATCATAATAGCAAACTGTCTGGTGGTTGTTAAACATTGGAATATTGTTAACATTTGCAGGATAAACATTTCCTTGTTGCCATGTGTTAGCAACATTATAAACAATGTCCAAATTTAGAGAGTGATGTCTTCAGCACAGTGTTGGCTATGGATAGCAAAGGCCTGGGTCTGGTTTAAGATTATCTCCGACAATAATGTTCCGCTTAAATTCTGGCATGGTGACTGACGCCTTCTTCATCTTATAAATATAATCGAATGGAGATGGCATTTTCAAAACTTTAAGCTGATATTCCCAATTGCACATGAGTGTTCCTGTGATAATTTAGCACTGATAATCCACAAACCCATATGTGTCATGATGTGACAATGCCTCTCTCGCAAGATAAGGAGTTGTTCACAGACAAGACCCTCTTCCACTTCTGCTTCTTTAGTTTAGGCTGATTTAGAGATACAGCCACGGAAACGGGCCCTCCAGCCCACCGAGTCTGTGCAGACCAGCGATCTCTGCACACTAACACTATCCTACGCACACACAAGGGACAATTTACAAATTTACCGAGGCCAATTAACTTGCAAAACTGTACGTCTTTAGAGTGTGGGAGGAAACCGGAGCACCAGGAGGAAACTCATGCAGGTCACGGGGAGAACGTAAAACTCCGTACAGACAAGCACCCGTAGTCAGGATCGAACCCTGGTCTCTGGCGCAGTAAGGCAGCAACTCTGCCCCCCTTCTCATCGAGCTGCTGGAAGTCTCCAGGTGTGGGCCAAACTACATAATGGCTGAACTATGCAGTGTGCTGTAGTAAATGATGATTATCCCTTATCACTATTGCAGTTTGTCTCCTTGTTAGTCCAGATCAAAATCTATTCTTCAAAACCGTAATTCACAGAAGCACCACTGGATTAGTTAAAGCCTGGAGAGCAGGGTGGAGCCAAGGAAGGGTGGAATGACCCTCATCACATAAAAGCCAGGCATGTAAGTTACAAGACAGCTGAACTCCAGCAGACTACGTTAGAATCAGAAATTTATACTTTTGTCCCCATAAACATGACGTGGAAAATGAAAACTTTCCATTCATTATTGCACATCAGCTGAACATTGAGGAAGTGAAAACCACTGAAATTCATCTGCAACTCAGTGCTGGCATAGAGAGCGTGCAGGTCTTCATGAATGCAGTCAATTGTTCCTCAAACAATGGGACAGCGCATAATTCTCAATATATCCACACACCCCGTGACAAGCAATGGCCATTACCCAAGGAGAAGGAGATGAAGGAGATGATGAAACTGAGAAACCTAATTACACGAGACACATAAACAATGGACAACATGATAGAATTTCATGCCCCCTTTACTGTAGTGCTAATAGCAAACCACTTGGGTAAATTAGTGACACATGCTGGATATAATGCAACAGGTTACAACATATCAACAGATTATTTCCCACTCAGGTGTCATCACAACAATCTATTAAATACTTGATTACAGAATCAACTGACTGACATATGCCAGTTTTAAAAACAAACTTGCCTTTAGGTTGTTTGAAGGTTGGTGCTTTATTTTTACGTGCGAACCTCCTTTTCTGAGGCTTTTCGCCTGTCAACGAAGTCTTAGTATTGGGTTTTGATTCAGATAGTTTAGGATTAAGTATATTGTTCTGGGCTTTCGATGGCTTAGAATTATTGTCTGCTAAAATATTAAACAAGAAGATAAATTATGTCTTTTGATTTACCATTAGCATAAACCACATTCGGTTTCCAATTAATTTTCATTTTACAGATGCTGTAAAGCATCCGATAGTCATAGAACGGTTTACATAGTTGACGATGTATTAAACATTCAGTTATAAAGACTAGATATGAAGAACTAATTCTGGGTCTAATAACTCAGATGGCTTGACTTGAGAATATTATTTTTCTATTCCAATATTATAGACAATTGAGGGATTCAATGGGCCAGACCACTGTG
The DNA here is from genome assembly GCF_028641065.1 of Leucoraja erinaceus. Taxonomy (NCBI): domain Eukaryota; kingdom Metazoa; phylum Chordata; class Chondrichthyes; order Rajiformes; family Rajidae; genus Leucoraja; species Leucoraja erinaceus. Next base: position 82,120,815 of record NC_073381.1, on the reverse strand, counting down.
TAAAAATGTTGGTTGGTAAAGTAGATGATACATGTCTCACAATCCCTTGGGAATCAATCTTAAAGGGGTGGCGTCCCAACTTTGTGGCATGCAGAAGGAAGTCGGAGAAGGAGAGTGAGGTGGTGGTTTGAACAAAATGTCGGGGAATGGGGGATAGAGATGAACCAATGAGCATGAAAGAATGGAAAATCTAAATAATGTCTAATGGATGGAAGTTCAGGTTCGAAACTTCAGAATCCGAACTTGCCTTCAAAAAAATCTGGAAGTTTGTCACCATTAAGGAAGTTGATAAATTGTCATCAACATTTTACTGTATCAATCTCTTTTAGAAAATGAAAAATTGTGTTTCTGCAATGCCTCCAATCCAACACAATAGTGGTTGACTAAAAATTACCCCCGCTGACATATCCTAGTGAGCCATTCAGTTGTATCAAATCGTTAAACTATGACAGTGAAGGAGAAAAAGAAAACCAACTAGAGGTGGATAATCATGTTGGCTTTTCTAATAATGCTCATTTGCCAATAATCAATAAAAGGTTTTGTCAAAGAACCACTAGTAAGAAATGTAGTGTGTTTAAGGCAGAAAATTCCAGCGACCTGAGTCACCACAGATAAAGCATGGAGGATTATCCAAAGGCATGGCTAATGGCGAGCTGGGAGAATACAAAGTAGGTGTGCAAAGATAAATCATACCAGCCAAAAATTAGAGCAACAGTTTTCAAATGATGGAGCTTGTGGAGCTGGAGAAGCTTACAGGAGAAGTAATAGAGTACATCAAGTGAATTAAATACAATAGTGCATCTTAAAATTAACATGAGCAGTGGAGGCCAAGAGGGACAGGTAAGGAAGGCAGCATGTTGACAGAAGATAGACACAAAAAGCTGGAGTAACCCAGCGGGACAGGCAGCATCTCTGGAGAGAAGGAATGGGTGACGTTTTGGGTCGAGACCCTTCTTCAGACTTTCTTTGTGTTTATCTTCAGTTTAAACCAGTATCTGCAGTTCCTTCTTACACATGTTGACAGAAGATCTACGCTTATAAATGGTGAGAGACTGGGGGCTGATCATTGGTGCATAAAGATGGCAGAGGCTGCATTGGGAAAAGCCCGGGGTATGAGATGCAGACGTTCCTAGTTACAGGTGAAAGGATATAATACTGTGGAGAACATGGAATCAAAGTTTAGAGTAGGAAAGTGGCAAATTCAGTGAAAGAACAGGGACCATCTTACTGAATATAGTAATCTTAATTCATAGGCTCATGAAAGATCAAATGGCTCATGCCTGTTTCAATTTCGTTTGCACAGGAACAAATTGGCATATCTGCGAACACTCCTGTTCAACCTGCCAGAACGGCCGAGGGTGAGGTTAAGTGTGTGCGTGTGCATGTGTTTGAGAGTGTGTGTGAGCGTTGTTTGTGCACATGCGTGTGTTTGAGCGTGCATACGTGCCTGTGTCTGTGCATGCGTGTGCAGCAAAGGAAGGGGTGAAACATTTAAAAAATAATATGTCCACGCATTAATTTAAATTTCATAAAGACATACTCATAAAGTAAAGAGCTCAACACTTACTTAAACTGGAGCACAGCACTATGCACCTGCTTTTTTCTATATAAATGCAGTTTTCTTATACTTGTCAGATTGCAAGGACAAAGAATCTAGAACAGTACAACACAGGAACGGGCCCTTCAGCCCACAAAGTTTGTGCCAAACATGATGCCTAGTTAAACTGATCTCATCTGCCTGTACACGATCCAGATCCATCTATTCCCTGCACTTCTATGTGTCTGTCTAAAAGCATCTTAAATGCCACTATTGTATGGGCCTCCACCACCACCCCTGGCAATGCGTTTCAGGCCCCCACTGCTCTCTGCCCTCCATTAAACTTTCCCCTTCTCACCTTACAGCTTGTCCTCTATTGTTGGGCATTTCTACCCTGGGGGAAAAGGTTCCGACTCTCCAACCTCTCAACATTGTACATCCTTCTATCAAGTCTACCTTCAACCCTGATGTTCCAGAGGAAACAATCCAAGTCTATGGGAGAATGGCTCCTGCCCAGAGCAATATATGGTAGCAGTTCTCTTGGCAATCAGCCTATTGGAGGAAGGACCACACCAGCTCATTTTTTTTTAATCATTGGAATGCAGTAACATAACAAATCTGACTGCCAACCACAAAATTAAAATATTTTGCAGCAAAGTACTTACTTGCACTTGCTGTTGAGGCAGCCACGATAGACTTTGGAACTGCTGCCACTGTCCCAATTAAAGGAGGTGTTTCAATCCCAGGAGACACCCCCTGTCGTAGCCGTGTGCTTCGGGTACGGACGATCGTAGCAGATTCACCCGTTTTACCGTTGGCATGAACAACAGCAGATTTCACACTCGTTGATCTGACAGGCATTGACAAAGGTGATGCCAGGAGCTCTGCCTTAGGTTGAGGTTTCAAAAGTTTTCGTTTCCTTTCAGGGCTGTAATGGAAACTCACCCTGTTATTGCATATCCTCATATATGTTTATGGACACACATCCCATCAGAAATGTATTTTTACAATCGTGCGGAAAATCCTCAAATTAGCTTTTGTCCAATTTCTTCAAGAGAAGAGGCAACAATTGCCTTTGCTTTTATATTTTGGTAACTGCACTCAATAAAGTCAAATAGTTACTAAAGCTCCGGAACTAAATGTTTAAACAATGTATAGGGGCGACACGGTGGCACAGCACTAAAGCTGTTGCCTTACAGTGCCAGAGCCCCGGGTTCGATTCTGACTATGTGTGCTGTTTGTACGGAGTTTGTACGTTCTCCCTGTAACTGCATGGGTTTTCCCCAGGTACTCCAGTTTCCTCCCACACTACAAAGACGTACAGGTTCACAGGTTAATTGGCGTTGGTAAAATTGTCCCTCGTGTATGTAGGTTTGTGTTAATGTGCAGGGACCTCTGGTTTGGGCGGACTCAGTGGGCCGAAGGGCCTATTTCCGCGCTGTACTAAACTGAACTAAACCTCTAAACTAAACTAAATGTTTAATCAAAGGAAGATGGCTAAGGTACTAGGGTATTTTATGCCTACACTTTCTTTCTTCTTCAAAAATAAATCAATATTTGTTAAATTAGTATTCAGACCACAACACTATATTTCAACTGCATCAAAAGATACCATCTCCAAGATCCACAAATCATACAGCAGGCGATCTCCATCACTCACAGAGCAGTTCTTATGCAATTAGTCCCATAGCTCGACTCTTTCTCACAGCTTTACAAATTGTACACATACTTGAAAACAATCGCCATGTGCAGTGTGGTACTCACACTAGCATGCAGCTGACATGACTTACCTTTTTGATGTGGGAGATGAATAAAAATCTCTGCTATGATGAAAGTTTTGATAGACTTGGGCATTCTGGCACAACTGAAAGTGTACACTGCTGCACCTCAATTTCCACTTTAGTAGATATTATGCCTTTTAGGACAATAGTACTACGCAACCGACAGCAAGGGTATTGGGTGTCAGGGGTTATTGGGGCCAAGGCAGGAGAATGGGGTTAGGAGGGAGAGATAGATCAGCCATGATTGAATGGCAAAGTAGACTTGATGGGCTGAATGTCTTAATTCTGCTCCTATCACTTATGATCTTATTAACCTACATTTGATCCTTGGGACAGACATATATATAATAATAATTGACTTAATTTCAACTGGTCATGCAATGTATAATGGAATTTAAAATAATTTTATTACAAATTGTATAAAATATTTTTGTGCCACATCTGATTTTTTTTTGTTGCTTTTTCTTGCATATCATTGCAAAAGAGGTCACTCCGTCAGTCAGGTTTATGTCAACTCAGAACAGAAGAAATCCACCATTTGTTCAGGAGTTGTGTCAGAGATTATGGGAAGAAGGCATAAGAATGGGAAAGATAGACCAGCCATGATTGAATGGCGTAATAGTATTTGATGGGTCGAATGGCCTAATTTAGCTCCTAGAACTTATCTTCAAGGGATTTAAAATGTTACATTTGTACTAAATGGGATGTATTAAAGATTATTTTGTCCAGCAGGTGAAAACACTCTGATCCCATTATAGATTTTACCACAATAAAATGGAAATCTTTGAAATATGCTGGAACAGCTAGCTAATACCTTCATACACAAGCAATGAACAAGCCTGGTGATATTCCTTTTAATAGTCAATATGTTCACAGAAGAAACACATTTGAATTCATTCCTTTAAAATGGCAAAACTTGAACTTCTCCATACCTAGTTAAGGGTGGGTGGAGGGGGCAGGGGCGAGGAGAGGAGAAGAACCTCGGTTCGCGGGAACTGCCCCAATACATCGAGCAAGCGGGCCAAGCATACTTTGAACTTTGGTTAATGGCGTCAAAAATGATGGCGCCTCCATGTGTAATATATGCAAAAGGAATTGCACTGTGCAGTTGCATAGTGATAAATAAAACACTATTAACGATGCAGTAAATGGAAGAACTGTTTACCACCTTATCTACCCTGAATGAATGTACCTCGATGCAACACTGCTTGAATTAGAGCTACTTCTTCTTCGCTTCTGCCTTTGTTTGCACGGCTTCTTTCTTGAACAAAATCGAACCGCTGCCTTATAATCAGAAATGACCGAGCTGATGTGGTCTTCAAACAAAGCCGATAGCCGTAAACTCATACTGTAAATCTGGTGAGAAAGAAAATGTAATTGTAATGCAAGAGCAATGTTGATGAGCGTTTTAAATGTCTAGATTTCACATTGCAATAAGCCTTGAAATATATTGCAGTTTATTACGTTATTTCAATGTTTTTTTAAAAACTATATAAGCTACAGCGAGAGGTTGGATAGACTTGGATTGTTTTCTCTGTAACATCGGAAGTCGGGGGAGACGATAGAAGTATGTAAAATGATGAGAGGCAAAAATAGGGTAGACAGTCAGAATCTATTTTGCCCAGGATGGAAATGTCCAACACTAGAGGACATAGCTATAAGGTGGGAAGGGGAAAGTTTAGTGGAGATGTGCGAGGAAGGTCTTTTTTAGACAGATAATAGTGGGGGGCTGGAACACATTGCATGGGTGGTGCTGGAGGCAGATACAACAGTGGTGTTTAAGAGGTTTTTAGACAGGCACATGGAAGTGCAGGAAAAGAGAGATATGGGTCATGTACAGACAGATGAGATCAGTTTTGCTTGCCATCTTGTTTCAGCAGGAGTAGGCCATTCGGCCCTTCAAGCCATTCAATATGATCATGGCTGATCATCCACCTCAGTATCCCGTACCTGCCTTCTCTCCATACCCTCTGATCCCCTTAGCCACAAGGGCCACATCTAACTCCCTCTTAAATATAGCCAATGAACTGGCCTCAACTACCCTCTGTGGCAGAGAGTTCCAGGGATTCACCACTCTGTGTGAAAAAAGTTTTTCTCATCTCGGTTTTAAAGGATTCCCCCCTTATCCTTAAGCTGTGACCCCTTGTCCTGGACTTCCCCAACATCGGGAACAATCTTCCTGCATCTAGCCTGTCCAACCCCTTAAGAATTTTGTAAGTTTCTATAAGATCCCCTCTCAATCTCCTAAATTCTAGAGAGTATAAACCAAGTCTATCCAGTCTTTCTTCATAAGACAGTCCTGACATCCCAGGAATCAGTCTGGTGAACCTTCTTTGCACTCCCTCTATGGCAATAATGTCCTTCCTCAGATTTGGAGACCAAAACCGTATGCAATACTCCAGGTGTGGTCTCACCAAGACCCTGTACAACTGCAGTAGAACCTCCCTGCTCCTATACTCAAATCCTTTTGCTATGAAAGCTAACATACCATTCGCTTTCTTCACTGCCTGCTTCACCTGCATGCCTACTTTCAATGACTGGTGTACCATGACACCCAGGTCTCGCTGCATCTCCCCATTTCCTAATCGGCCACCATTTAGATAATAGTCTGCTTTCCTGTTTTTGCCACCAAAATGGATAACCTCACATTTATCCACATTATACTGCATATGGTGATACGCTACTGGACTGTTCTGTAAGGAGAGAGTATCCCTGTGTCCTTGCACTTTGGGCAGGTGACAATAAAGCACCGTTGAAATAACTATACAAGGGCGACAGAGTAGAATAGCTAGTAGAGCTGCTGTCTCACAGCACCAGGGACTGAGATCAAATCCTGACCTTGGATATGGTGTGGAATTTGTACATTTTCCATGTGACCATGTGGGTTTCACCTGTTTACATTCACAGATCCAAATAGATGCAGGTTTGTAGTTTAATAGACCCCTAATGTATATGTGAGTTGGAGGGAGTTTTTCAGAATGTGAAGAGAATAAGGATAAGAGGACAAGCTTTTTTCCATTAAGAGTAGGGAAGATTCAAACAAGAGGGCATGATTTGAGAATTAAGGGACAGAAGTTTAGGGGTAACATGAGGGGGAACTTCTTTACTCAGAGAGTGGTAGCTGTGTGGAATGAGCTCCAGTGGAAGGTGGTGGAGGCAGGTTCGATTTTATCATTTAAAAATAAATTGGATAGTTATATGGACGGGAAAGGAATGGAGGGTTATGGTCTGAGTGCAGGTAGATGGGACTAGGTGAGAGTAAGTGTTCGGCACGAACCTGAAGGGCCGAGATGGCCTGTTTCCGTGCTGTAATAGTTATATGGTTAATAAACAATTGGACTAATGTCAGATTGATATAAATGGATGACTGTTGTTCGGCATGAACTTGGTGGGCAAATAGTCTGTTTCCGTGCTGCCTCTTTCTTTGAATCATTAACACTGTAACAAACTTTGAAAATCTTTGTTTCTGTTCCAGATAGATGTTATTCTTAATTTCATCATTTGGCTTACTCTTGACTTTTTGCTGGGAGTGTAAGCCTTGGAGTTGCTAAAAACAAGGCGGACATCTTTGCACAATTCCATTGGTGTCTCGTAGTTTCCAGCCTCCAGTGTCTCCTTTACTGTGCCAAAATCCATCGGTGTGTCAACGATCTCTCTATAATCCTAAAAGAAAAAATATATACAAAGAGGGTGACTTTTGGAAATTAAACCAAGACTCCTGAATCATGGTCAGGAGTTTGAGAAATAATGATTTATGGAGTTAACATCTCAACTCTTTCATCAGGAATTTCTTCAAAGTTCTTCCATCAAACAGCATAACTTTGGTCTCCGAATGTACTCATAAACCTAGTTTTCTGCAAAACATTTCACTCAATATGAAATAACTGAGGACATTCCCAATATTGATTTCTGCATTACAAAGGTATCGTGAACGTGAATATCCCATATATAAGAAATAATAAAGCCTGTGATTGTTGCTGTAAGCAGCAAAAGCCATTTACAGCACATTCTATTGTGTATTGTGCTCTTTTTGATTGTATGTCTGCATGGTAAGTCAAATTCCACTGTAACCTAACTGGTGCATGTGACAATAAATGTGAACTTGAACTTGAGCTATAGGGAGAGGTTGAGTAGGCTGGGCTTCTATCCCATGCAGCGCAGGAGGAGGAGAGGAGATCTTATAGAGGTATACAAAATCATGAGGGGAATCGAGGACCAGAGGCTCAAGGCGAAGGGGAAAAGAATCAATAGGAATCCGAGGGGTAACTTTTTCACACAAAGGGTGGTAGGCGTATGGAATAAGCTGTCAGTAGAGGTAGTTGAGGCTGGGACTATCCCATCATTTAAGAAACAGTTAGACAGGTACATGGATAGGACAGGTTTGGAGGGATATGGACCAAGCGCGGGCAGGTGGTACTAGTGTAGCTGGGACATTGTTGACTGTGTGGGCGAGTTGGGCCGAAGGGCCTGCTTCCGCACTGTATCACTTTATGACTGAGGTTGGGGTTGGGGGGGGGAGTTTAACCCAATCTGACAAGGAACTGGAAACAATATTTTGTTCTCTGAAGTGGGGGGGGGGGGGGGGGGAGGATACAGTCAAACACAGATGGAAAGCTATAAGTCCATTAGACAGAACAAATGTGGGTATGAGAGCATACATGGAGTAACGCAAGACCAAATTGCACCTATGTTAATACAAAGACTGTGAACAGTAATGCTGATGAGTTGAGAGCATTGCTTGGCACATGGGGATACGATGTTGCTGCTATCACATAAACATAGTTGGAAGAAGGTCAGGTCTGGCAGTTCATCACTCTGGGGTACAGAATCTAACATTGTCAATGTAGTTATGGAAAGGGAAGAGATGACTCAGATATTAAAACATTTAAAAGACATTTTGCCATGGATAGAAAGGTTTAGAGGGACATGGGCTAAAAGTAAGTAAGTGAGACTAGCTTAGATGGGGCATCTCGTTCAGCGTGGATGAGTTGAGCTGAAAGGCCCATTTCAATCTCTGACTAATTATTCACACAACTATCAGCGCGCGGTCTTCCTACACATCTGTTCCTCTAATTCTCGCTGACAGTTGTATGTTGCCTGACCACAAAACATCATACCTGTAGTCCATAATTTACATTTAAAGCTTTTCACGGTACATGTGACAATAAACTAAACTGAACTGAACCATGCTGTATGACGTTATGACTTTATCCATGCTAATTGTTTTGCATATGGAACACTAATCCCATTTCCTGCTTTAGGACTACACCCTTTTGTGCCCTGGCTATTTAAACGTTTGTCTAAAAGCCTCTTAAACAGAGTGATTGTATCTGACCACCAACTGCTGGCAATGCCTTCCATAGATCAATCAGTCCCTGGGTAAAAAAATATATATTTGCACAGCTTGAAAACGCCTCAACTTAAACCCATGCATCTTTGTTTTTGATACCCTCGTGCCAGGCATTGCAAACTGCAAACAGTCTCACCCAGTCAACCTCTGCATGTTCCCACCTAATGCCTCCAAAATCAACAGTGTGCCAATATAGGATCTTAACTTGTGTGAGCCAGTTCCATCTTTCTCTATAACCAATTAAAAACCAATAGTCAATGGTCAAAAGTGCTTCCCCACTGACAAGCATTGTTGTCCATCCAGTGTTGTACCTCTCTAGTGGGGCCCTAGAGAATATAAATACTGAGTAAAGAAGCTTTCTTGTACATGGTGGGGCAGCGATAGAGTTGCTGCCTTATTGTGCCAGAGAGCCCGGTTTGATCCTGACTCAGGTGCTGGCTGTACAGTTTGTACTTACTCCCCGTGACCTGAGTGGGTTTACTCAGGGATCTCCGGCTTCCTCCCACACTTCAAAGACATACAAGCTTGTATGTTAATTGGCTTGGTATAATTGTACATTGTCCCTAGTGTGTGTAGGATAGTGTTAGCGTGCGGGGATCACTGGTTGGCACAGGCTCGGTGTTCCGACGGGCCTCTTTCAGTGCTGTATCTCTAAACTAAACTAAATGCTTCACCCCATCCAAGCCCTTTCCACTTTTTGTGATCCAGTCAAGATTAGGGAAGGTAAAATATCCCACTAATTTATTCATAAAACTATCCGCGGTCTTCCAATTCAGCTGCTCCTCTAATTGCTATTGACATTGGTATGTTGTCAGACAAAAAAATATTTCACACCTGCATGCACTGACACGAGAGCTATAGATGCACATACAAAAGGGTAGTTGAGGCCAGTTCATTGGCTATATTTAAGAGGGAGTTAGATGTGGCCCTTGTGGCTAAGGGGATCAGGGGGCATGGAGAGAAGGCAGGTACGGGATACTGAGTTGGATGATCAGCCATGATCATATTGAATGGTGGTGCAGGCTCGAAGGGCCGAATGGCCTACTCCTGCACCTAATTTCTATGTTTCTATGTAAAAGCAAGGCTCAATATACTGTGATGAATGAAGCTTGCTAAAAGGTACCGATGTCTTCAGTTTACAATACAATCCAGTTCCATTGTGTTTGTGTCACATGATAAAACATGTCAACCATATCTGAATTTCCAGTGGAGTTCCGCAGCGTTCTGTGCTTTGGTCGCTGCTCTTCACGCTGCATATTAATGATTTGAATGAGGGGATTGAAGGCTTTGTGGCCAGGTTTGCGGATGATGCGAAAATAGGGGGAGGGGCAGGTAGTGTAGAGAAAACAAGGACTCTGCAGAAGGACTTGGACAGGTTAGGAGAGTGGGCAGTGAGTGGCAGATGGAATATAGTGTAGCAAAGTGTGGAGTCATGCATTTTGGTAGTAGGAATAAAGACGTAGATTATTTTCTAAATGGGGGGAGAATCCAGAAATCGGAAGTGCAAAGGGACTTCGAGTGCCAGTGCAGGATTCCCAAAAGGTTAATCTGCAAGTCGCATCGGTAGATAAGAAAGCAAACGCATTGCTAGCATTTTTGTTTTTCAAGAGAGCTTGTATACAAAAACAGGGATGTGATGCTGTGGCTCTATAAGGCGCTGGTCAGGTTGCATTTGGAATATTGTGACCAATTTTGGGCACCATATCTGAGGAAGGACGTGCTGGCTCTGGAGAGGGTCCAGAGCAGGGTTTACAAGAATGATCCTAGGAATGAATATGTTAATCTATGTTGAGCGTTTGTCGGTACTGGATCTGTACTCGCTGGAGTTTAGAAGACTGAGGGAGGATCTCATTGAAACATACAGAATAGTGAAAGGCTTGGATAGAGTCGATGTGGAGTGGATGTTTCCACCAGTGGGAGAGTCTAGTACTAGAGGTCACAGCCTCAGAATAAAAGGACGTTCTTTTAGGAAGGAGATGGGGAGGAATTTCTTTAATCAGAGGGTGGTGATTCTGTGGAATTCCTTGCCACAGAAGGCTGTGGACACCAAGTCAATGGATATTTTTTAAGGCAGAGATACAGTAGATAGATTCTTGATTAGTACGGGTGTCAGAGGTTATGGGGGGGAAAAGGCAGGAGAGGGGGTTAGATAGGGAGGAGAATGGGGTTAGAAGGGAGAGAGATGAGAAGACAGAAAAGTAAAAAAAAAAAAAAAAAAAAAAAAAAAATAAAAAAAAAAAAAAAAAAAAAAAAAAAAAAAAAAAAAAAAAAAAAAAAAAAAAAAAAAAAAAAAAAAAAAAAAAAAAAAAAAAAAAAAAAAAAAAAAAAAAAAAAAAAAAAAAAAAAAAAAAAAAAAAAAGAAAAAAAAAACGAATAGCGGAGTAGACTTGATGGGCCAAATGGCTCCTTTCACATGATCTTATTCATTTCCGGCTCCTCCACCCCTACATATCGGATAGACCAAGCACAGACTGGGCAATCATTTCGCTGAACACCTGCACGCAGTCTGCCTTGGCCTACGCAATCTCCCGGTTGCCAAACATTTTAACGCCTCGTCCCACGCTGACCTTTCTGTCCTGGGCCTATTCCACTGTCAGAGTGAGGCCACACGCAAATTGAAGGAAAAGCATATTTTGCTTGGGCGGCGTACAACCCAGCGGTGTGAATTTTGATTTATTTAATTGCAAGTAACCCATACATCCCCTCTCTCTCCATCCCTCCCCCACCCTAGTCATCTTGCATCCCCTCTCTCTCAATCCCTCCTTAGAACTGCCATGTTTTGTCAGAGCATTTCAGTATTCTAATACCTGATAATCAGTATTTTACTGAGGAAATCAGTATTTTTACGCGGTGCCATGTTGCTGATTTTTTTTTAATGTGCGGTCATACCCATGTAAGAGTACAAGAATGCATAACTTTGCTGCCAATTCACATGTCTTCGACGCACCTTACTTGACAGTGCATTCATTGCCATCTTTTTGTATACTTCTGTTTGAACGGCTGCTTCCTGCTTTTAGCACCAGATGATGATGTAGAAGCCATTTTGGAAGCCTCACTCCCTCTTCTCTCTCTTTCCCTCCTTCCTCTCTCTCCCTCCCTCCCCCTCCTTCTTTCTCCCCCGCTCTCCCTCCCCCTTTACCTCCCTCTCCTCCTTCCTTTTTTCCTCCCTCCCTCTTATTCCCTTCCTCCCTCTCTCCCTCTCTCCTTCTCCCTCTCTCCCCCTTGAGCCCACCCACCGTTCTGTAAAATTAAGGTATTTTACGCGTGGGAATTTAAACGAAGAGCCAATCTCAATGTAACTGCAATCCCACTGGTAACCTTTCACCACTAGGCTTATCCAGAATTCTACCACTGCCTGAAAAATAAGCAAAGGCTCAACTTCCACTGAGAAAGAGAATTCCAAAGACTCATAGTTATGCGAGAATTTTCCAATACTGTCTGTGACCCATAGCGCTGTGGCCAGAGAGCTCCAGCCGGTAGCGCTATATTTAGAACCCATAGCGCTGTAGCCGACAGCTCTTTGTTTAAATTCCCACGCGTTAAACTGACAGCGCTCTGTTTAAACCTGGAGCAGGACAGGCAGCAACTCTGGAGAGAAGGAATGAATGACGTTTCTGGTCGAGACTCTTTTTCAGACTGAACGGAGCTCCGTATTTAAAATCCATTTTAACAACACAAAATCGTACATCCGTATTCTTGTTGCATTTCCGTACAAAATACGGAAAATCCGTACTACTTGGCAGCTCTGCTTCCCCCACCTAGTCATCTTGCATCCCCCTCTCCCCCTGTCCCTCCCCACCCTAGTCTTCTTGCTAGTTTCACTGTATCCCTTCATTCTCACCGATTCCACAGCCAACAATGGGCCATTGTGGGCTCCGTGGTTATTGGTGCCGGCTCTGATTTGTTCTGTACGTTTTCATACTTCTCATTTCATCTCTGTCTGAGGAAGGGTCTCAACCCGAAACATCACCTATTCTTTTTCTCTAGAGAAGCTACCTGACCCGCTGAGTTATTCCAGCATTTAGTGTAAACAAACGTCTGCAGTTCCTTCCACCATTTATATAATTTATTTTAAGCACACGATTAGTTGAAATATACACACGTTTAACCTCATATGTGATGCTATCACATCAAGAAACTTAGGCATTTACATACCGGATACTGAAATAAATCTACAGGCCGGCGGAAAGGCTCCGAGTCTTCACATTGAAAGATTAGCTCCAGCAGCTCTCTACCTCGCTCCTTCCATGCATTTATATCATGCGACTGAACACAACTGCGCTGGGTCCTCCTCGGACGGTACTCCTGCATTTCCCAAAAACAAGTTAAATGATTTATGCCCACAACACATACAACAGCATCTTCCAGCTCGAGCCTTCATCACTCTCAATGGAGAAATATATTTGGCCGCATTCATTTTCTACTTTTGTCAGCCTGGCTCTCAGTTTAGAGGTTTTGTTTTAAAGTTTAGAGATGGGACATGGAAAACAGGCCCTTCGGTCCACCGAGGCTACGCCGACCAGCGATCTCCGCAAACTAACACTATCCTACACACACCAGTGACAATTCACACTTTTACCGAAGCCAATTAACCTACAAACCTGTACGTCTTTGGAGTGTGAGAGGAAACCTGAGCACCCGGAGAAGGCAGCAACTCTACCTCTGTGCCGCCCTTGGGAGATGGGAGGTTTTACTGCAAGCTCTAACCTGTAACTGGGCACCTTGGAACATGAATGCCCTCTTATCACCAAAGAAACCCGCTCAATCCACATTACAGCACGTTATGAAATAAATGTCTTAAGAACACAAAGATTATCGACACATTTATCTTTCTCACGAAAGCACAATGGATAAAATAGAGGCTGGTTATAGAAACAGGGCAGCATAGTGGCCCAGCGGCAGAGTTGCTGCTTTACAGAGAACCGGGTTTAATCCTGACTACGGGTGCCATCTGCACAGAGTTTGTACGTTCTCCCTGTAACCACGGGGGTTTTCTCTGGGTGGTGTGGTTTCCTCCCACACTCCAAAGACGTACAGGTTTGCAGGTTAATTGGCTTCGGTAATTTGTAAAATTATTCCTCGTGTGTAGGATAGTGGCAGTGTATGGGGTGATCGCTGGTCGGCACGGACTCAGTGGGTGGAAGGGGACTTTCCGCACTGTATCTCTAAAGTCTAAATAAGGTAAAAGTCACATGCTTAAAAATATTCAAATGGGTATCTAAAGTAATAGATCAATGTGACAGTTGCACGTATTAGCCAATATATTTTCTCTTTTACCACACCCAAAAATCCAACAGGTAAAAATTTGTTCATCAGATCGAATGAGTTAGGCCTCTAGGCCTTTCTACCAGGACTTATATTACACAAGACACAAATCAGGCTACCTTTGTATTCCTGGTAGACGTTCCTGGGACATCAGAATTCTCTGCCTCATCATCCTATTGACCAAAAATAAGAGAAAACAACTTAATAATTATCAAATAAATTATTAGTGTGCTTTGGATAACTCAGGATTGCTTCAGAATAACTGCAACTTTCAAGCAAAATATAAAATGAAAATGTCAGTGGCTAACGCAACACTCTACATTTTGGCAAGTAAATAATTATGGCTTAAATCATTAATGTGAACCCTGACAACTGTGGAGACAATTCAGCCCATAAAGTATTACATGGTGTCCGATTCTGTCCTTTGCTCCAAATGTTATATGTTCACTTTATACCACGGAGTTCCGAGACAGTAATGAGCATTAGGAATGCAGGCTTTTTTTAATGCCATTTGATGCCTGATATCCCAAGATCAATTATTGCACCATGTTCCCATGTAGTGTCCCGCTTATAATCAGATATTTCAGGACGGACTGAGCATTAAACCAAGTGCCTGTGAGTAAATTGGACACATTCATGTCTTGGCTGAATCTATTTATTCTGTCACCAAGTGTTTATTTTGCACGGCGATACTCCGGGTGAGCAGGCCCGACTTTCCCGCCGAGGTCAGTCCACGGAGGAGGAGGAGACCCACGGGGCGCCTCGGCCTACGGAGAAGCTGGCGCGCACGAGTGGTCGAAGCAAGGTGGTCAGGTCAGAGCCCCAAGGTCGGGGTGGGTCAAGGACAAGGTCAGGGTAGGGTCAAGGACAAGGTCGGGGTGGGTCAAGGACAAGGTTGGGGTGGGTCAAGGACATGGTCAGGGTGGGGTCAAGGACAAGGTTGGGGTGGGGTCAAGGACATGGTCAGGATGGGGTCAAGGACAAGGTTGGGGTGGGTCAAGGACATGGTCGGGGTGGGGTCAAGGACAAGGTTGGGGTGGGGTCAAGAACGAGGTCAGGGTGGGGTCATGGACAAGGTCAGGTTGGAGCCTGGAACAGAGTTGGGCCGAGGACAAAGCCTCAGGGACAAGATGGGCCGAAGTGGATGGGCTGCGTCGCCAAGAACAAAGGGGGACCCGTCATGGGGGGGAGAGGAGAGATGAGTACTTTTTGTAGCTTTGCCACCAGCTTTGTGGCGACTCTTTTGTGTACTTTGTATGCAAAAACAATTATTTTCCCAGCACCTAGCTAGGTACAAGTGACAATAAAGAGCCATCATCATCAAATTATTCTGTTCAGTTTCAGAAACTTATTTTACCTCGTCCTCATCATCTGACATCATTTTCTTCTTCAGGTTATTATAAAATGGAACGATATCAGTACAGCTCTGGTCTCTGCAGCAATAAATAGTTAAGGTTAAGTTATAATAGGATATGGTCATAAGGCAGGTCAATCAACTAAAGCACTACTGACAGCTGTGAGATCATTGGGAAAGTAATGAGGGAATATAATGACATTCTAGCGTTTTAAGCAATGGCGACCTGAGATGTCTTACAGATTTGAAAAATAGGATAAACATTTTTACAATGAAGCAATGCAACCCGAGCATACAAATCAAACCGGCTTTAGTTTTCATAGGTTTGCATTTAATTAAAAATGAGCTGCAAAAGAAAAATTATAAAAACACGGGTGGAACAGTGGCACAATGGTAGAGTTGCTGCCTTACAGCGCCAGAGACCCGGGTTTGATCCTGACTACAGGTGTTGTCTGTACGGAGTTGTTATGTTCTCCCCTTGACCTGCGTGAGTTTTCTCCGGGATCTCCCGGTTTCCTCCCACACTCCAAAGACATACAGGTTTGTAAGTTAGTTTGCTTAGGCAAAAATTATAAATGGCCCCCAGTGTGTGTAGGATAGTGTTAGTGTATGAGCTGATTGCTGGTCAGTGCAAACTCAGTGGGCTGAAAGCCCTGTTTCTGTGCTGTTCCTCTGCACAAAATAAAACTAATAACATATGCATTGTATATCGAACAAAATGTCTCATTTTAAGGCACAAGCGATTTTTATTAGCTGCAACATATTTACATATACAACGAAACAAAACTTACTTTATAAAATGCAGGAGGACATTGATGACAAATTTGGCAGATTTAACGATAGGACTTCCAGGTTCATTGAAGGTACCTGCATTATGTTCAATGTATCGTACCTCCCATATCAGGGATGACACACGTCTGAAAAACAACATCATTTTGAATAAGCATTGGATTTAAAATTATTGTAACATAACCATTGACGAGCATAAGCACTCCTGTGTCAGGGGAGATGCGTCTAACGATGAGAATGTTGGTGTTTCTGGGAACATTTGTACACGGCATGATATCAATCAAATAAGGTTCTTTTCACATATGATCTCTTTGAATACAAGCCAAAATTAAAGATAAAAGACCATCAATAATTAAGTGGGAAATTGTCCATTAATTACTCTAGCTGTTTATGGAAGGCAATTAAATGTCAATAAACTGAAGGCCTTTGTTTAAATTTTCAATGTATTAAAGTCATAGCGTCATCGAGTGTGGTAACAGGCCCTTCAGCCCAACTTGTCCACACCAACCAACATGTCCCATCTGCACTTGGCTCAACTGCCTGCGTTTGGCCCATATCCCTTTAAACATGCTAATCCATGTACCTGTCTAATTGTTTCTGTCTCAACTACCTCCTCTGGCAGCTCGTTCCACACACCCACAAAACTTTGTGTGAAAACAGTACCCCTCAGATTCCTCTTAAATCTTTTCCCCTTCACTTTAAACCTTTGTCCATTGGTCCTCGATTCCCCTGCTCTGGGCAAGAGACTTGGTGCGTCTACCCGATCTATACCTCTCATGATTGTATACACCTCTAGATAAGATCGCCCCTCATCCTCCTGCACTACAAGGAATAGTGTCCCAGCCCGATCAACCTCTCTCTATAGTCTAGACCCTCTAGCCCTGGCAAGTGGATGAGAGGTCCAAGTCAAACTCTTAACATTCACTACTGTAAACAGGAGTTCCATGATGGGAACACGAGTTTGTAAAATTTACAAGGATAAATTATTGCTACTTTTATTTGGCCCCTGCTATAATTATCACACAAAGTACAACATTACTGGTTCAGTATCTACTGCAATTTAGGTGCAAAGCAAATTGAATTATCGATGGAACCTAATTCAACAAATTCAGAGGATAAACTGACTTTAAAAAAAAATATGTCAAAGAGAATTTCACAGAGAACAAAATAAAGTTATCTGGTATTTATATAGAGCTCTTACTGCAAATCTCAGAGGTATTTCACAGGAACATTAATAATACAACATTTCCTTATTTAAGGGGATGTAAGAGAGAATTCTAGAAGCTTGGGCAAGCAACATGTTTAAGAAATACTACAGAGGAGAATGAGATTTTAGGAAATAAATTCTACAGCTTGGGACCAAGAACACTGATGTCACATGCTCCCATTTGTGGAATGGGTATGTTCAGGATGATCAGTGGACCAGAACTGGAAATGCACTGATATTGTGGGGTTGTGGGCAAAAGAGATCACAGAAAGTAAACAATGGCAATGAATGAGTAAGTGTGAATTAGTATGGGTGTCAGGGATTATTATGGGGAGAAGGCAGGAGAATGGGGTTGAGTGGGAAAGATAAATCAGCCATGATTGAATGGCGGGATAGACGGTGGCCTAATTCTGCTCTATAACATGAAGTTATGAATGCCTTCTCTGCATGAAATATAAAAACTTTCTGACAAATATTCACTTTGTGCAATGCAAGCTCACACTTCTGGTTGTTTTTCCACTGCAAACATCCCTGCATCAATAAGAACTGACGTGCTAGGCTAGAGGCAGTTTCTATCTGCTGCCAGAGATTTTCATGCAGTAAATCTGGCAATTATTTAGCTAATTTGAACAGAGGCACAAATCTGAGTCAGTGCAGCTAAATTCATCACCTAATCTGTCATTTTTTCACCTTTCCAAGAATAGCTTTGTCACGTCACAGGGGGACACTGACTGTTTGTTAACCTCAACGTGTGAAAAAAACTGAGCAAGAACTGATCTTCAATACTCTAGTGCTTTAATGCATTAAATCCTTAACCGAGTTCCCCAAGATGGTAAAATGCAGTGGAAGCATGCACCAATCTTTTTTCTTCTTCCCTGAGATAGAATGTTTAACTTAAATAACTGACAGCAATAGATTGAAATCTTAGTCATAAGTGAGGTCTGAATTTTGATCCCCAAGTTAAATAGCCTTGTTAGTGTGTTGTATGGCTGCTACAACAGGTGCTGTTATTTAATGTAGATACACAAAATTGCAGATGCTGGAATCTTGGGCAAAACATAAAAGCGCTAGAGGAACTCAGTGCATCAGGCAGCATTTGTGGAGGGAATAGACAACTCAAGTTTCAGACAGATGACAATTTTGCCCTCAATCAGTCTGAAGAAGGGTTGTGATCCGAAATGTCATCGATCAATTTTTCTCCACCGATGAGGGGTGATCTTATCAAGGTGTGTAAGATCATGAGGTGAATAGATGGGGTGAGTACAGATTCTTTTACCCAGAGAAGGGGGATCAAGAACCAAAGATCATAGATTTAAGGAGAGAGAGAAAAGACTAAATAGGACCCTGAGGAGCAACATTTATGCAACAGTGGATAAATGGAACATGCTGCCAGAGGAGGTATTCGAGGCAGTTACTATAAACAACATTTAAAAGACATTTGGACAGCTACATGGATGGGAAAGGTATAGAGGGATATGGGCCAAATGCAGGCAGGTGGGACTAGTGTAGATGGGGCATCATGGTTGGAAGGGGCAAGTTGGACTGAAGGGTCAGTTTCTGTGTTGTATGACTTTGTAACTCTGTGGCATTACGTCCTGAGTTCCTCCAACACTTTGCATTTTGCTGGCTACTATAACTTGCTGCATTTCTAGCTGGTCCCGTGTATGATGCGGTGAAAGCTCACCTGTAAAACCTGTGCTCTAACCTCTCTTTAATCGTGTTGAGGTCTGTGGGATATGCCACCACTGTACAATACAAGGGATAAGCCTGGAGGTCCACAGGGGCCACAAATGGAGCAGCAATATCTGAAAAAGATTGCATTTGTTGGAATTATTCACAACATAATTGACTGTGAAATACTTAGAATGTAACCACCCCACCTCTGTTCAAGTTATTGAAAGATTGGAAAAACTACTATGAAGCACGAAGATCTTCTTATTCCAAATGAATCTCCCAAAGGCAGGATTTTCATACAAATGAGATCAACATTAGAGTGAAATAAATTATGAATGAAATGCGTGAGCCTCATATTAATTAATTTACTTAATTTAAGATAATGCCCTGAAGAACATTTATTTTTCATCTTCATGATATATCAGCATGCTTTTTCATATTTATATTTCTCTTATTTTCCTATGCAAGTGACCACCGACATTCAGCCCAGCCGATGCCATCTCTCCGAACATTCCCATCAGACCCATTCCTCACCAATGCACTCAATACCTGTTTTTTCCCCACTGCCGTATAATTTATGCATAATGTTGTATATTTCTTGCATAATATACATAATTTATGCATTAAAAAAAAAAGTTCAATTTAATTCAGAGATACAGCACGGAATTAGGCCCTTCAGCCCACCAAATCCGTGCCGACCAGCGATCCCCGCACATTAACATAATCCTACACAAACTAGGGACAATTTACAATTATTACCAAGGCAATTAAAAGGCAAACCTGTACGTCTTTGGAGTGTGGATGGAAACCGGAGTTCCCGGAGGAAGCACACGCAGGTCATGGGGAGAATATACAAACACATACAGACCACACCTATAGTCAGGATCGAACCCGCGGGTCTCTGGTGCTGTAAGGCAGCAACTCTACCGCTGGACCACGGCACTGCACTATGTGGTGTCTGAGTGGTATGTGTTTACGATGCTGCTGCAAGGGAGATTTTCATTGTACCAACACCTCACCCTACTTGTGCATATGACAATAAACCCGACTTAACTATTTCCTTGCAATCAATTCTTCTCCCACAGACCCATCAACACCTCCCGATTTCCCCCTGCCACCTAACTAGAATAGGAGAAATTTATACCAGCCAAGCAGCATAGCTTTAGGCTGTGGGAGGAAAGGGTAGCGGCAATAAGGGTAGAGGAGAACCAGCCAAAGTCAGGTTTGAACTCAGGTAACTAGAATTGTGTGCTGCGCTACTAATTGCTGTGCCACTGTCCATTTAAACTACCCCCGTGGCTGACAGTAAAATCGGGTTGATGCATTTTACATTTCATCAAATGCAAATTCAGGTATTGACAGGGTATGACTAACTAGGGGCAGCACAGTGGCGCAGACAGTAGAGCCACTGCCCCACAGCACCAGAAACCCAGGATCGATCCTGACCTCGGATGCTGTCTGTGCAGAGTTTGTTCGTTCTCCCTGAATGACTCCCACATTCCAAAGACATGCATGTTTGTAGGTTAATTGGCTTGTGTAAATTGTCTCCAGTGTGTAGGATGCGAAAGTGGGATAACGTCGTCAAACATTATCGATTTCTGGTGCATTATCGATTTCCTGACGGATGGCATAAAGACGGCAAAATTGCTCAAGAGTTGGGTGGAGTGAAGATGGGGTTTTAGGTGAATAAGAATTGAAATGAACTTAAAAAACATGTCAAAGCTTCAATGTCAGGCATTATATTAATTTAATTATTGCGCTTTATTGCATCGTTTATTACACATACCCAGAGTTATAAGTTGACTGATCCCAGACTTAATTCTTTCACATTCTTCATTTCTCTTTTTGCTGCCCCATTCTCCTTCCTGAGGTTTGTACAGCTGGACCTTGTGCTCAGCAGCCGTCAACGGAACACTTGAGCCCGGCTCAGTGGGAAAAACAGCTGAAATCCAACAGAAATGACACACATTGAATGAATGAATTCATTGATTGATTAATGATACATTATTATCACGTGACAAACCACAGTGATATTCTTTGTTCTGCATACCCAATAGTCTCCACATAAAGGGCACCAACAAAGTTCCAGTAACACTCTCATCACTTGAGAGGAAAATCTAACCAGTTCAGATAATATCAACAACTCAAGATTTAAAAAGAACAATGAACATGTGAGTGTGTGCAGGAAGGAACTGCAGATGCTGGTTAATAGCAAAGATGGAGTAACTCAGCGGGTCAGGCTGCATCTCTGGATAAAAGGAACAGGTGACTGTTCGGGTTGGAACCCTTCATCAGTGAGTAGAGGAGGGTGGGGGAGGGTTGGAACTGGAGGTAGGAAAAGGCCAGAACAAAGGAACCATCCCTGATTTGTTCTGGCCTTTTGCTAACTCTGGTTCACCATCAATCCCCCTTATTTTCAGTCTGAAAAAGGGTTCTGACCCGAAATGCCACCCATCCTTTTTCTCCAGAGATGCTGCCTGACCCGCTTGAGTCAGCATTTTTGACTAATTACATGCGAGTGTTGTGCATCTATACAAATAAGAGGTTTGAGCAAAGAGCGAATAATTTTAAGAATTCTCCCAAGTGTGTACAGTTTTGTGTACAGAATTGTGTACAGTTTTGGTCTCCTAATTTGAGGAAGGACATCCTTGTGATTGAAGCAGTGCAGCGTAGGTTCATGAGATTAATCCCTGGGATGGTAGGACTGTCATATGAGGAAAGATTGAAAAGACTGGAGTTTAGAAGGATGAGGGGAAGGATCTTATAGAAACATATAAAATTATAAAAGGACTGGACAAGTTAGATGTAGGAAAAATGTTCCCAATGTTGGGCGAGCCCAGAACCAGGGGCCACAGTCTTAGAATAAAGGGGAGGCCATTTAAGACTGAGGTGAGGAAAAACTTTTTCATCCAGAGAGTTGTGAATTTGTGGAATTCCCTGCCACGAAGGGCAGTGGAGGCCATGTCACTGGATAGATTTAAGAGTTAGATACAGCTCTAGGGGCTAGTGGAAGTCAAGGGATATGGGGAGAAGGCAGCACGGGTTATTGATTGGGGACGATCAGTCATGATCACAATGAATGGCAGTGCTGGCTCGAAGGGCCGAATGGCCTCCTCCTGCACCTATTTTCTATGTTTCTATCCCTCAATTTATACTTTCTTTCCATTTCTTGACAGTTCTAGTATCACTCTATAAGACTTTGTTTTTCACTTTTGCTGGTATTTTATGTGATATGGGGGGGGGACCTCATTGAAATATATAGAAGAGTGGATAGAAACATATAGAATAGGTGCAGGAGCAGGCCATTCTGCCCTTCGAGGCAGCACCACCATTCAATATGGTTATGGCTGATCATCCTAAACCAGTACCCCGTTCCTGCTTTCTCCCCATTCCCTTGATTCCGTTAGCCATAAGAGCTAAATCTAACTCTCTTGCATACATCCAGTGGCAGATAATTCCACAGATTCACAACTCTCTGGGAGAAAAGGTTTTTCCTCATCTCAGTTCTAAATGGACTACCCCTTATTCTTAAACTGTGACCACTGGTTCTGGACTCCCCCAACATCGGGAATCATTTCCTGCATCTAGCCTCTCCAATGCCTTAAGAATGTTATATGTTTCTATAAGATCCCCTCTCATCCTTCTAAATTCCAGTGAATATAAGCCCAGTAAATCCATTCGTTCATCATATGTCAGTATCGCCATCCTCGGGACATTCCCGGGAATTAACCTGGTGAACCTACGCTAGGCTCCCTCAACAGCAAGAATGTCCTTCCTCAAATTAGGAGAACAAAACTGCACACAATACACTAGGTGTGGTCTCCCCTGGACCTCCTAGCTCCTCTACTCAAATCCTCTCTCAATGAAGGCCGCATGCCATTTGCTTTCTTCATGGCCTGCTGTACCTGCATGCTTACTTTCAGTGACTAATGAAAGCTTCTTTAGGTATGTGAAGAGGAAAAAATTAGTTAAGACTAAAGTTGGACCCTTGAGGACTGATTAAGGTGAATTTATTATGAGGAACAAGAATTAGCAGATGAGTTGAACAGGTACTTTGGATCTGTCTTCACGAAGGAGGACACAAGGACACCCAGGTCTCATTGCAACTCTCCTTTTCCTAATCTGACACCATTCAGATAATATTCTGCCTTCTTGTTCTTGCCACCAAAATGGATAATCTCACATTCATCCACATTATACTGGAAAGTAGGGGAGAATATGACCTGCTCAGTTGAACGGATTGTTGAAGAACAGAATTTAAATTTAAAATTGATGTTGGTGATTAATAAATATCAAGACAGCAGCAAACTTTTCCAAAAGTCAACACCTTCTCAAAGTCAACAGCTTTGGACTGTAATGTTTTTGGACTGCCCTTTATAAACGCCTTACTTCCCTCTTTCAATATTGCCTCAAGATTCACCCGGACACGGACCAGCATTAACAGCACACATTTGGACATAATATGCTTTTGGGTATTTGCTTAAACATAACATTTATGAGGTTAGAAATATTTCCTTGCAAAGCCATCTACTATTTTTCAAAGGTGTGAAAAGATTGTGACACAAGAACTTCTACACTCAGACCTCTATTTGCAGAAAGCCGAATCCACAGTCAATCTACAGGAGATAATTAAATATAACACAGATCTATTTCTTCCCATTATCTCAACTAAGGAACTAAAAGACCGGCTGCACACCCATCCCCAGGGCATCAGTGAGCCCTTTCTCTAACTGCTGAACATGGAAATAAAAGCTTTCCACTGTACGTCGGTACATGTGACAGTAATAAACTACAGCATCATTTTATGATTCCAATGATCTGTTACCAATCTACAGGCCACATTTTGACAGGTGTTCATTATTTATTCAGAACACTTTGCACAAAAAACTCTAACTCCAGCTACATTTTATACAGGAGTCCCAATTGACCTTCATTTCCTTGTTTACTTATCTCCAAAAGATTGCAATGGCATTTTCATAATCATATTATAAAACAGTGACACCTTTAATTCAAATGTTAAGAAATATTATTTCTCAATTTTTTATCATTCTCTTTACATAGGAATGGTTATAAAATGTGGAAAACATCAAATAGAATGTCTACCCTGAGCATAATTGTTTCTATAACAGCGATTCCAGTGAAATTCGTAAGATGCTTTGCACATCATATCAACTTCAATCAAAAGCTATGGTTAAGTATGACCTGTATGCAATATTGAGAGTTTAAGAAGGAACTGCAGATGCTGGAAAATCGAAGGTAGACAAAAATGCTGGAGAAACTCAGCAGATGCAGCAGCATCTATGGAGCGAAGGAAATAGGCAACGTTTCGGACCGAAACGTCGCCTATTTCCTTCGCTCCATAGATGCTGCTGCACCCGGTGAGTTTCTCCAGCATTTTTGTGTACCTGCAATATTGAGTGGGTCTGTGGCTTTTGCTTTGATTCAATAAGCATAAAGTTTCAATTCAGATTCAATTTGCATTCAGAGAACAAAATAGATGCATACAAAGATAAAACAAACAAAAAAATATTTTGCACTATTTTGGCCACAAAACAAAACTTACCTGTCACTTCCATTATCAGCAGATTCAGTACCTAACATGTTAAAGACTAGAAGCTGCACTTTAAGGAAAAGTACACTTTCTCTCTTTTATGTTTTCTTTGTACATACCATGAGGTGGTATCACTTCCATATCCCAAGGACTCATCTTCTCAGTGTCACCATTATCCCAGCTGGAAGTAGAAAGACAAATACATGCCTCTAGAGCCTGCTATGACATTCACAGATCCTCGAGTCAGATTGGATATCAATTACATGTATATTTTTCCTTTGAAACAGATGTGGCTTTTTAGAAAGTACATGTCATCAGTTCTCAACAGATAACTTTTGAATTTATAAATGCTATCTGGAGAAAAGGACTTTAAGGGGAAAATGTTGTGACAGTCTGAAGAAGGGTCTCGACCTGAAACATCACCCATCCGTGTTCTCCAGAAATACTGCCTGATCTGCTGAGTTACTCCAGCACTTGTGTCCTTAACATACTACACTGCTAATAAAAATGAAAAAGACTGGACATATTCTGTAGTTCAGGGAGCATTCATACCAAAGGTCAAAGACCCTTTATTATTAGCATTTGTAAGGACAACATCCCTTTTTCTGAGTGTCTCCATCTCTGTCTCATTTGTTCTTGAGATAAGGGTTTTCACTCTGAGATGTCCTCCTTTTTCAGGAAACAGGGGTCCCCCCCCTCCCCAACTCCTCATTGTTGTTGCCGTTGTCCTCACCTGCATCTACGATCGTTTCGAAGAACACCTCCGCTCTGTCCGTCTTAACTTACCAGATCTCCCGGTTGCTCAGCATTTCAACTCCCCCTCCCATTCCCAAACTGACCTGGGCCTCCTCCATTGCCAGAGGGAGGCCCAGCGCAAAATGGAGGAACAGCGCCTCATATTTTGCTTGGGTAGTTTACACCCCAGTGGTATGAACATTGACTTCTCTACCTTCAAATAGCCCTTGCTTTCCCTCTCTATCCCCTCCCCCTCTCAGTTCTTCCCCCCCCTGTCTCCGACCACATTCTATCCCCGCCAGACATCAGTCTGAAGAAGGGTCCCAACCGAAACCACCCATTCTATCCAGAGATGTCCTGTCCCGCTGAGTTACTCCATTTTGTGTCCTTCGACATCAGTTCTGCTTTCCCCCACTTTAGGGTCCCCAGACCCCCTTGGTCGTTAAACTGTACACCAGCTCTCCCCTTATTACCTTTCTCTGATGCAGGGTCTTGATCCAGAGTTTTGCATCTACTGCCTGGCCCGCTGAGTTTCCTGCAGCCATTTGTGTCCATATCTTCTCCAGTTTAAAATAAATCTATCATTAGAGGTAAAGGAAAGAACTGCAGATGCTGGTTTAAATCGAAGGTAGACACAAAATGCTGGAGCAGCTCAGCGGGACAGGCAGCATCGCTGGAGAGAAGGAACGGGTGACGTTTTGGTCGAGACCCTTCTTCAGACTTAGGTCCGAAGAAGGGTTTTGATCCGAAACGTCATCCATTCCTTCACTCAAAGGTAAGGAAATGGATAAAGGACAACCAACAATGGATAACAGTTCGAGGAGGAATTTCAATTAAACAATTATATAGCAGGAGCCCCCAAATGATTTGTTGCCACAATAATTCATAATTAATAAACAGGATTAGGAGTAAAACTACATTTGCGTGACTCTGATGGTAAATTGAGATTGGAAATGTAAGAACTACAGATCATGCTGGTGGTAAGAGAAGGGAAACGGGTTGCTACTGCTGAACTTCAGATGGGCTAAATTTGGAAATGTGCATTGTTAAAGATAGATCAATTTCAGTGTGTGTAGTTTAAGAGAATTATACGTTCGAAACAATATCAGGAGAAATGGTGAAAGAACGATCCTAGAGTGGCAAAGATCAGTGAACATACAAATTTGATGGGCAAGTCTGATGAACCAACTGGTCTCTGAAACCTGGATAAATTAGTATGGATGGATGGCCTGGGTAGCGTTGATGTGGAGAGGATGTGTCCACTAGTGGGAGAGTACAAGACCGGAGATCATAGCCTCAGAATTAATGAACGTTCCTTTAGGAAGCAGATGAGGAGGTGTTTCTTTAGTCAGAGGGTGGTGAATCTGTGGAATTCATTGCCACAGAAGGTTGTGGAGGACAAGTCACTGGATATTTTTAAGGCAGAGATAGATGGATTCTTGATCAGAAGAGGTGTCAGAGGTTATGGGGAGAAGGCAGGAGAATGGGGTTAAGAGGGAAATATAGAATAGCCATGATTGAATGGCAGAATAAATGGGCCGAATGGCCTAATTCTGCTCCTATCATATGAACTTATCATGAAGCGAATCTTGGAGCAATAGAGGATTCAACACAGCTTTATACTGGGATAATCATCTCCCATAATCACCATCCATTCACTTTTTATACTTTCCCTCTTGGATCTAAATTTTAACTAAGGGATAGGTTATACAGGCATTTAGACGGACAAGGGCTGATTAGGGATAGTCAGCATGGGTCTGTACAAGGGAGGACGTGCCTCACAGATTTGATTGAGTTTTGTTTTAAGACTTTGAAAATGTTGATGAGGGCAGAGCTGTGGTTGCTGTATACATGGATTTCAGTAAGGCATTCGACAACGTTCTGCATGGTAGGCTGCTCTGGAAGGTTAGATCGCATAGGATCCAAGGAGAGATAGCTGAATGGATAGAAAATTGGCTTCATGGAAGGAAACAGAGGGTGATGGTGGAAGGTTGCTTCTGACTGGAAACCTGTGACTAGTGGTGTGCCTCAGGTTTCGGTGCTGGGACCGTTAATGCTTGTCATCTACATTAATGATTTGGATGAGAACATACATGACAAGATTAGCAAGTTTGCTGATGCTATAAAAGTGAGTGGTTTTGCAGATAGTGAAGATGGTTGTGAAAAATTGCAGCAGAATCCTGATCGACTGGCCAGGTGGGATGAGGAATGGTTGATGGAATTTAATGCAGAAAAATGTGAGGTGTTGCATTTTCAGAAGTCTAACCTGGGCGGGAACTACACAGTAAATGGTAGGTCGCTGTGGAGTGTTGTTGGGCAGATGGATCTAGGAGTGCAGGTGCAAGATTCCTTGAAGGTGAGTCGCAGGTAGATAAGGTGGTCAAAAAGGCTTTTGGTACATTGGTCATCATCTGTCAGAGTAGTGAGTATAGAAGTTGTGAGGTCATGTTGCAGTTATATAAGACGTTGGTAAGACTGCATTTAGAGTAAAGGGTTCAGTTCTGGACACCATATTATAGGAAATATGTCAAGCTGGAAAGGGTACAGAGAAGATTTATGAGGATGTTACCAAGACGAGAGGGTGTGAGCTACAGTGAGAGGTTGAGTAGGCTGGGACTCTATTCCCTGGAGCGCAGGAGGATGTGGGGTGATCTTGTAAAGGTGTATAAAATCATGAGGGGAATAGATCGGGTAGATGCACAGTCTCTTGCCCAGAGTAGGTGAATCGAGGACCAGAGGACATAGATTTAAGGTGAAGGGGACAAGATTTAATCGGAATCTGAGGGGTAACTATTTCACAGAAGGGTGGTAGGTGAATGGAACAAGCTGCCAGAGGAAGTAGTTGGGATGGGGACTAGTCCAACGTTTAAGAAACAGTTGGACAGGTACATGGATAGAACCGGTTTGGAGGGATATGGGGGTGGGAGATTGCAACCCTGTTTCGACTAATGCAATCGACCTGGTGTACATAATCAAATAAGATCAAATAGAACAAGTTGTCCTACAACTTTAGGCTGTGCATGCCATACACAAGAAGAAGAGGGATATGGACCAAATACAGCCAGGTGGGACTAGTGTAGCTGGGACATTTTGACCGGTATGGGCGGGTTGAGCCAAAGTGCCTGTTTCCACACTGTTTCACTCTAAGAGACCTTTGGGAAAGACTTAAATATCTATTTCACCTTACATACCCAAAAAAATCTGCAAAGCCACTACTTTGCGTTTTAGCGGCAATATTAAACGTCCCCGATTTATGAATTAGTTCTTGGAATGAACTCCATGGAGACTTTGGATTCACTCACAAAGACATTTGATGGGAATTATTCAAGGAATAGTTGGAAGCTATTGTTGTAACAGACATTATTGTGGTATGGAAGAGAAGATCCTTTATAGGCCAAATGCATTTGAATTTTTATATAACTTTATGACTTTACTATTTCATGTCAAAGATGATTTATGTTTAGCATACAGTGCGCTGCACTGGCTATCTTACCATACGTTGTAACACTGAAAGAGACTGTCAGGATACTCAGGCTGTAAAGGCTCTTGGCTTTCAATTGTCCCGAACCACCAAGCATCATCGATCACCGACCGAAACCGATCACCTATTACAGTGAGAAATCAGTTCAGTTTAGTGTATTGTCACTTGTACCGAGGTACAGTGAAAAGCTTTTGTTGCTTGCTAACCAGTCAGCGGAAAGACAATACATGATTGTAATCAAGGCAGACACGATAAGGGAATAACGTTTAGTGCCAGGGAAAGCCAGTAATGTCCGAGGGTCAAAGATCAAAGATAGTCCGAAGGTCACCAACATGGTCGATAATAATTCAGGGTTGTTCTCTGGTTAGGGTAGGATGATTCAGTTGCCTGATAACGGCTAGGAGAAAACTGTCCCTGAATCTGGGTGTTTGCGCATTTTCACACTTCTATACCTATTGTCCAATCGGAGAGAGAAGAAGAGGGAGTGGCCAGGGTGCGACTCGTCCATGATTATGCTGCTGGCCTTGCCCGGGCAGCGTGTATGTATTCATATATTGAAATGTATTCAATATTCTGTTGTCAAATCTCAGCCTAGCAACTCTACTAACATAAATACAAAAGATACAAGAGTCACACAAAGAATATTTTGCAATCCTCTGCTAAGTCTCATATTTCAGTCACAATATCATTCAACCGTACAAAATGTGGTCAGTCTTACTGGCTTAATAGCATACCATCTAAATTTCATGAAGAATATTTAAGTCCAACAGTGCAACCAGTTGTGAAATATTAATTGCAGGAATGATGAATATCCCATTGCATTCTTCGCTGTGTGAGAGAATGCAGGCATAACAATAATGTATCCAATGCATGTGTTGGATGGACATCGCAAGAAATAAGCCATCACATGCAGGCAGAGGAGATTAGTTTAACTTGGCATCATGATCAGTATGGACACTGGGGGCCGAAGGGCCTGTTCCTGTGCTGTACTGTTCTATGGTCTAACACTTTTGGATGTGATTTGCTGCTGTCAACTTTAGTCGCAGTGGGTAATGATCAGAGAGGGTCTATCTTGAGTTTTCAGCTCACACTCGGGAGCACTGACATGGTGTTGGAGGGGGAGGGGGCATGGGTGAGATATCGAAGGGTCAGATGATAGATGACAGACTGGGTGATGAATTGTGCCAAGGAGCCGAACGGAATAAAAGGTAACCTCGAGGCTTCACTGACAGGAATCTCAATCTGGCTCCATCAATGTACAGCTAAGGTCGTGCCCAGTGTTACATGGCTTCATTTCCTTCACATTGCATGAAATGGAGCTTTACAAGGTTGTGCGATATTATCCCACATGTACACTGCCACTAGTATTGTTTAGGTGAACAACCAGAGCAGTGTACTGTAATTCAATTTGAAATGGTCCCAAATTACTCTCCACTCTGGAGGGAAAAGAAAACCAATTTTCAAGTTGCATGGTAATGAAAAAATACAGCTGTGTGTTCAGATTTCTAGGCACATTTCATTGCTTTATATTGACTGTACAAAGTACTACATGATTCGCAAACACGGTATCACAGCAGTAGAGTTGCTGCCTTACAGTGCCAGAGGCCCAGGTTCAATCCTGACTATGGATGCTGTCCTTACGGAGTTTGTACTTTCTCCCCGTGACCTGTATGGGTTTTCTCAGCATGCCCCGGTTTCCTCACACACTCCAAAGACGTACAGGTTTGTAGATGAATTGGCTTGGTATAATTGTAAATTGTCCCTCGTGTGAGTAGCATACTGCTAGTGGGCCGAATGGCATGTTTTCGCACTGTATTACAAAACTAAACTAAACTGCGGGTAACGGCACGATTTGCCTTGACGCACCAATTTTCCATCGTCGAGTCTTTGTGTCATCAAATTGCTGTCTGAGTACAAGAAAATCGATAACATCTGGCATATCATGATACCTGCAGTCAACATAAAAGTATATAATTAAAAGAAAAATCCATACTTTTTTTTACACCAATACAAAGAAAATTCAAATATGTTTGAAAATGTTTAAAATGCTAGAAATACATTTTGATAAGTAACTGGTCTATGGCATTAAAGGTTATTGTAAGTCTTGAAACTTTTCTTATATTATTTATCTATATAACTCTAAAACTCTGATCTTGCATGCGTGTATATGTGCGTGTGTTTACATCTTCGCGAAAAAACTACGCGGTAACTAATAACATTTTTACATATTCCGGTTGACATTTTGCCCGTCGAGTCCAAGAGCACCTTATCTGTACATTTCATGCTTTATTTCTCGACATTACTGAAAATGTTTAAAAATATCAAAAGACTTTGAATTTAAACGACGAACTATCGCTGATGATGTCACAATGGGTCTGTTCGGTGCCGTCTCACACACAGAAGCTTCCTCGCACTTCGAGTGACGTCACCCCCCCACATTATTCAAAATACGCCGCCGGTGGAAGCAAGAACGTGCCCAGAGATGGAGAAATTGGGCTGAAGGGCCTGTTTCCATACTGTGATATTCTATGTCAGCTTCTAGGATCCCTGGACAAGTAAATATTCCAACTGGGTTTGGATGGGAATCCAAATTTAACACAGAATTAAGGCATTCTAAGGGCATTCAAAATATCTGGATCTCATTTTGTATATGAAATATTGAGAGACCTAGATAAGGTAGACTGTCAGAACCTGTCTCCCAGTGTGGAAATAAAAATAATAGAAGGCATAAGTTTAAGGTAAGAAAGGCAAAGTTTAAAAGATATTGCGGAGTAAGCATTCAACAAAGAGGTTGGTGGATGTCTGGAAAATGCTGCCAGAAGTGCCAAGGAAGAAGATACAATAGTGGCATTTAAAGGGCTATTAGATAGACATATGTGTATGTAGGGCATGGAGGGATGGATCATGTGAAGGCAGATGAGATTACTTTATCTTGGCATCATGTTTGGCACAGACACTGTGGGCAGAAAGGCCTGTTCCTCTGTTGTACTTTCCTGTTCGATGCTCATGTTAGAGCAATCATGGGCCAATATACATTTCCCATGTTATAATCAGTGCCAGCACATCACCTGAGTCTGAAATCATTTGTTTCCATCCACTGTACATTTAAGCCCACAAGGATAAAAGCATATTTTGTTGGAATTCTTTTTCGTGGCTCCATCAATGACAATGACAAATACAAACATCCATTGAGAAAAGGTCCAATGATTACATTTTATGAAAACAAATGCCTCTTACTTCATAGAAAATGACCCTCCTGTCAGTTTGCCAGTGTCTGGATCGAGGAATGCCAGTTTGATGCAGCACAGAGATGGAGGTCCCACTTCATATTTGATCCCAACAATTTTCACTAGCTCTTGCTCCTGATAAAAGTATAAAAAATATTCCAAGTTGTACCTGTCATTAATCTGGTTGTGTTTAGATCTTGAATGAGTACAGGTAATTTTAACATCACCAGAGCAAGTATTTTGTGAACCAAGCATTGGAAGGCACTCTAAATCCTTTCAAGGAAAAGAAAACCAATCATTACACAAGTAGTTGCCTTTTCAATGATTGGAACCGGCAATATACCAAAATCCAATTATAGTGCCCTCCATAAGGTTTGGGACAAAGACCCAACATTTAATTATTTGCCTCTGTACTCCATAATAGTAAGATTAAACGAGAACTTACCAGTTTGAAGTTTGATCTGTATTTTATGAGGAGTTACGATGAGGGATTTCGTGAAGAACCCGCTTACAACGCATGCGTGTCATTCTTCAAAGCAGCGGTGTGAGGTCACAGGAACCTATAATGATCTAACATAGTAAGATTATCAAAGATATACCAGTTTGTGATATGATCATTAGAGGGTGGGAGCGGAGGGCACGAAATCCCTCATCGTAACTCCTCATAAAATACAGATCAAACTTCAAACTGGTAAGTTCTCGTTTAATCTTACTATTTTACTTCGGAGTCACGTGAGTGACTTCGTGAAGATTTCAAAGCTCTGTGACCTCATGCCGTGGAACGAGTCCATGCTTCACAACTGCCTTGGCTATTGGGAGAGAGCATAATTAGTAAGTTTAAAAACACACTTATACAAAAAGTTGTGTGGTATAACGAAAAAATATATACATTTTTTACATGGAGAATCATAGCCCTGTAACCTTTCGGGCAAATTATATTGAACGTAAAATGTTTTCTGAATACAATGATGGCTCCAAAAAATAACTGGTTTATTATAAAACCTGTGGAAAACCCTTTATGGATGACCATCCTGCGATTCTGAGGATTTGGTCTGTGGGTACCTGTACAATTTTTTCTCCGGATGTTGCTGCAGCCCTAGTGGAATGAGAGTTAAAAACATTAGTGTCTATTCCTGCCATCTTTAGGACATATTTTAGCCACCTTGATATAGTTTGAGTCGTGACCCTTTCATGCGGTTTCTTGAAAGAGATAAACAACGCCATTCTCCGACCTCGAATGCTCTTAGTATATTCTATGTATTGTTAGATGTGTCTTGCTATACACAGTCGTTTGTCATATGGGTATACCATAAATTCAAACACTTGACCCGATGAACCTGGTCTGTTTTCTTTTATTAAACCCTGTATGACAAACACCAGTTTCTCGGGTGAGATGATCAGGGAGTCCAGGCTCAGCTTGCTTAATGGCTGGACTCGTTGTGCAGTAAATAACACCATGAGCATAACCATCTTCCTGGTCCGTTGCTGAAGTGACAATGCTGTTATGAGCTACAAGCTCCTCAGCATGTTGAGAAACGACACCCATGTCCCAGATTTCGGAGTACCTGGTTTTCTTACCAGGGGTGCGTTCCCACCGCGTGCCGCTCCGTTCCTTGTGATAGGTAATTGGAGAGTGCACTTGTGGCACTATTGATGGCACTGTAGCTCCATTGATTATCATAATGGAGGCTTGTTAAAATTCCAATACGGCCAGAATGTTCTTGGCCTTTTGGTCGAGGTTGTTGTCCAAGCAGTATATGCCCCATTTCTTGATGTGTCCAAGGTACTGCTTCCGTGTTGACAGTCTTAGTACAGATGAGATGAGATTCATCGTCCTGTCTGACAGCCCAATGCCGTGTAGTGGGTCTTTTAGACTCTACAAATCAATAAATCCATAGTCTTATGGCATGGATGACTGCCTCCAGTCACTGGATAAATAAATAATTTTTGGCTATGTTCATTAGGGAACATGGTTCTAACACCATCCCCTGTATGACC
This sequence comes from Leucoraja erinaceus, assembly GCF_028641065.1. NCBI lineage: Eukaryota > Metazoa > Chordata > Chondrichthyes > Rajiformes > Rajidae > Leucoraja > Leucoraja erinaceus. The sequence continues at coordinate 82,086,866 of NC_073381.1, read as the reverse complement.
GAATACCATGATTTAGTAGGCCAGTCGGGTACTCTGAGAGTTCCAGATGCCGAGTGTAGTTGAATTATCCCTAGTACCCCATTGATGGGGCCGAACGGGGGAAATACATCACCCTATGGCTTTGTTTACATAACAATGCCAAGCTGGTTTTAGAATTTTAGTAAATAATATTGGGGCTGATGATTGCCCCTTTTGTAAGCTCTATATTACCAAAGTTCCTCTTTTGAGTCAATGCCTGCCATATAGAAAACCCAGCTGACACTAATTCTTTATCAGTAATAAGAGTATCCATCTTAAAATGAATATCTTGAACGAATGTGTTTAGGGTTGAAAATCAATGATAATCCTGCAACCCCACTCCATTTTATTTTTAATAAATATGTTTGATACAAATTCTAATGTTCCATGAAAAGTATGCTCAATCACACCTTTTGTGTACAATTTTTGTAGCACCATGTGGGTTTTTAGATTGTTTGGTTTATGCAAGTACAAAATGCCCTTCTGGTGTATGTTGTACTGTGGTTATTGGGATGAGTAAATCCTATCAGATAACCCTAAATACTGCTGAGATTATATGAATCTGTAGTGATTATATACCATACCTGACTGTAGTGTTGCAAACCTCCCCTCCCCCACCATTGTAGGTCCCTTTTTAACAGAAAAACCACCCCCACCTACCTCCATGGTTACCGGTGGTTGTGTTATTTCCTTGGTTTTTTGAAAAGGAGGTTCTGGTTTGATATCTCTTGTTCGGGGTTGTGTGGGAGGTTGAGGCTTCCGCATCTTCCCGGGTGGCCACCCTGGCCATACCCTAACAAAGGATCCTGTGGGTTATATGGATTTCTGGCACTGCCACTGGTATGAGCCACATTTTTTATGGCCTTGCCTGTGGCTGGTATCATGCTCCAAAATAGGCCCTTGTGCTGGCCTTGATGAGCCCCAGTGTCTTGGCTTCGTCCACACATGGCTCTTTGTTTGCAAATGGTAGCATTTTTGGGGTCCCAGTGCTGGCTGAATGGCAGCCTTCCACGTGTAGTTCCGGTCATATTGCATCTTACTAAACCGAGCTAGTGCGTCTTGATGGTCTTTGGTTACCTACGTTTTAGTCCAGGGTGCGGGTGTATGCTATGATGCCTTCCGTCAATTCCTTTAAGGTTCTCTGGATCTTGAGGTCCTGGTTCCTGATGTTCGTCCCCATATGCTGCCAAATGCATTGGTTTACACTGGGCACCTGTAATGCCTCACCGTTGCCAGGTGGCAGATGTCTGGCCAGTCTCTGTAAATATTTCTTGTTGGCGTTTGTGGCCAGACATATAGTAATACTATTGCCATCCTGGATCCAAGTCTACCCATGTTTGACTTGGTTAAAGTAATCAGCCACCATGTCCAGCAGAGTCCCTGCCGTGTTAGGATCATGGGATGCTGTATTACCAGGCTCTGGCCCATCAGGGTCCTGCCTACTCTTTTTTATAGAGTTAGAGATCTCTAGGGTCCCGCACGGGGTACCCATGTGGGGCTTAACTGCTGCCCACTTGTCTTTTGTTCTGCGGACCCCTCTTGCAGGTCAGCCCAGAACTGACCCACAGTGCTCCCCTCTGATGGGGTAGAAGCATTGTGCAGCCCTCAAAGAGGTACTGCTGTGGGTTTATCACGTTGGAGCAAGGCTCCATACACCGCTTCTTCCTGCTCCAGCGCTCTCGGGCGCTGGTTGCCGGCGGTTATGCAAAGTCGGACCCTTCTGAGTCCACGACCTTGTTTGTTTTGTGTCTAGCCTACCGCTCGGCCGCATGGCTCTGGCCCGAGCGGGGCCGACATCGGGCACAGCTGATCCCACTATGGTTGATCCAAGTGCCGCTGGCTGCTGCTGGCTGCCCGCTGTTCCACGGTCCTCCTTCTTCAGCTTTGTCCTTCCTTCCGTGGAGTGGATATGGCCGGTGTGGAGGACACCTGGAGCTGATTCCATCTATTCCATTTCTTTAACCCGGCTCCAACGCTCTCAGTGCTCCTGGCTGCTCGTTTATCTCAGACCCCTGGGACCGACCCCCATACTGACGGTACTGGTCCCTTGCGGTCGTTGCAGCCGGTCAACCCCACTCTAATGCCCTCAGTACTGGGCACTCCTACTTATATGGTCCTTAGATAAGGGACATCTAAAATATTAAAGCTGATAATAACAGCCAATATAGTTGATCTTAGTCAAAAAGGCCCAAGAAGCGATATCTGTAACTAAAAAACCCGCTGGGACCGACCCCGTTACTCACATTACTGGTCCCTCACGGTGGATTGCAGCCAGTCAACTGCACTGCAATGTCCTTGGCCTCGGCGCTGGCCGTTAGCGCTGCTTCAAGCCAGAATCGCTTCCAAAGCGAGATTGGCATACTGCCCCAGAAATGAATTTGCCCCCTGTTGCGGGAGCAAAGTCGGGCACAGGTGTTTTCCCCTCCGGGAGTCGACGTGCCTTTGCTGCTCCTGCCTTTGTCGGCTGCCGCTGCTGCACCTGCCGCTGCCGCTGCTCCTGCCCTAGCTGGCTGCCGTTGCTGTACTCCTGCCGGCTGCCTGCACTCCGCGGTCTTTCTGCAGCCGACATGGACCCCGTCCATGTCTACACCTAAAGGGTAAGTGGAAGGAAAACGCAGAGTCTCTTACCTGCTGTTTCCCGACTTTTTAATTTCACCCCTGGTGAACGTCGTTCCCTCCGTGTCGGGTTCGAGCCGCTCGGACCGACCCTGTTTACGGGGCTGGTCCTTCTCCGCTAATTTTAAAAAGTGCCAGAGCCCTAATACAACCCACTGTTTTGTGGGTTGTTGGCTCTGTTTTTCCCTGCACCCCGTATGGGGTGAAGTCGGCACTCGCTCCCGTTATGGGAGACAGTCGTGCCGACTTCCGTTGCTGGCTGACTGCTGCTGTACAGCGGCAGCTCGTCAGCCTTCCTGGAAAAGAAGAAGAAAGGTAAGGAATTTTCTTACCTGTTCCACAGCCCCAGGCCCATGTAGCGTCGGTCTTTGGGGCTGTGTCGGCTCCGGAGTGCTCCCTTGTTGGTATTTCCTTCCCGGAGCTGAAGTCGCACGAACTCCCGCTAAGGGAGACTGTCGTGCCACCGGCCGTTAGCTGGCTGCCTGCTGCTTGCAGACTTCTCCCCCGCCAGCTTCCAACAGCCTTCTGTAGAAAAAAGGTAAGTAAAGAACGATGTTCACTTACCTTACTGTTGCAGGTTCGAAAACCCCGCCGTTTGGGAGGAACGTCCTTCCTCCCGACAATGACGAGTTGCAATGCGTTAGCGTAATGACACGCATGCGTTGTAAGCGGGTTCTTCACGAAGTCACTCACGTGACTCCGAAGTAAAATTTGGGATTTGTAATAGAAAAAAATCACATGTGGTTAAAGTGCACATTGTAAGTCTAATAAAGGCCATTTATATACATTTTGGTTTTACCATGTAGAAATTATAGCAGTGTTTATACATAGTCCCTCTGCTATAATTTTTAAAGTTACAGTATGACTTTTTATATCCTTGCATGCCCAGGCCATAAAACCCCCACCACCGTGTTTCACAGATGAGGTGGTATGCTTTGGATCTTGGGCAGTTCCTTGTCTCCTCCATACTTTGCTCTTGCCATCACTCTGATATAAGTTAATCTTCATCTCATCTGTCCACAAGACCTTTTTCCAGAACTGTGGTTGCTCTTTTAAGTACTTCTTGGCAAACTGTAACCTGGCCGTCCTATTTTTGCGGCTAACCAGTGGTTTGCACCTTGCAGTGTAGCCTCTGTATTTCTGTTGATGAAGTCTTCTGCAGACAGTGGTCATTGACAAATCCACACCTGACTCCTGAAGAGTGTTTCTGATCTGTCAGACAGATGCTTGGGGATTTTTCTTTATTATAGAGAGAATTCTACTGTCATCAGCTGTGGAGGTTTTCCTTGGCCTGCCAGTCCTTTTGTGATTAGTAAGCTCACCAGTGTTCTCTTTCTTCTTAATGATGTTCCAACAGTTGATTTTGGTAAGCCTAAGGTTTGGCTGATGTCTCTAACACTTTTATTCTTGTTTCTCAGTCTCATAATGGCTTTTTTGACTTTCATTGGCACAACTTTGGTCCTCATGTTGATAAACAGCAATAAAAGTTTCCAAAGGTGATGGAAAGACTGGAGGAAAGACTAGGTGCTGAGAGCTCTCATATACCTGCACGAAGGAGGCAATTAAACACACTTGAGCAATTACAAACTCCCGTGAAGCCATGTGTCCCAAACATTATGGTGCCCTGAAATGGGGGCACAATGTATAAACACAGCTGTAATTTCTACATGGTGAAATCAAAATGTATAAAAATACCCTTTAATAAAATCTGACAATGTGCACTTTAACCACGTGTGGTTTTATCTATTACAAATCTCAAATTGTGTAGTACAGAGGCAAATAAATAAATGATGGGTCTTTGTCCCAAACATTATGGAGGGCCCTGTATATTGGATTTAAGAGTCTCCAGGAAATGTCCAACGAGAAATCCTCAAATGTAAATCAATTGCGTGTCCAATAAGGCACGAACCCTCTGCCCCAACCTTGTCACTGTCAGAGGTTCACGTGCATCTCCTCTAACCTCATCTCCTGCACCCGCTGTTCCCTTTACATCAGCGAGACCAACTACAAACTTGGCGACCGTTTCGCTGAACACTTGCGCTTGGTTCGCCATGGCCTACTGCAGGTGCTCCCAGCCTGGGGTAAATGTACCCCCAGGGGGTAGATCTCACCTACCCAGGGGGTAAATTTGTTCATTCTGGATTTGTACATATTTTTTCTCATTGACTGACTGTGTTTGGTTTTGGTATATCTGTTCATCATTAGTTGTTCATAATAAGTGAAATAACATTATGTTATGTGCTATTAAAGTTGCCGGGGTAAACGGGACGTAAAAGGTTGGGAACACGTTAACTACTGGATCTCTCGGTTGTTAACCATTTTAATTCCCCTTCTCATTCCCACGATGACCTTTCTGTCCTGGGCTTCCTCCATTGTCAGAGTGAGGCCACATACAAACTGGAGGAACTGCTCCTCATATTATACGTTGGCAGCTTGCAAACCAGGGTATGAACTTTGAATTCTCCAATGTTAGGTAACTAACCTAAACCCCCTCCCCCACTTGTTCCACATAGATGTGCACCCATTTCTCCTCTTCCCTTATATTCCTACCTCTGGAGTCAAAGTTTGCACTTCAAGATTCAAGATTCAAGAGAGTTTATTGTCATGTGTCCCAGATAAGACAATGAAATTCTTGCTTTGTTTCAGCACAATAGAATATGATAGGCGTGAATACAGAACAGATCAGTGTGTCCATATACCATTATATAAAGGTACACAAAAATGCTGGAGAAACTCAGCGGGTGCAGCAGCATGTATGGAGCGAAGGAGTTAGGCAACGTTTCGGAACGAGACCCTTCCTCAGACTAAACTGGGTGCAAGAGCCCAGTCTGAGGAAGGGTTTCGGCCCGAAACATTGCCCATCTTCTTCGCTCCATAGATGCTGCTGCACCCGCTGCGTTTCTCCAGCATTTTTGTGTACCTTTGATTTTCCAGCATCTGCAGTTCCTTCTTAAATACCATTATATAAATATATACACATATGAATAAATAAACAGATAATTGGAGAGAGTACAGATTTTCATCAGTTCGGAGCAGAATAAGGCCATTTGGCCCATCGAATCTATTCCGCCATTCAATCATGTCTGATCCATCTTCCCCTCTCAACCCCATTCTCGTGCCTTCTCTCCACAACCTCCGACACACTTTGTGGGGAAATGGTGAAAACTTGTAAAAATAGTTAATCACAAGTCATTCCCTCAGATCCATCAGCAAGAGTTGAAGCATAGAAACGTAAAAACA